>NC_087492.1:1687500-1987500 GCF_036417665.1 Passer domesticus | reverse complement strand
GTTTTCCTGAAGCTCCAGATTATTCACTGAGAGCTGCTTTGAGGATTTAGAAATAAAGAAACAAACAACAAGGTCTGTTCTGTCCACCTCTGAGCCCAAAGTTGTACGTACTGGTGACGAAGAATTTTTTGGTGAAAGTGCAGCTGTCGAAGGCGGCGATTTTCTCCTGCAGGACCACAACGAGGATCCTGAAAACACAGAAATGCAATGTCCACTTCAGCCATTAACTGCATTGCTTTAAAGATTCAATATCTAAATGTAATTATTTCAAAAGCATCAATACAAACTCTGCAGTGATGAAGTGCCAGGTTAGCAATCCCTGGCAGTTATTGAGAGCTCTCTCTCCTGCCAACCACATGAACTCCACTGCAGGAAGTGCAGGGGGCTGAGCCACAGCAGCACAGCACTTTTGTGATACAGCTCTTGCACTCAAAGCTCCATTAAAAAGCAAGAATGGAGCTGCAAAGACCCTGAATTACTGTCACTGACTCAAACAACAACCAGCAGAGCTAAATGTGAAGTAATCCCACTGCCCACCTCAGTGCAGATTTACTAAAACATTTTATTTACTAAAAGGAGTGTAATACCAAGAACATCAGCACACAAACAGAGCTGAGAGAAGCAGAATTTGGGTCAATTAGCATATTAAAGATGGATGTTTATGTGTTTGCTTGTACATTACACTTTTATTGTAAAGGCCAAAAACCACAGGGTAACAGGAAACATGGTGCTGCCTCAAAAAACAGAGCCCAGAGATGCAAATGTGGAAGCACAGCAGCATCTTGCAAGTTTTAGAACCAGGGAACACTTTCTCCCACACTGATGACTTCTCAAAATCAAGTTTTTAAAAGCCTGACATGAAAGAAGCACCTGGGAAACCAACACATAAAACCTACATTTAGCAATATGACACAATTAATAATCTGTTATTCTCTCATTAGGCAGACTGTGAGAAAGTATTTTTTAATTAGCTGTCAATATAAAGCATTATTAAATAGTGTTTTAATGGTTTTAATTGTAAAGATACAACATGGAAAAGGAATTAATCACATCTCTCACTGACTAAACACACACCTAATGCTTCATGTGAACATTATGACTGTGTGTTAGAGGCTGGAACAGTCACCTTTAAAAGGGATGAATCACCTCAGCCTCAGCTCATGTCCTTGGGGAAAGGGTGATGATTCTCTCCCAGCAGTGTGAAATCAGCCTTTAACCCCTTTTTCCCTATTTTTATCTGTTTTGCTATAAGAATACTTCCTCTTATCCCATGAGAGCTCAATACCTGGGAAGGACTACACTAAAATCAAAATATTCACCACCCCCTCATGCTTGCTGATGTTTTCAGATAAATAAATAACATATATTAGATTTAGGCATTAGTAATTTTACTTAAATGACATCTTCCAATTGCTGAAACTGCAAGAGAGAAAACCAGAAGATAATACATCAATTCTAACTTTTTCTACATTGCCTAAAATAAAGGAAATCAATGAATAAAGAGAAAGCTTTGACTGCAAGTGGAAGTGTAATGTGTATGTATTGAAAACCTACGGATATCTGGGAATATTTCTCAGTCCTGGAGATTTCTGTTGTCTCCCCCTTGAAGACACTCTGTCTTTCTGCAGAAATGAACCCCCCAGATGGAAGATTCCAGAGGATTTATTGATCTATTTATTTTTAGTAGCAGTTTACACTTAGTTGCACAGGTTTGATGAATATTCCCCATCTGCATCAAAACCAGGCACAAAAACCAAGTAATTCTGAATTTCCCAATGATTTGTGTTATCATTGACTGAAAGACCATCCATTCCAGCATGGCACAATGGATTCCCAAAGAAATGCAGGAATTTCTTCATGCAGGGCTCTACCTTCACCCAGGAACTGGATTGCACCACTCCCCCAGGACACCTGAGGCCACGGTGACTCATGGCACTGATGGGAGGGTGAAGGAGCAGAACTCAGCAGGGCTTGCACCAAAGCCACCACTCCAAATTCTCCCATCAGGGGTGCCAAGGGATCAGCAGGATCCCCACACACGGATCCTGGGATTTCTCTTCTGCCTTAAAAAGACACGGCAAACTACAAAGCAAACCACAAAACTGCAGTTTTGTGTGTCTGGGAGAGGTGGGCATTTCACATTAACTCAGCAAAATTTGATTCCATGGACACAACAGCTGCTGTTCCTCTGGAACTCCCATCCTCAGCCTCCAGACCATTTTCTCTCAATCCCAACCCAAAGATGCTGCTTTGTTATTTGACTCACTGGAATATTATTCCCTGCAAACCACAGACTGCACACCAGGAATGTTTTGGATGTGCAGGGAGGCAAAATCTGACAGAGCAACACAAAGAAGAGACATAAACCCCTTAGTGCTCTGTGCTGTTTAAACTCCCTGTGATCCCATTTCCCCAGCTGTAGGTGGATCATCGAGGATTTCAGCGATTCCTGCTCACCCTTTAGCACAACTGAAAGAAGCTTAAATGATTTTTTTTGTTTGAGCTTCTTAAACCAAAGCCATGGGGGAAGCACACTGATGCATTCCAACTGAAATACTCCTTGAGAAATAGAGAACCAGAGCTGTGCTTACAGGAGAGTGAAAAACAGAAAATCAGGGAGGTCAAACACCAGAAATATAATTTATTACCAAAATCTGGCATGCCCAAACACACAGGGAATGCAGAGTGAGCACCCTTACCTTTTATTGCAATGCAGGTCATAAATAGGAGTTTTGAACTGGATGGACTTGACCATCTCTCCTGTCCTCAGGGAATACAGATCCACACAGCAGTAGGGTGGGCTGGTGCTGAAAGGAATAAAAAAAGATTTTAATGGAAATCAGGGCATTTTAAAAACTGGGGGTTAATTCTTTCTGCTTCCTTGTGTTGCTTAGCACGCTGAAGGAAAGTCACAGAACCACAGAATTATTAAGATTGGAAAAGACCTCCAAGAACATCAAGTCCAGGACCCAGAATTCCAGCAATCCCAGCAGAACCCTGGAGAACAAAGGGTCAATATAAACCTCCTGCATTAAGAAGGAAAACTGAATAATGATCTCCACAATGGCCATCAACCTGTACTGTGCAACTGATTATCAAACACTTGGTTTCTTTTACCACCAGCAAGACTTTGGAAGTTTTAAACCCCATCCTAGTACAAAACTACTCCTCAGAGTAACTCTCTCCTGGAGGGAGGACTCTCCCCAGAGCAGCAGCTGAGAGCTGAGCTGCCTGCCTGGGGCTGCTGGAGACACCTCACCCAGCATTTACATTACATCCCCGACGGACTTTTGTTTGAAGCGTACAGATCTTTTCAACTCTTTGTGTCACTTTTATCATTTTCATATAAATAAAAGCTTTAAGGCCATTCCTTAATAAAAAAGGCTGAGTGGGAAAAGTGCTGAGTGTTCGATAGGGCCGAGGAAGGCAGTGGTGGAAACCCTTTTAGGGGCTGAGGAGAGCCTTTGATGTGGCAGCTCTGTTCCACAACACCTTTCTCCCCCTCCAAGAACGCATTAAAACCTTGGCTATTTCTAGGTCAAGGAATATGAAGGAGCACAAATTGCCAGCTGTACAAACATATCCTGAGCATTGGTAAAAGAGGGTGTTCCCCCCTGCCCGTATCTGTTTTATTTTACAGAGTTTCACACAATTCTTGCCCCAGCACTCACTTGTCTCTTGGATCTGCTCAAGCTGCTCGAGAATTTTCTGGAAAGCTGGAGGACAAATGCCAACTGTTTACCCCCAATGCCTCAAGACCATAAAATGGTTTATACAGTAATGTATAATATACAGTAATGCAAAATATACAGTAATGCAAAATATACAGCAAATGCACAGCAAGACAACTGTCAGAAAAATAACTGAAAAAATAACTTTTGACATTTTGCCCACTGAAATTTTTCCCAAAATATACATTTTTCTAGGCTAATAACTAGAGGGTGCAATTTATTACTTCAAGCACTTCAAAGGCCCTTCAAAAACACCTTTAAACCAGTGAAACTCGAGTCAGTTCCTTCACATTAAAGTTCACTCCTGCTCGAAAACACAGAAAGACACTGCAAGATCTATGTACAAACTTTTTTAAATTAAGTGATTTATTACCTCTAGCAAATTATAATATTGATAGAAGGGGAATTTCAAAACAGGAATCTCCACAGTAGATAGAGCTAAAATTATATCAACACATTTAATAGTGATTACTATTTTCACATCAGCCTGTTTTGAACAGTTTTTTCCAATTTATGGGGAATAATTCTCAAATGCAGAATTAGTAGTAGTATTATTATTACTATTATCTCTTTGTTGATCATGGTAAGACCATTCTACCAATGCTTTTGTCAACTGGGTAAAACCTTGAGTTCAAATGCCAACTACCAAGGAATATCATGGAATCACAGAATTCCAGACTGGGTTGGGTGGAAGGGACCTTAAAGAAAGCTCATCCACTTTACAGGGACACCTTCCACTATCCCAGGCTGCTCCTTGTCCCCTAGCCTGGATTATTTTTTGTAGATAGGCCAGAGACTCTGAAATTCTGCCACAAGTAAAATTATTGTGAGCAAGTCAACAAATATTAATTATGCATCCTGATTGTTCAAACAGCTGCAGAGAGAGCAACAACTTCTTTAAAGGTAATGGACACAAATCCACCAACAACTCTAAAATGTGGCAATAATAAATGTATAAATCCACTCAGGCCTTTGTATCTTCTTCTGTTTGAGTGCTGCAGTGCAGGGATGGAGGGGAAATAGCAGATGCCTCATCCAGCTGGCACTTGGTGACATCTGTGCTCGTGCCCCACGACAGCATCACCTCCTCCCAGATCTGCTGGGTCCCACCATGGCAAAAAAGCTCTGTGCAAAATGTCTGCACAGAGACAAACACACCACTCAAAACATTCATGCTCTTTTAATGGAAAAATAAAATTAAAAGGAGAAGAGTGATGGAATCAACATGAGGCCAATTTTTCTGTGCCTTGAAGGCTTTGCTTTATCAAGGGTTGATTTTCCTCCTCTCTGCCACACGATGAACATCCCACTCAAAGAGAGATGGACCTCAGTGACAGGTTGAGTCTAGAAAGGAAAAAAACCAGCTTGGAGGTGTAAAACTGAAATAAAACTTTTGCTGGGAAAGCTGCCCTGCACGAAACGTTCTTTACGTGAGGATTTTCCAGTCAGTTGTGGCCTTTAATAAAATTTTGGCCAGTATCACTGCATTTCATACCACCTTCACAAAGTTTCTTTAAAGCCCAGCCTAAAGCACAGGCTTATTTTTATTAATTACTTGCAGACTTATTTTTATTAATTACTTTTGGTGCCTTTAAGAGGAAACAAAACTATTAAAAGTTACACTGAAAGCCTATTTAAAGTAACTAATAGTTCAACATGATCTCTTACTAGGCCCAGCTTTAACAACCTGCAGGATTAAAAAAATATAGAATTTGCTGTAAATATTAGGTTGCTAAGAGCCTGAACTGGAATATAATTTCCAAACTTGTAGAGACAACAGGTGAGAGAAAAGTGACAGCAATTCCAAGGAACTGGCTGCTCATGGTATACCCAAAAGATTTGCACAGCAAATTACTCCACAAAATTGAGTTGTTTTTTTTTTTTAATTACTACTCTATAAAGCATCAAATCTACCAATAAACTGCTGGTTAAAAAAGGCTATTCCATGTGGGAATGTGGAGGATGCTGACAGTGACCCAAGTCTTTAATCAGCAGGGGTGTTTACAATCCTCCTGTTCTCCCTCTCTGGTGCTCCACAGAAGGGGAAGAAGCAAAACAAAACCAGAGCACAGAGTTAATTAATTGAATATTGGAAAAATTCCTGCCTGAACCTTTACACTGGAAAGCTGAAGCATGAGATTTGATTATGATCTTTGTAGCAATATTAGGAACATGGTGAGACCACAAAGGCAATTCTGTTCTCCCAAGGGCTCTGAAGAAGGTTTGCTCAGATTAACAGATTTCAATTCTGGAAGGATCATCTTCTCTTTCCAGGCCATGCACAAAATGTCCCAGAAGCTCAAAGAAATTATTTTTTACCAAGCAACCTAATCTTGTCTTAAAAGACTTTGACCAACAATGAGTCCTCTATTTTAATGGTGAGTGCTTCCAACATTTTGATCCTTTTATTTTTATGAAATGACTTCTTAGTGCCTGACAGAATTGGTAGATATTCTGCTTTTTGGCTTCTGTGTCTCTGTCAAGGACACAAAAGGCTCATTGCCTTCAGTTACCTTTTGTCAGTAATCACCCAGAGCAATCCAGGCACCAAGAAAGTGAAAAAAACTTTTGAGCCTTAAGCTGCAAGGTTTGTTTTCCAGGCCTAGCACTAAACTCCTCTAAGCCCTCCTCAGCAGGGCAATTCTCCCCTTCTTTCTGAGGGATGCACACCAGAATGAAAACTTTAACAAAATAATAAATTCAGTTATTTCTTTCTAAACACCACTGCAGAAAGCCTTCATTAGGACTTTCATCATCTGTAGGCTCTCTGCCTATCCCATCTTTTCACAATAAAAACCTGAAAACTCCACTCTGTAAGTAATTTTCTAATTCATGGTACTTAACAGATCCATTCAAAATCAGGAAAAGCAGCACAAAATTTCTCAGAAAGTGACACTTCCCCCAAAATGTGTGTGCAGCACAGAATCACAAAGCAGCAGAGACATTTTAAGTGCACCACAAATTACAAAAAGCATGGAAACACTTATTTCTAAATAAGAAAAACCTGTACCAACCTTAGACACATGTTACTAAATCTAATCCTTTAAATACAAGGGAGGGAGTTATTTGATACAGCACTAAAATAGTTGTGTTAAACACCGGGAGATACAAACTTCACTGTTGCATCTTCCTCAAATATTTTGATCAAGACTATCAGCCCAGGAAAAAAAGTTCACCTTAGCTGTGAACTTCACCATCTCCACTAAAAATATTTTTATTACTTGCCCGTGACACAAGAAGTCACCAAGTCTGCAGAAATCATTTTGTAACAGGTAAAATGAGTCAGGCTTCAGGCTCAGGAATCTAGTTTTTTTTCATCGTAAGGAATAATTTTATTTCTGTTAGTTCATCACTGAGGCATTCCTTCACAGGGCAGGGTGTAACTGCACCTGGAATGACCCAGGAAGGACTGATTGAGGGATTGGTTGAAGGAGTGGTTTCTGTCTCCTGAGTAACTCTGGCCATGGTCTGTGAGAGAGCCTGAGACTCCACAGTGACTTCTCCAGTTCTGAGCGCCTTCACCAACCATTAATGCACTGCTGTTCCATGAAACCAACAACTCCTTCATTCCCATCTGCAGCTGAGGTGTCAGACATCAGTTAGGGGGGGAAATTTAAGATGGGGTTTGTGCAAATATTGATTATTGCAACAGATCCCATGAGAGAAAAGTAAAAGGGGAATCCTTAAAAATATCAGCATAGCAACCTCCAAATTCCTTATTCTGGCAGCTCTTCCCACATCCAGCAGCACATAACGTGCTTTGACTGTTGTGCTCTCTGCTATCCCTCACTCTCATCATCAGAAGATTCTTCCTAGGTTTGAGGGGGTTTTATTTGGTTTGATTTTACATTTCAGGACGCACGGAGCCGACGAGAGCCTAGGGCCACCTGGGTGTCCCCAGCATGTGGCACTCCTGTCTCTGGAGTGTAAAACCCAGCACAAGCTGCCTCCTCAGCTGTGGCCTTCGCAGGGACACCCGGGTGTGACACACTTTCCACTCCAGTGAGACGTGCCACATGTTCCAGAGCAGAGCTGTCCCATCACATTTCCACTGGTTAATACAGGGAGATTAGCAGCATCTCCCAGATTTGTTTGTCTGCTTGACCGTGGCTATCACCGAGGGGAAAGTACAGCTGGAGCTCCACTTGAGGAGCAGGATGGTTTTTTCTGGCATATTCTGGACTAGATTGTGCTTGTTTGTAGCTAAACAAGCTATTTATACACAATTTATGAACCTGCACTCGCTGTCTTTGATCATTCTAAGAACATGCACAAAAGTGAACACATTTCTGTAAATCTTCATGAACATCAGCAAAGATTAAGTTCTGACAGAATACAACTGCGTTTATCGTATCTCTATCAACAACTAATATTTCTGTGATCAGCTGATTAAGCCACAATCTGATGTGTTTCTCCCAAAAAATACAAAATTAAAGAGTTGTCTTGCCCTTCCTACTGTCAAATGAAGCAGAACTTACCACTGAAATAAATCCATGAATTTGTATTGCAGTAAGAGCCACACGGATCTCCACAATGGACCAAAATCAAAAATGTAGCAATTTTTGCATATCAAGAGACAGCTACATGTCACAGTTTAAGAGGAAAAGATCATATTTGTGGGAGCACAGCTCTGAGGGCAAATTGATGCTGAAATACCTCAGCTCCAGCCAAATTCCACCAAGCACACGTAGAACCCAAATTGAGCATTTTGTGGAGCCACTTACAGCCTCAGCTAGACAGAGATTTTTAAAAGTACCAGTATTTCTAACACTCCAAAGCAGTATCAAAGCTTTCTTTCTTTATTCTGAGGCATTTGTACTGACAGAATTTCCTGATTAATAGTGTATCAGAAGACAGCACAGTTACCACAGATTGCAGCTGATTATTTAAGCATTTATACAATTATTGTACATATCTGTGGCATGTTCCTCTTCAACCTGTGAGCATTAGAATCCCCACCTCATCTGTGACTGCACATCCAACAACGAGTGGTAAAAAATTGTTCCCTGCTACCCCTAAAACCTTTATGAAGGACCGAATATTTCATCCTGTTGGTTCTTGTAACCCGTTTCTTTCCATTTCAGGCTCGTTTTTTTCCCTTTTCTGGGCTCTCCCCTCATGATTCACGAGCCCCACAGGCCCCTCGGCCTCTCCCCTCAGCACCAACAAAGGCCGCGCTAAGCCGGCGGCTCCAGGCCCGCCCGCGCCGCCGTCCCAGCGCCCTCAGAACCACTTTGGGCCTTCACCACTAAGCACAAAACCCTGCCCTGACCTGTCTGAACTAAAATTCTTTTGCCCTCGGTGTCATTAACGGCGTAAGAAAGCCGTGGGGTTGTGCAACACTTCATCACCTCGGCATTAAGCAGCCTGTGCCAGCAGTTACGTGACGGAGATCATTAGAAGATGTCTGTCAGCTGCACCAGGACTCTGCTAAACCTTAATTGTTTATATGCCAGTTTATGGCTCAAATGACAATTTCTGAGGAGCTTGAAAACAATCCCGTTTCCAAGAAATAATTAGAGGGTTTTAGAGTGCGTATGACTGAAGATGAGCAGGAATGAGCTTGGATGTTCTGGATAAAGCACTTGAAAAGTGCTCTGAACAGCAAAGCTGCTCGGAGGTTCTGGTCACATCAGGTAGGCCAGAATTCCCCCAAGTGCCCATTAATTACATGTTCTTAGTTATTTCTTACTCTCTTTTATGACTTGAATCACAGACCGTGCTCTACAGATGTGCAGAGTTCTCACCGCAGCTGAATTCACCAAAAGCTGGGTTGAAATGATGAAATAACACCTGAAAATAATTACTTGTGGAGCCCCATGAGCAGCAAAAAGGAATATTCTGCTTTTCCTTACATTGGTCTTAAAGTTGAAACCCTCCATGAATTGCTTAACATAAAAATAAACTTCAGTTTATTTTATATCCTTTCTCTCAGTGAAAACAATGATGAAACCATCTCCTCTACTGGAGCACTCTGCATTAAATTTGGAGGAATTTCCTAGTTAAAGGTGGTTGGTATTCCCAGGAGGAATTACAACTGCTGAGGAAAGGCACACAGGAACACAGCATTCTCCCCAGAGAGTCACCTGATGCTGAAATGGAGATGCAGTTGTTCAAATTGTGCAGGCAAAATTGATTAAAACGTTGTGTTATTTCATTACTGCCTCACTGCAAAATATTATCATTAAAATGTTCTATTAATAATTTGAATCACCATTAATTTTAAAAATAAGTCTGTGAGCAACCATCCAAAAATGTGTGAGGGGTCTCCTCAGGTGATATTCTAATATATTACCTAGTCAGAATTAAAAGAAAGAAGGCAGGGCATTAAGGAAGATATTTTTTTTAAGCACATGCCTTACAGCTTTAACGAAAGCCTGGAGCCTTCTATTTTGAATTACTGAAGAAATATTTACTGAGTTATAAATTCAAATTTGCAACTTTAAAATTTAAAGCTACTAAGATCATTCATTCTGTTAAAAAAAAAAAACAGAACTAAAGAAAAATAATAACTGTATTAGATTTTTTAAAATTATTTCCTCTACTGTGGAGGTTTAAAAGGAGCTCATTAATACATGAATGGTTGAGCTCAGCAAACTCCCATGACATTTTATCTGTATATTAAACCTTGTTGAAGAGAGGAAAGGAAAAGCACAGAGAGAGCCCATGGTAAGGGAGAAAATGGCATTTAGTACCAGCTGCAAAGTTCAAATACTGTCCATTGTAGGGAAATACTTGAGTGGCAACAACACAGAAACAGGGGCTGGAAGTTGAAGCAGTTTCAGTCAGCTGCTCCCACTAGGATCAAGAAGTGACTGCACTTGTTTAGGAAAAAACAGATTAAAGAGCATCCTCTGTGAACCCACTGGGATCTGATGGCTTCAAGTGTCCTCAAGAAAAGAGAACAACTTCAATCATCCTGAAATTTCTGCTTTCCAACGTCCTTTAAATCCTTCCTACACTACAGAGCACAGGAATAACCCTAAAACATATAAGAAAAGAAAATATAATCCTCAACTGCTCGCCGGCTCTGTCACGTTGATTTATAACAGTTATTTCTGAGACAGACAAAAACACACAGATGCAAACAATTACTCTATTTTTGTAGGCAACAAGTGAGGTGGGTGGTAACTGAGAAATTTTGAAAAATCCTGTCACAATATTCCGTTTTTTCTGAAGTAACCCTCAGCACACAACAAACGCTCGCCACATCAGAGACTTTCCAGGGCCTGAAGGGCCACTTTGATTCCAGACTGCTGCAGGCATTAGTGGGGACGTAATTAGGGTAAAAAGTTCAACCACAGTTCCATGTCTAGAGTGCTGCCAGAAATAAATTTCCTCTCATTCACTGGTTTCTACTGTACCCTCCCTGAGAAACATATTGAAAACACATTTATCTTTGTAGAGTTTGTTCCTCTTCTAATTAACTTTATAGCGTTTACAGTATTTAATAATTTAAAGTGGAATTTCAAGTGGCCCTGGAAGTGGCAGCCCTGCCTGTAATGGTGCTGTGCATTATCTTTTCCCTGTGGTGCTTCTTTTGACAAGTTACTGG
Source organism: Passer domesticus (assembly GCF_036417665.1). Taxonomy (NCBI): domain Eukaryota; kingdom Metazoa; phylum Chordata; class Aves; order Passeriformes; family Passeridae; genus Passer; species Passer domesticus. The sequence continues at coordinate 1,976,214 of NC_087492.1, read as the reverse complement.
GGGCAGCTTCGTGCTCCAGCTGGTTTGAGCTGGACTTCCTCCCCTCCATCCTTCCCATCCCTTCATCCCCTCCCTGCATCACGACACACAAAGGGGTTGGAACAGCAGGAAAACAAAACTGTGCCTCGCTCAGAAATCTGCTGTCCCAAACCTCCACTGCATCCTGAGGATGCCTTGGAAAAGCTTTATCTTTTTACAGCTTCATAAATCAAAGCTTTAGAAGGTCAAAACTACCCATGGTTCTCACCAGCTGGTCAAGATTTGACCCTAAATACTCATTTTCTCCCAGTTTTGATCCAAGATTAACAGTTTATTATAGTTCAAAGGTTATTTCTTACTCAGGTTCCCTGAGACAAACATTTGGAGTATCAGAGGAACTCCAGAGCTTTCCTGCCCTTGGTATTTACACATGGAAACAGCACCTTATTCCATTAAAGCTCCATCTCCTGGCACTGGAATCCATGAGAAAACTCACAGAATCACCAGCAAATATCACTTCAATGTTACAAAAAAGTACATTTTTATAACCACAGAATCAACTTAAAAGAAAAAATGAAGAGCTCTTTTTAAGATGGAGATTCTATCTTTAGCACATAACAACCCCATTCCAGCATCACTAAAAGGAATTTAAACTACTTTATTCCTGCCTCTCTCAGGATCTTAAAAGCTACCCCACAACCTGCTAAGGCTAAACTGAATTTTCCCAAAAGAAATCAGAGAGGAAAATGTTTTTCATCTGCTGGAAGGGAAGGAAGTCTTTGCAAGGCAGCTGACACCACACAGCTCTGCAGTTAATGAGGCTTTGCAGTTATGCAGCAGCACAAGAACCTCTGGGACTCAAATCCCCAAAGGTAACAGGAATGAGAGAGTTTTGCCCAACTTTAGAGGTCCTACTGTACTTTTTAGAATACAATAATTAAATAAAATTTGATTTCTAGCCTTGAGAGCCTTCACAAAATCTGAGTTTTGCACAGTCTTCAATAAACGCCCACAAATACTTGACAAACTTCATTAAATCTATTTCACAGTGCCCAACACAACTGAAAATCACAACCATCTGGCCCAGACCATTTTTCTGTGTGATTTCAGAAAACAAACTGCATTTTCTATCTGCACCTTTTGCACAGCCCATGGCAGGGCTGAGCCAGGTGAGCCCTCACCATCAGCACTACAAAAAAACAGAGGAAATCTGAAATTTCAGGGCATTCCAGGAAGAGTTCCCCTGAGCAGTGGCTGGGAACAAAATCTTCATTCACCAGAGCTCATTTCCTCCTCTTGGGTGATCCTTCAGGAGCTTTGCTGTTTGTGTTTGACAAATCATTTCCCAGCCAGCTCATCTGAAGCATTAAGAGCTACAGACACTTGGAGTGGACACTGGATTTTAGCACTGCCCTGCCAGACCCTGACCAGGCTCACACGACCCTGAAATATTAATTGAGAAAATATTAACGCTTTAATTGTGCTCTTACTCATGGGAAGCTGCTTCCTAAACCTGAGCACTCCCATAAACACATTCCTGAGCTGAAGCTGGGTTAAGGTTAGCAGGATTTAATCTACAGTAGCCATGAGAATAAAGCACACGCTTCCTGAAAATCTGCTGTCAATTGATTTGCCTTGTAAACAGATCAGCAGGGGGAAAAAAATGCTGGCTAGCCAAAGTTACACATTTTGTTTGCTCCAACTACTCCTCCTTCTTTAATTTACCCTAATTTCCTCTCTCCTCCCATGATTAATAAAGATTACCTCTTGCTTCTCATGCCCTTGAATGACCTCCATCCAATTCTTCAAGTCATCCAAAATTTTCCACCACTTGATATCATCAAATTAATTCATCTTTCTAAAAATATGAGCAGGAAAGCCAGCACAGGCCAGAGGCTGCTGAAGAGGCCCCTGCCTGAGCTCCTGCACTCCCCCAAAAGGCCTCAAACTCTTATTTTTTAATCATCTATTACTGATTGTTTAATTAGCTAAACGTGCATTAGCTGATTATCATACTTGCCTATGCAAGATTCTGGCATAATCTGCTAATCTTTTAGCAAAATGATTTGGCTCTTTGGACACAGGGCACAAAAATATCAGGTGGTTTTTGTAAGGATGGCTCAGAGTACCTGGAGAAGGATTTAAGAGCATGTAGTGAGCACAAGGGCTCTGGCTTCCCTGCCCCCTTCTCCCTGTCCCTGCTCCTTCATGTGCTTTCATTTCCCTCCTGGAATGGTCATTTTGATTATTTTCAGCTTTCTTGTTACCTATATTATCTGCTGAAGGGCAAATTTGCAATCTCTCCATTTATTCTCAATTGGTTTTTTAATAATCTGAATTAAAACAAAATTATCCTGGTCTGTTTCCCTTTAAACTTCTCCATTAGTGAAAGTGAAGTATTTATTTAACATTTACATTTGAACAGAATGAAAGTAATGTATTTTGGACCTCTCTGGTGTATTTGAAAGTGTTTTTACAGATCCAGTCAGTTCCAAACTATGGCTTCAATAACCCATGTGGGGAAAATAGGGATATCTTAATGTTTCACCACCTAGGAAATGCATTAAGATGCACCAAACCCATCCATTAATTTTGTGTATCTATAAAGATTTGTTTGTCTTATCACCAGGAACAAGCAGGAATGTCTTTACAACCCTCCACAACCCCAAAATTTAGTCAGATATTCTTTCTTTTTTGGTTTTCCTTTTAATTTGCAAATCTTGTAATCTAAGACTGAAGTTGACTGAACCAGCCTCTAAACCAGCAGAGAAATCCCAGCCAAAAACCACAATCTGTTTCCCATTTCTGTGTCAGGACTGCATCTTTTGGGGGGCTGTGAAAACAACTGTTTTGAAAAGATTACACAGTGAATCATAGACTGGTTTGGATTGGAAAGGGACCCTTAAAAATCATCCAGGCCAACCCCCCTGTGAAACATTTCAGTCATTTTACTAGCTGGAAAAATGTGACTTTTAAAATACAAAAATGTGTGTACCAGAAAATCAGATATGAGGAAAAGGTTCCATCTTGCTGATGAACATGAAATGATCACATACAAGAATAGAAAACAAAATCTATTATCAGGAAATTCACCTGGGAGTTAATTAATAATGGTAACAACAAAGAATTATCTGAAAATGACAATATTATGGTGTTGAAAACACATGAGGGGCTTTTCTTTTTTGAGGGAAGTGAAAACTGCCCAGAATCTTTGAATTATTTTCCATTAACAGGAATACAATAACACAATGAAAATTATTATCTTCAGGGTTTGTTCACTTCTCAGGTACCTCAGCTTCTAAAACAAGATTGTGAAAGAAGATTTGTACTAAACAAACATATCCTTTACATATATAAATACACTGTTTGGAAAAAGACAGAACAGCATTTGCACCTCTAATTTATAAATAAAGAGCAGGGAAGAAAATAAGAAAAATCACCATCAACCAGTTTTTGCAAGTTGTAAATACATAAAGAAAAAGAATCCCTTCTCTGCCCTATGTGGATTTCAATTCAAACATTTAAGGCAGGTAACATTAATATTGAATTTCACACAGTAATACCAGAGAAAGGGAAAGATTTGACAGTTCTTCCTTCACACACACAGTGATTAAATTCTTAATTGAAAAAGGTGTGGCACAGAATTAGTCTTACAACTGTAAGAAGATTTACTTCAACTGCTCAGCCATTACACGGCTGTGTAGAGGATTACTCCTGAAAAGCAAATATTTTCCTGTAGGTAGAGATATAAATCCTGTGCATTGTCTGAATAAAGCATAAAAAATCTCAAGGGCCTCTTTTATAAGAGCAGTGATACAACAATTCTGGAGAGAGCATAAAACAAGACTGCAAACTGATTTTTGTAACTCAAGGAAGGAGGTTTAACATGTATTTTGTTAATAAAGAGTGTGTGGCTGCAACAATGAAATGCTTGGTATTTGTAATTCATTTGTGCTTGAAAAATTACTTTTTAAGAGACAGAGATTGCTTTAAACACTTCACAACAATAATTCTGACTCGGATTAATATCAGAAAAGGTTAATCATAAAGTTGTGATTCCACTGAGAATAAAATAAACTTTAAATACCTCTTTATTTATTTTATAGCAAGAGTCTCCTTTTTATCCCTTTCCAAAAGCTTAAGTCATAGGAAAATATATGTTGACACACCAAAAAAATCGTTTAAAACCACATCCCAGGGTTATCCCATGAAATAAAAAAGAACAAAGTTTAAAGATGTCATCTGCTGGGCTTTTCAGATGGCAATGCAATTCATATATTCCTTTTATCCACAGAAAACATTCTTACCCAGAAGACCCAATGCTTTTGCACACACCAAGCAGAGGCCTCTTCTCAGCAAAATTATCACATTTCTGAGCACCTGACAAGAGGGAAGACAAAAGAAAAGAAAAAGCAAATCACTGTGTGCTGTTTGTACAGCTTCCAAGTTCAGGTTGGGGCCCAATATATTGAATATAACACAAAATTCACAGCTTGAGCAAGATGAGGGACAGAAATTCAAATTACAAATTAGCTGTGACAGAGATGAAAATGAGAACAAGACAGGCAGCAAAACGTGGCCAGGCTCTGGCAGTGATTTTCTGTTCATCCCACAAGGGTTGGGATTCTGTGACTGAAACAAGCAGCTCTTGCTCACTTTTCACTGTTTTTTAGGGAGTTCTCTGCAGCTCTGCCTGGGTTCACACCTGGGTTTCCAGTTTGTAGAGATGGAAGCCAGGAGTGCCAACCTCAGAGCAGCCTCTGCAGCCCCTGCCCCGTGCCCAAGAAAACAGGAGGTGAAATCCAAACCACATCAACCTGTTCCACCACCAGGAGATGGAAACCCTCAAAAAACAACCTCCAAGAGGAGCCACAACTCCTGCAGCACATCCCATCCCCTGCCAGGGCTGCAGAGCTGCTTTGTGCCAGGCTGGGCCAGCTGTGCCTGCCCTGGGGTGCTGTCCCACAGCACTGGCACCAGCCCTGGCACTGGCACCAGCCCTGGCACTGGCACACCTCCAGCCCAGCACTCTTAAAGACACCACACTTCTTAAAACGGGGTTTTAAGAGTTTGGAGAACTTTGCTTTACTGCTGCGTAAACAGAAATAAAACTAAAATTGAGGGTTTTTTTTTTTTTTTTAAATATCTTACTTCTGCTTGTGAAGATTGTTTTACTGAATTCCAGGGTATGTTTCTACCCAGCTTAAATAACAAAGTAACAACCAATACCACCACTACTAACTTTCCTCCATTTTCTTTCAACCTTTGCCTTTTTAATTATCTATCTATAGGTCTGCACATGTGTGGTGAATAATGGATTTTTTTCTCCATTATACACCAAACCCTTTGATCTCTAAAGAATATTACTGATATAGTCTGCTCAAAATTTAAATCTTGAATAGAGCTGTACAAAACTAAATCATTTATTCAGAAAGGCACAACAATTAACAATATACATTTTGACATAGCAGGCTGTTAATTATTAATGACTCAGGTACATGCATTTAATTTGTAACAAACACTGCTGAGTCCTCTCAGCTGTACAAGGAAAAATCTTCCCTCCTACACCTTTGGGTATTTATAAAGTCAAATGGATCACATCAATAACTCCACCATCAACAATGGCTTTACAAACAACCTAAACCAGCCAGATGTATTTTCCTTTTATTCCTATTATTTCAAGCTCTTTGGTGAGTCAAACCTGTACTGTATGTACTGACCTGTAAATTGATAAATGAAACATAAAAGTCTCCTTAAGAGTCTGGCAACCAATTTGTTTCCCTCAGTGCAGGTAACAGATGAATTCCATTTGCTCTGCTCCCAGCACGGAGGGTGAAATGCTGACTGCCAGCACTTCTGACACTGATTTAAGTGCAGCCAGGATTTTACTGAAGTTTTTAACTCTACTTTTTTCCTTCTTTCTCACTATATTAGACACATAATCTATTGTATATATTGATATATATTAGAGGCACAAATATATACATATATATTATATATATTAATTATTGTATATATTGATATATATTAGAGACACAAATATATATTATTATATATATTTGTGTCTCTAATATATATCAATATATAGAATATATATATAGATTATATATATTATTATATATTATATATTATATATATTATATATATTATATATTATTGGTTATATATTGATTATATATTTATGATTATATATTGATTGTATATTAATTATTATATATATTGATATATATTAGAGACACAAATATATACATATATTATATATATTAATTATTATATATATTGATATATATTAGAGACACAAATTCAGATGTTTATTTATGGTCTAGTTTAATGACCAGGAAGGGGAAAGAAGGAGGAAAAACACGGGGGGCAGTCCAGGGAATCAAGTGCCCCCAAATCAAATGCCAGATTTAATATCCACAGCAGAGATTTGCAAAATTTCTGCAATAGGTGCTTAAACTTCTGATTTCTGTCTATAATGACTCGAGTCCCTCAATTTTAAAAAATCCATTTTCTACTCCAATACTTTCAGAATGTAAATATTAATAGTGCAGGAAAGGATCATTACTGGGAGGCCTCCGAGGGCATTAAATCAGGTTAATAGCTGTCCCATCCATGAGATTGCACAGTGACATGTGCTGGGCTCTAATGGAGGCAGCAGCCTCTCCCAGGTCTGGGGTGCCATTTAATCCCCCAGGTTCTGCTGGATTAATTCTCATTTGTAAAATTGTGTTTATTTGCATGTGCGAGGCGCTGACGTTGCACACACCTGCTGCACACACAGTGTTTAACAAAATTGAAATGAAAAACAGCTCTCTAAATCCCCCCAAATACAAAAAGTATTGAAATCCTGTTGCAAAGTCTTTCTCTTAAACTCCTTTCATTCTAAATCCTTTTAACTCTGTCATATAACACTCCAGCATTTATAAAATGCTGGAAATCCTGACAAATCACACAATTAAAGTAATGAAAACTGCCCTTCCTGCCAACAAGGCACCACCTTATCTACAGCTCCATTTAGCTAAATGATAGGTTTGGTTTTATAAAAACCTCACTTCAGTCAGTGTGCTTAAAATTGAAAAAAAAAAGGGACAAAAAAAAAATCTCTCTGTGGCTAAATGAAATTTCATACAAATCAACATTTAGAAGTTTATGAAGTCAAAAGGTTACCCACACTAAGCTCAAAGCAGCTTAGACCCTGTCCTGCTGATGAAACTGTGAACTGGGACCTCAGGGGCTGCTAAGGCCCCTCAATAATGCCAATAAAAAGAGAGACAACACCACCAAAACCAGCACGGCCTTGTGCAGGATGAAATGAAAGGCAGTGGGTGTCACAGGAACCCAAAGCTGCTCAGAGCTCTGGAAATGCCCTGGTTTGCCATCAGGAGGAACGTGCTGCATGAGTTTCACACTCTGACCTATTTAGCAGTGGGGTGGATTTTCCTGGTGTGTAATTCCACTGATCAGTCCCATTTAATAATGAGTGCTGCTCCTGCTCCACTAAACCCTTCTCCTTTCCATCTTCTCCTTGGAAATCTTGTGGCATTGTGGTCCTGCAGCAGCCCAGCAGTAGCTGGGAATGCCCCAGGCTGGAATTCCCTCCCAGCACAGCTGGGTGAAAGTTTCAGGTGCACGGGTCTAAAGCACCAGAAAACAATGAAATAATTCTTTTATTTCATTTATGATACAATGAGGAAACACAGGACAGGCCAAAGCTTTGAAGAAATTGGGATTTTACAGTGTTGCACCCCAAAATTCTTCCCTGTAATCTCTTGGATAATTCCAGTCTGTAATTTCTATAATCCACAGACATTCCCACTCATTATCCCAAAAACCCCAGGGAGAGCAGCAGAACTCAGACACACACCTGCACAACCACCCCAAGCCCTGCTTGTCCATCCACCACACAGAACCTGGGGTTATTTTGGCCTTTTGGGGATTTCAAACCACTGAACCACCCAAGTGGCTGAACCTACACAAACCTCACATCTGCCTTCCTTTAGAAAGCAACCTAAATATTAGAGCTCTTTAAGGGTACCTGCACATAACCCTGAGTCAGCTTTTGAGGTTCAAATCTTAATTTTGCCAACATCAAAGATGGGAGCAGTGGAGAACAGGGATAAATCTGCTGCAATATTTCAACTCTCAATGGGTTTAGTACCTCTACATTCTTTCTATTTCCTTTTTTTATTTGCTTTTTTCCCCGCTTATAAGTCAATTTGAGTGAACAGTCAAATTCACTGAGAGATGTAGGGCTACTATATCATCTTTCTGCAAGCAGCATAATCTAGAAAATGGCAATAAATTAATTCAGCTCGCTGGAGGAATTTATTTTCATAATGCTGAAACATGGAAATAGGTTTTACAGACAGCCACTGATCTAAACTTCACCACACCAGCCTGTCACCCCTTTGAGAGGAATTGCCACACACAGAGCTGCTCCCTGGCTTTCTGAGGTTCTTGATTGATTTTTCAACTATGCAGCTCTGCCTTGACAAATGGGACAGCACAAGGCAAAGCAGGTATTTGGCCAGGGGTTTGTAAAATGACCTGGGATAAGTAATAAAAAATGGGAGATTGTAGCCCTGACTTCCTTCAGAAAGCATCAGTATTCTGATTTTGTAGGTGAAAGAACAACAAAGGTAACTGAAATAAATGTATCACTGCCTCAGCACTGACAGAAAATCCAGACCTGGATGGAAACAACCCTAACCCCAGATCTGGAAGTGGAGAAGAGCCAAGGATGGCTCAGAGGTTCTACAGCTCAGAATTCCTGTCCCTGAGACTGCCAGAGTCCCGACTGAGATGTTCTCATAGTCTAAATATGAGCTCTGCAAGCCCAAAATCTGGTCACAGTCTGCCTAAGCAAAGCCTCAGTCTCCAAAAATGAATGTTGCAAACTGCACAGAATAATTACACTGCACAGAATAATTAAAACCCTGCCTACTGAAGGCCTGGCAGGTGTGACCTGACCAAGGAGAGGGGCTGATATCTGGAAGGTTTAGGATTATTTACAGAAATGCCTCAATTCTCATGGCCATCCCCTCCAGGCTGCAGAGCAGGACCCCAAAGTGATGCTGCAGAGCTGGGCCAGCCCAGAGCAGGGCACAGATGCCAGTGCCAGCAGCTCCAGGAGCTGAAAACCTGCCCAGGCTGCTGCTGCAGGAGATCCCCTGCTGGAAATAATGCCTCTGAAACAAGGCTTCATTATGCCACGAGGCACAGGATCTAACATCAAAGGGCTGCAGTTTTTTAATGAAATAGTTGACAAATATTAAGTTCTGCTGCTGTAAAGTCACCAAGTTAAAGCCATGAGCTTTCCTTTCACACCTGGGAATGAGCTGCTGCTTATCACCAGCTCAGATCTGTTTCTAGGAACGTGCCAAATCCATCCACCAAGAGACTCCTCTTTTCAATAATTCCCTTTTTACAGCTTTACAGTAAAACAGTGTTTGAGCCTGCTGATGGTAATCAGCTTCTCCTTTACAAATTCCTTTTATTTCGTTCAGAATCATTAAAGCTCATGAGTTGGTTATCTAAGGCCTCTTATTACAGCTTTACTTTTATCTGATTCCAGATACTGGTCAATGATACATTCATGTACTTTTAATCAAAGATTTATTTAAACCAAGCCATGTAAAAAGAGACCAAAACATGTTTTTAAAAGGTTTGGTTTAATTTAATATGAGCTAATTTGAATAGTTTTCTAATGTAACAACTATCATTGTCACATGCTAAATATATGGAATTTAGGGGCAGAAAGACAATAACTGCTTGAAGGAGTTCATGAGTGTGATTTTCTTGATTGAAAAATCAAAAACCTGTTTTAATACCAGAAAAAACAGAACTCCCAGGTTCTTCAGTTAATTTATTTCATTTTCATTTAATTTCATTTCCACTTCTTTCTCCTTTTTTTGTCTTCTAGAGAGGAAGGGGCACAGACATCCATCACTCAATGACACTCATAACAGCAAGAGAGAATTATGCAGGGTTGGGAATTATGCAGGGTTCCAATAAATGGAATAAAGGCTTGGGAAGTATTTCACTCTAAGTTAGTTTAACCTGCAATAGTTACACAGCCACAGATGCTTTGTATATTCCTCTGCTTAGGAAATCCCCAGAACAATATACAATATGTCCATTACACATTCTTTGAAACACACAAAATCAGTACAATTTACTATGAATAATTTAAATAATAAGATTTTAGGCTGTATTCTTTGAGTTTATTAATTAATTCATAAAATATTACTAGAAATTCTAACCCAGCATGGTCCCCAAACACCTTGGTGAAATTCTTTTTATCCACAAAGTAAAACAATCAATTTAACTTAGACCCAAACAGTTCTTTCAGAAGCCAACAATTAGATTGGGTTTGGATGGAACAGGGTCATTTTTTTAGAGGAATTTGCTTGTTTGTGCACAGTTGCTCAGATTTTGCAGCAAGTTCTTCTCAGGGCTAACTCAATTTCTGGAAGAATCCTGTTAAATCAAGCAGCTTGGTTTAGGATTTGATAAAATGGTGTTTAAGCAGAGGCAGAGAGGAGCTGCACTCAAGGATGACAAAACGCAAACACTGAAAGGGCCAAAGTGAGTAAAGTTAATGTGAAATAACCAGAAGGCAGAGCCACCCCAAACAGAAATGCTGTGTTTTGTTAGTTTAAGTGCAGAGGAGCAGCCTTTCAGGGCTGTGGGGGCTGTGGGGGTACTCACTGATCTGGGGAGCTGGCAGGATCCGAGCGGCTCGCACCGGCCCGTGGCGCACCGAGAACAGCTCCTGAGCCTCCCCGCTGATCTGCAAAGGCCAAAAAACAGTTCACACCTGCACAAACACATCTGTTCCACGGCTAAGGAGGGAGGCAGAATGGCATCGTAGGGAGGTATATTGGGAAGACTCTGCCTAAGCAACCACTGCTGTTTTTCTAATTGAAAATATATATATCTATGTCTTGAATTAACCATTCATGACCACACAGGTTTTGGAAGGAGCAAGACTTGAAGCTGACTAAAATTCCCAAAAATTTATCCCACATTTCACATGGTTCTAAAGGAAAATGCCAGCTCACCAGAAATCAGTCAAGAGTGGCAAACATGGGTGGAAAAAGTTGGGAGAATTTCATATATTGGTTCATTTCAAGCTCACCAGTTTGTGTGAAAACCATGTTTAAAAATTGGTGGTCAAGCTACTTAAGCCTGCCACTGATGGCAATGTTGAAAAGATTAAACCAGAAGATGAATTAAAAAGATTAAACCAGTTAAGATGAATTCCCAGACTTCCTGCAATGGTCACTCAATGTATTTTCATAACTGCCTGGAAATGGATCCGATATGGAATGTCAAACTCCAGGAAAATGGCAAACATTATGAAGCTCATTTCCAGCTAACCAACAACTTAAAACAGATGTAATGAGCCTCAGAACACAGCCAAGGCTGGCATAAAGTTTTGCCAAACAAGCAGCTTACAATATCAGAAGAGAACATGATTTGGAATAAGGTTCTTAGAAATCAATAAACTATAAATTCAAGTGGAATTTGGAAATGTCATTTTATGGTTGTTTCCATTTCTTTCTGCACTTCAGCTCACACGTCCAAAAAGTTAAAATACTCCTACTGTTTGACCAGCAAATCCCAAGTACAGTACTCCAGGCTCTCAGCTTACATCCACCCCTGCCTGGTTATTTATTATCACTGCTCTGGGTCATGGGGGAGAATGAAACCCACCCCCTGAAGCACAATTATAAATAAAATTACTTTGAAAATACCATTTACTACAGAGCCAAGCCACCATTCTGCACACAATGCAGAGAATTGCTGCTTCTCCCTGTTAAGCCTGGAATTACACACAAGCTACATAAATGTGGGGAAATAACTTTTGAAGCCATTTTAGCCCAGCAGTTTATCAATTAAAATCACTGTTAATGACACCAACTCACTAAAGGTTTGCTGATGGCTTTTAACTGACCATGAGCTTGGAGTGCAGTGTGGGGAGGGGAAAAAAAGCCTCTGGATGAAAACATCTGTATCCAGAAAAAACAGCTCAGGAAAACGTAGAGCACAGCTAAGCAGAAAATGAGGAAAATTAAAGAGGGACAGAGCAATAAAGAGATGTAAAAAATTAAGACAGCAGCACGTTTTCTGTCCACTGGAACACAGCAGCTCTATGCAAAGGGAAAGGAGGAAATGGAAAAGAAGAAAAATAGAAGGTTTGGGAACTATTATTATTGGCAATGAAAGATTTTTCCCCCAAACCATGAAAATGCTGTTTCACACGTGTGTGCACATCTCTGGCTAGGAATGAAAACAGGAGGGAAAGGAACCAGCACAACAAAGGCAGGGAAGGAGTGATTCCCATAAAATATCCCAAGCAGCTCCCACACCTCCCTCTGCTTTTCATCCTTGCCAGCACGCCAGCCCCAGCTCCAGCCCACTTCCAAAAGCTCCAGTGCCCAAAGGAAGACACACTGAGAGGGCCAAACCTTCTTAACTCAGGTTCTGCTCTTAAATATCCTGAACTCCAGGAGAATGTTTATCCAGCCTGGGCTGCCAAGACCTGGTACAGCTTAGACTTGAGATTTGCAAAGAAAAGCTAGAAACGTCCAAATACAAATGAGGTTTATTTGTACTGAAGCATTTAACATGGAAATCCCAGCCCAGCTCTTCTCATGCATGTAATGAAGTATTTTTTGAATAATTAATATTCATTATTTAAAGATAATTTATTATTTTATGCTGGGGGAAATTACAGAAAGTAAGGTTAAATAGAGTAACAAAAGGCACAGGATCCAACAGGGACTAAAATGAGATTACAGGTATCTAGCCCCTGTTTTGAGAGCACTGCAGTTAACAGGTCCTCTGCTCAGTCCCTGTAGCATTCTGAATCATGGAATGGTTTGGGTTCAGCCTCTACAGCTCAAGTGCCCAGCATTTGCTGACTCCTGGGAGCTAAAAAAGGATCAAATTTTAAGATACACCCCCAGTGGTGGCTTTGGAATGAAAATAAAAGATGCCACCCAACCACCAGCATCTCACTTGTAAAGAAAATTCACATTTCTAACAGGCACAAAATAAAGTTTCCAAAAAATCTGGATGTGACACCACAACACTGATACCTTTAAAACACTAATATTTAATCTAGCACAGCTTCACAAAGTGACAGCTTTTTCAGGGGGTTTGAGCTGTGTGTCCTTAACTCGTGGAAGACTCTGCATGCTGTGTCTGCCATGAATTAGTCAGAGCTTGGTTGTGCCTTGGTTTGCTTGGCACTGAAAAATGCATTAGGGCTTCGAGTTCAGGATTTTCTTTGAATTCCAATTAATTTCTTTCAAACACCACCACCACCACCAGAAGCTTCTGCTGTTTGCAGTCTTACAAAAATCTTGAATAATTAATATTCATTATTTGAAGATCATTTATTATTTTATGCTGGGGGAAATTCAAAAAGTAAGGTTAAATAGAGTAACAAAAGGCACAGGATCCAACAGGGACTAAAATGAGATTACAGGTATTTAATTACCCAGAATTAACTGTGATTAATGCTACTGCCCTTCATTTATCTGTGGATAAAACTTCACTGCTGAGGTCACACAGATCCAATCTGCCTGCAGTACCTCCTGGGGGGACAGAGATTGTGTGGCCTGATCTTCTGCCCCTCCAGCCCTTACATCAGTGCCCATCCCCTGCAAATGGGACCCTCACCCCACCAGGGGCCCAAGAGGGACCAGGAGCTGCACCCTGAGGGGACAGGGGTCACCCGTGGGCTGGCACCTCCCAGCCAAAGGCTCCACAGCCCATTAGCAGTCCCTGGAGCTCCACAGTCTCCCGTGCACAGACAAAACATAAATAGAGCTCATGAATTGAAAACAGAGCTCTGAATTCTTCAAAAAGCACCTGTGAGAAACGAGGCTGTGGCTGCCATGCTGGATTGGATCCAGCTAAGTAGCAAGTCCCCGTGGCAGCTCTCAGGGCTCTTAAAAGTTTTTCTTTCCCATTCCAAAAGCCAAGAATATTTCCAAACAGGTTTCAAGAATTGGATATTAAGCTGTAAAAGCAGCTTCAGGTACTCGTTCAGGGAAGAGGGAATCCAAAACGACGGCTCCAAGCTGCTCTGGTAGAACATCTCAGCTTTCCCAAAACCTGGCACCAAGCACAACTCCCAGACCTACAGGGAAGGCTGAAGTAAAGGATTCAAACCCCCCAAAAAAAAGTCTTCATTAAAGGAGGAAGAAGAATCTTCCCCTCCACTTAAGAGATCTTGAGCTACTGCTTAAAACATGACAGGCCAGGAGTGTGCAGCATTTTTGATGGCACAGCTGCATTGCTTGGAGCACACCAGTTTGCACCCAGAAAAAAAAGCTGAACAAAGGAAGTTTTGTTCACACCAAGGACAAGTAATAGTTTCCAACCAGAGCAAATGGTTTTCACATGGTGAAAAAAAAAAATTAAATAAAAAAAAAAGAGAGCCAAACATACACCAAAGTGAAACAAAATGGGAGTTTGGAACTCAATGCTTGAACTACTGTGCACATCTAGAAATAGAAGCTGGGGAATGTGTAACAGGAAAAGAGAATGATCTGGAGGTTGTTTTTAAATGTTCTGGTGTATGTTTTATACATGAAGGTATCATGATATGACATTACAATATGATAATAAGCAATTAATAGATACCACTACCAAATATTGCTGCATATGGGTTAAAGGCAACTTCCAGTCGTGCTGCTGCTGAGCAAGCAAGGAAGGACTGGAAGAAAATGAACAATTTTATCACTTTAGTTTAGAAATTCACTCAGCTTTTGCATTCAAACCAGATCTCTGTAATTATCTAGAGACTGTAAGAGTTTAGATGCTCAGGGAGTGTTACTCCAGTGGCTGGACTGAGGATGAAGTTGCACCAAGTACTTTAAATTATGGCAGTGCTAATTAAACCAGAAGTTTTATAAAACCACATTTCTTGCACACTGGTGCCTCTTCAGTGTAAAAAACCCAAAACCTCAGCAAATGATTTGCATAGGTGCTCTGTAAAGTCCTCAGACATTTTTCAGGGTCACTAGGTCAGGTCTTTACTCCATTTTTCTGAGTGGCACATGCAAGTGGTTCCCTCCAGAAAGAGACCTGGACAGGGAAGGGCTGCAGCTTGGGATGTGACAAGTTTCTTTTTTTAATTGTCACAAGAATTACATTAAGATGATTTTTCTACTTCTGAAACTCCCAGCCTACAATGAAAAACAAAAAAAAAGCAGCCAACGTGCATTCCCTGAACAGGAACATCCAGAACAGATCCTTGGAAACCACGTCAGGCAGAAACCAGTTCCAGTTGTCTCTGAAACACGAAACTGGGAGCAAGGCAAAAAACAACTTCCAACCAAAACACAGAACTCCACGGCCCCACTATCAACCAGGAACTCCCAGTGTATTCCCAGATTCCTCCCCACTTAGGCAGGAGCATTTTAAGCCCAGTTTTAACCTCCCACCCCCATCTGAGAGCAGAGATCAAAGCCCAGCCCTTGGGATGGACACCTCGTGCTGCCCTAACACAGCCAGGCTCCCCCAAACAGCACCCCGAGCCCTTTGAAGGTCCCTAATGGCATCTCCCCTTCTGCAAATCTCACTTTGGTGCTCCAAAGATCTTCCTGGGAGGAGATGCTCATGTGAAAGCACTCTCAGCTCGGCAGACACCGCAGCGAGGTGTGCAGCACCATTAGCAGGAGTGTGGGCTTAGGAGCTGTCATAAACACTTCATAATCACTCACACACAACCCCTGCTGCCTGCCACACGTTATTAAGTGCTCAATAGAGGGCCAGTTGTAGGAATAAAAAAGCACAATGCTACAGATAATGACTTTCCTGAGGAGATTTGCACATAAATGTCAGATTGCTGCTTTTGCAGATTAAACTGGTTGGGGTTTTTTTTGGTTTTTTTTTTTCCTTAGCTGGAATAACATTGCTTAATTACACGCTAAATAGTCACTGGGGCCAAGAAGGAAGGTTTGTGTAACAGCAAAAGGCACAAAAAAGTGTTGCCAAATAAGCTCTTAAATATTAAGTCAATCACATAGCTGCCAGGTTTTATTGTGCTCAGGCTAGGCAAGGGGGGGAAACACAAAGGAGAAGCAACAACGTGGAAAACCCCCTCCAGTTTATGAAAACCCTCTCCAGTTTATTAAAACCCCCTCCAGTTTATGAAAAACCCCCTCCAGTTTATGAAAAACCCCCTCCAGTTCATGAAAACCCCCTCCAGTTCATGAAAACCTCCTCCAGTTTATTTTCCCTCTGAATTTGTTGGATATACAAATCCTGCTCAGCAAAGATATTTAAAGCTGATGTTAAAGATCATTATTTTGTGAAAATCTACCAGAGGAGCCATTCCAACACTGCTGTAACACAAAGTGGCCAGGTCCAAGCTGCACCTCCCTGGCTGTGCTCTCAGAATTTCACAGAATATACAAATAAAGGGCTGGCAAAATGATGCAATATCCCCACAGCTGACATTCTCAAGGTGGATGGTAAAATATTTCCACATTTGGCATTTTCTCCATTTCACTGCACTTCCTCCCTGCTCAAACTTCTGCAAAAACTGATAAACACTGAGAGAAGCTGTCCTGCAACTTAATTTTTGTTATTTTTCCTGAAATAGCAAATATTATCAAAAGCCAGGAATTATTAAGTGAAATACACTGGGGGGGAAAGAAAAAAGCCTGGCTGTATGGTCCTACTAGAAAGAAGGCAAAATCAGGTATTCCATGGCCTAACTTGTGGCTCATTTGGACACAATGAAGGAAAAAAATAAAATAAAAAGATAGAAAGAAAAATTAAACCATCCATCCATGGCAACAAATCTCCCTTTTTTAGCAGAAAACACACAGGTTCGTTCGGATAAAAGCATTTCAGCTGGGTAGAATGGGGTGTTTTGTGAGGATGACTGAGCTCAAGCCCACGTGATGCTCAGGGGATGGTAATTAATTAATTAATTGATGATTGATGAGGTGTGCGGCCGCTCTTAGCTCGGTGTCCCAGCGCCCTCGTGTGGACTCTCGGTGTAAACGCACCGCGAGAGAAAATCCCATTTTCGGCTGAAATCTTCCCAAGTTTCGGTTCTTAAATTTTAATAAACAGTTCCAAAATACTGAAATTTGGCGAAGTATATTATGTCTAATTCCATTCCTGTTAAACATTCCTTCAAACACAAAACCTCACCAGCTTGTTTCCTCATTCGTGCTAATGAGATGCAATCAAGAGGATAATGAGATGCAATAAAGAGGGGGAAAGCCCTACCACACCCATAAAACTCAATTAAACTGAGCTTTTGCTGTAGAAATTAACATTATTTTCTAAGCAACTGGTATATAAACACATGTTCTACACAGAAAGTTGTAAAATGTACACATTTCTTTTAAAAAAGTGTATTTTACAAAGGGAAAGAACTCCATTCTCTCTGCTTTATTCTGAAGGATAAGAGTGTTGTGAGCAATTTTGCTTTTTTAAGTTCAGAATTTTATGACCTACTGTACTCAACTTTATTCTCTCATTTGGAGCAATTTGGGGGAAATTCCCCAAATGAAGACCACGTGCCCCAGAAACCACTCAGCAACACAAACCAGGGGATGGGGATGACAGCATGAAATCAAATCCATATGCAACAGAGGCCTTCATAAAATTAAAATTGCAAATCATGTCCATGACAAACATGGGATTGTAAAATACTATTGATACTGTCATACTGCAGTTCCTGGGACAAACAAATCCTGTTGTCTTTTTAAAAAAAAACTTACTCTTTTCTGTTAAAAAACAAAATCCAGTTTTGTTTCGGGACTAGAAACTATTCCAGCATGGCAAACTGCTCCCAGTTTGAGTGTGGAAATGGATTTAGCAGGAATAAAGTGTAAAAAGCCCTCAAAAATCTGCAGGTACATGAACTGAAGTGTTTGAGCTGTGCTCAGGATTATCTGAAGATAAGCACACCAATGGGGGAAATTCAAGGTGAAATATTCAAGTTGGAACACAAAACTGACGAGGAAGAGGAAGAGGAAGAGGAAGAGGAAGAGGAAGGGGAAGGGGAAGGGGAAGGGGAAGGGGAAGGGGAAGGGGAAGAGGAAGAGGAAGAGGAAGAGGAAGAGGAAGAGGAAGAGGAAGAGGAAGAGGAAGAGGAAGAGGAAGAGGAAGAGGAAGAGGAAGAGGAAGGAAGGAAGGAAGGAAGGAAGGAAGGAAGGAAGGAAGGAAGGAAGGAAGGAAGGAAGGAAGGAAGGAAGGAAGGAAGGAAGGAAGGAAGGAAGGAAGGAAGGAAGGAAGGAAGGAAGGAAGGAAGGAAGGAAGGAAGGAAGGAAGGAAGGAAGGAAGGAAGGAAGGAAGGAAGGAAGGAAGGAAGGAAGGAAGGAAGGAAGGAAGGAAGGAAGGAAGGAAGGAAGGAAGGAAGGAAGGAAGGAAGGAAGGAAGGAAGGAAGGAAGGAAGGAAGGAAGGAAGGAAGGAAGGAAGGAAGGAAGGAAGGAAGGAAGGAAGGAAGGAAGGAAGGAAGGAAGGAAGGAAGGAGCTCACAGGAATGCTCCTGTGAGAAATTCAAGGTGAAATATTGAAGCTGGAACACAAAATTGACAAGGAAAAGGAGGAAGGAGGGGGAGCTCAGAACTCACAGGAATGCTCCTGTGAGGAACTCAAGGTGAAATATTCGAGTTGGGACACAAAACTGAGCAGGAAAAGGGGAAGGAAGGAGGGAGGGGGAGCTCAGAACTCACAGGAATGCTCCACACTTGCATCCCATCGCTGTAGCCGATCAGCAGCAGCAGCGGGGGCTCATTCCCAGTGCTGTGGATTTCATGGAATTCCATATTCCTGGATGTATCTGAAGGACATTTCAACAGCAAAGCCATTAGTAGGAGTCAGGATCAAGCTCTCAGCAATATTTGATGGTGTTCCCTCAGTTGTCAGAACTAAAAGCAACCACAGTGCTTCACGTTTTCATGCTGGAGCAATACTGAAATATATTCTTAAAGTTTCACAAAGAGAAAGCTTCAAAATGTAAAATATTGGAGAAAAATTTACTGGATAACAGCATGGTCTAAGAGAAAATGGTGACTGATTCCCCTTTCAGACTGAGCTCTGCCACCTGTTCATCCCTGTTCCCTTTTTTTTAAAAAGAAAGGTCAGGGATGGAGAGTGAACTTAAATCAAACCTGAATCAGGGTTATCAGAACTAGAAATTATCTATAATCTCCACGTGGTTTTATGGCCATCTTTGGCCAGTTAAGGTTTGTTTGCTTGAGGGTTTGTTTTCTCTTTATTTTTTATAAAATCTCAGGCATTTCCTTTTTAGGTTCATACAACAAAACTCTTTGGAATATTCTTCAGAACCCTTCATGTTGTGTTTACATTTATTTTATGCAGCCTGTTCTGACTGGGCCTGGAAAAATCCTCTTTCACCACCCCAAATAAATCTTCTGTCTCTGATGCTTCCATGCTTTCAGTGAGCTTTGCTCATTGTCTCATGGTTGAAAATGTCATTTCAGAGGGGTTTTACCCAAAAAAAATCACAATGTTTATGATTATTCTATACTGAGAAAGCTGACTGGAATTATTGCACCCAAAACTCAGAGGAACAAGTGGGAGAAAATGAAGCCATACCATTTAAATCTGCATTTTCAAATCTGACCCAGACAATTTTCTCTTTCTCTTCTGGTGGGGTTCCACTGTAGGCCTGGACAAAAAGCAAAAGGGTTGAAACAAGAAGATTAACAGTGGTTTCCCTCCCCCTGTAAGAAGGAATTACACTAAAAACCACAGTGATGATCCATGGAGCTCACTGTCACCAGTATTCACACAACACAACCATGCTGAACACCACTCACTGATGCAGGAAAGACAAAATATTTTAACAAAAAATCTTCTGGGGCAGGTAAATGCCACGTGACTTGAGTTAATAAAATTAAACACAGTGGCTTCCACAGTCTTTAACTTCAGCAGTGTTGGAGGTTCTCACATGAGGTGTTTTAACATTAAAATTCTCTTTAATTCACTTAAAAGCTTTGCAAGCCAGACTGAGGGAAGAAAGAGACCTTTACTGCACAGTTTATATTACTGACACCTTTCAGTTCTGTTTGTGACAACTTTAATGCAGCCATTTAAAAGAGAATAAACTGCAACTCCAGGAGAACAGATCCATGTTTCAGCCCTGTGTTCTGCAGATTCCCATAAAAAGATGAGATACAAAAAGGAATTGTGGAGTGAGACTTGCAGTGTTTCCAGCCTGGAGGTTTTACAGTCCTCAGGAGAAGCTGTGGCAGCAGGAACCAGCAGAAACAGCAGCACTTCCAAGTGATTATAACAAAATACTGAGCACTATTTGGGATTGAATATGAACACATCTTGTATAATCACTTTATACATGCCAGAAAAGCAACAACACGGACTAAAAATACAAATGTGAAAAATAAGTGTGGGGTTTACTTTTCAAAACAAATCACATGCCACGCTTCCAAGGCAAGCTGATGTGGGAAATAAAACACAGACTGTGTCCTTTTACCAGAGAGGGGCAATGGGAGGCTGTGGAATGCAGCAATCTCTTAATTGAAACTTTCATTATGTCTAATTTTAACCCTGAGTCCAAAATTCACTCCACAAATTGATATTACTGAGGGCATTGTTTTTTGTGTTATTACACAATAAATGCACTGGGAATTCCTAAGAGGAAATTCACGAGGAAACAAGACACTAAATCATTGCTTGGAATCAGAATCAGGATCATTTCCTGAAGCTAAATTCAGCTGCAGTGCTCCTCTAAGAGTAAAACAAAATTAGTTCCCTTCTGCTACATGGGCAAGCAGGAAGGGACCCTTCCAGTGCCATATTTATTATGTATAAATATACTAAAATATATGAATAAACATATTAAAATGATTTCTTTATTAGGTGAAGTAATAAATTTACAAAGCAGAGTGAGGATCCCTGACACTGCTTGTTTGTGCACTGAAAAAAAAGGGGTTTTAAAGATCCACACCCTACCTGTGGCACAACATCTTGGAGGAAGGTAACAACACTTTCCATGTAGGACTGCTCCCTGGAAAACAGAAGGAGAATTTCAGCCAAAGGAGTTCAGAAATGGTCATGAATTATTCAATTAGGTCAGCAAAAGGAAGCATGGGCAGCCTTTAGCACATAGCAGGATACTAAGCATGCAGTGCAGGCACTTAATTTTACTGCCAAATTCTGATAATATAAATTTGTGGCCTCTAAGTTATGGAAGGACTAAGAGTAATAAAAGTCTGTAAAAAAGCCAAGTGATAGCTGCTGATGGAAGAACTGCTTGGGGGGGAAATATAAAATCTAAATTCAAGGAATAAGGCATGTCCTCCACATCAGAGGGGCCTGAAGTGATACAGGGATTTGGAAATGATTCCTCAGGATTTTCCTACTTGAATGAAATGTAAAAATGAGGATTTAAACAATGACTGGAGCTCTCCTGGTGGGCACAAACAAACCCCAGAGCTCCTGTGCACGATGGCCAAAGCTGGCAGTGCCCAGGGGATGGAACAAAACCCTCCCGAAGAGCAAGGAGAGGCATTTCCAGGTGAGACTGTACACTTGGGAAGCTCATTCCCTGCTGGAAGCTCACCAGCAGCATCCACTGGGAGGGTTTAAGTGCAAGGCACGTTTGCTGGGGCAGAGTTAAGGCAGTGCTGTGAGCAGGGAGTCCCTGTGCAAGGGCTGAGCAGCCACAGCGTGGGCTGAGAGCAGCAGATGCTGCAGAAATTTGGTGCTTTGAGCCATGAGGAACACTTGAAACACTCTGGCAACAACAGCTACCCTCGGGAAGTCTGAGATTATTTAAGAAAAGCCTTCAGGTTTTCTTTAGGCAACAGCTTTGGCAGCTCTGAAATTAACTTTTGTGCTGTTGTAATTTTTTCCTGTGCCAACTCAAGATTTCTCATAGCAACAAAGGAGAACTGTAAATTAGGAACTCTGGATGGCCAAAAGTGCTGTTTTCTGAAGCTGGGCAAGATTGTTTTAATAAACCCAGGAGTGTTTAGCACTGAAAAATGCAGCACTGTGGAGAATTTAGGTCTACACACGACCATACAGAAAGTACTTGAACCCAAATGCTGCAACCCCTCTTTGCAAACAGAGATAAATCTGAAATATGAAGTTTTACATTCCAAAGCCTACTCCAGCCCATGGCCAAACCATCCCAGGATTTCTGCATCCCAGACTGTCCCACTCAGCTTCAGGCTGAGGCCTTACAAACGAGCTGTGGTTTCTCCTGTGCTGATTCTTCTCTGATTTATGTAGGTCACCCAAGCTGGCCCTGCACACCTTTATTAAAATGCCTGGCCACAGCCAGAGCAGTAAACACAGTGGCTGAAGCTGTCCTGGGAATGCCAGCCAGCCAGAGTCATGCTGCCCTCATGTTCAGCTCATGCAATGCACTTTTTTCCCCTCTCCCCAAGCACGTCTTGAACCCAAGCTGGTGTTTGGGAGGTGTTTTATTCAGAGTGTGTGCACTAAATCTCTCCCAAAGTTGAAAAAATTCCAGGGAGATGTCTTTGAAGTGGTTAAAAACAACATAATCCACAAAAAAAGCCCAATCTTCCTTTAATGATGATGTAAAAAGTTAACACGAGCAACAGAATGCTGCTGAGTGCTCAGCACACACAGATTCACCAAAAAGAGTGACATTTTTGAGGCACAAACAGGTACCTCAAGAACAAAACACCATGTTTAAAAAAAGAACAGAATCATCTTCAGAACAGACAATCAACTCCTTACAGTGTTTTTCTATTATAACACTTTTAAAGCACATTTTGAAGAAAATGTTGTTACAGAGAGGAAATGCATTTGTTGAGGAATTTTGCCACATTAAAAAAAAATGGCTGCAGGACAAAGTTCTATCACAATTTTTTGTGCTACAACAATCAGTTTCCTGTGATCTTCAACAAAAATGAAGTGAATTTTGTATCTGGAAACACAGAGTTATCTCCAAGGGCACAGTAACACCCCTGAAGTGGACATTTCCACACAGTGCCATTTTGCAGTAGTGTAAACATCCCAAGGAAAAAAGAAAAATTGCTACAAGACTCCTTTAACAGACAAAGGCCATAAATCTTCTAGGCTGCCTTACAGCCAAAAGGCTCTTTTGCCATGAAAGCATTCCCATGTGCACACAGAGAAAATCAGGATGCTCAGGCACAAAAAGTGTTTGTCAGGTGCTCTGACCACAAGGATGGAGCTTCTTCCTTCTTCCTTGGTTTTGTTCTTTTAATATTTAAAAAAATCCACAATTCTTCTTCCTGGAGGACTTTAATGACAAGTTTTGTATGTTTTAATAAATCCACTCTAGGACAAGGTGTTGTTTAAAAGAAAGGATCACACGTGGCACAGCCCCCTGGCCTAAGGAAGAAGTTGGCATCACTCTTCTACATTGCAACGTTTGTACAGCAAAATGGTGCAAACAACAACAAAAACTTTGCAGCAATTAGCTTTTAAATACACAGCTTTGGTGTGGACTGCAAAGGGTGGGATCCCACTCAGGGAGACAGAAACGCCACGCGCTGACTTCACCGGAGTCAACGCAGCGCCAACACAAGCTGGCTTTGGGGGGGGAAAAACCCCAAACCAGCTCAGGCTGGGGTTGTTCCACGAGAAAAGCAAGGCTTTTCAGGAAGGGCTGTTCTTCTAGAAGGTTCTTACGTGGCAGCTTGAGGGCGAACCAGCACTCCTCCCGTGCAGCGGCTGGGGCGGCGCGGCGACTCCGCGGCCATGGCGGCGGCTCACACCTGCAACGAGCACAGCATTTCACTGACACTTCCACAGCACTGCTTATCCCACGGGTTCTTCAAGGAGGCAACGGAGAAACTGCACTTAGACAGGCCCGCAGGACTCTTTACAGCACTTTTTTTAATGAGGAAAAAAGGTCGTGCACCAAGCGGGCGACTGGTTCAATCACTGCAGTTCATAGAATGGGAAAATAAAAAAACAAACCCCACAGAGCTGCGTGATAAAGGGGGAAATTATCCCAAACTGCACTAGATGATCTTTAAGGAGCCCTCCAACCCAAACCACTGCATGATTCCATGACTAAAGATAGTGGTGCAGGTACACAGCTGTCATCACCACTACACAACCCACTATTTCCTAATGGGCTGCTGTCTCAGAGAACAATTATACAAAAATAACGTGCAGTCACAGCTGCAGCGCACTGCACTCTTGAAAATATGGGTTCCACTGCAGCTCCCACATTCTCCTGCTTTATGTCAGCTTTTTGTGCCATCCTCAAGCTCTCCCTCACACTCCTGTTCTCCAGGGGCAAACTCTGTGTGACGTTCCTAGGGGCAGAAAGCACTCGAGGAGCAGCCCAGACCCCAGCCAGCTCTTCAGGGAACCCCCTCAGCTGCTCTGTGGTGTCCCCCACCCCAAACCTGCTCACAAAGTAAAAGAAAAGGCCAAATCCCCACGGTGGTATCAGCTATCAGCATCATTCCACTTCAGGCCACACTCTGCAAGGGCCAGCCCATGAAGGGAGGCAGGACAACCACTCAGGAACTGACAGCAAAACAATAATTACTAACAAAACACTCAGCACCACACCAGCAGCCTGACACACGCACTGAGGAACCCTGAAAGGCGGAAATGTCACGGAAAGGATGAAATCACCCCGCGGACACCCGGCCCTGCCGTGCCCTCAGTGCCAGCACCCTGTGCCGCCCCGGCCCGCGGGGAAGCGAGCACCGGGGCCGATCTCAGCCCGGGCCCTGGGCCTCGGCCCGGCCGCGCCTCAGCCCGGGGCACCGCGGGGCCGCCCGACCCTCCGGAGCCCCGGCGGCGGCCTGGGCACCCTCCGCCGCCGCTATTGAGCAACCCCACACCAAACACCGCGACCCGCCCGGCCTCTCTCCCGGCGAGCGGCGCCGCGGCCTGCCCGCAGCGCGCCCGCCCCGCCGGCCGCCCCTCGCTCCGCGCCCCGCGCCCCCCGCCCGCGGCTGCCGGGGGTCCCCCAGGCCTCACGGACGGGCCTGCCCTGCCCGCCGCCCCCCGCTCCGGCCGCTGCCCGGCCTGGCCGCCCCGCGGGGCCGCTCCGAGCGGCCGCGGCGCTGCCCCGAGCGCGGCCCCGCTGCGCGCCCCCGGCCCGGGCCGCGCTCACCTGCCGGGCTCCCGGCGCCACTGACACTGTTTGGGACCCCCCGGGCAATGACACCCAGCGCACCGCGCCCGCAGCCAATCGGAGCGCGCCGGGGGCGGGCCGAGTCCCGCTCCTGACCAATCGGCGGCCGCGCTGCCCGGCGGTGGGCGGGGCGCGGCGGGACGCGGCCGGGGCGGCGAAAGGCGGGCGGCGCTGCCCCCCCCGCCGCGCGCCCCGCGGCTTTGTTTACATCGGGGATCTCGCGAGAGCCGCCGCGCGCCGGGGCCGGCCCCGCGCACGTGGGGCGGGGAGGGGCGGGAGGGGGAGGCGGGGCCGGATTGGCCGGGAGGGGGCGCGGCCCCCGGTGACGTCACTTGGGGCGGGGTCTGGTGGGCGGGGCCGTGAGGGGTCGTGAGGGAGCCTGAGGGGCTGTGAGGGGCTGAGAGGGATCCTGAGGGGACGTGAGGGATCCTGAGGGACTGTGAGGGATCCTGAGGGGCTGTGAGGGAGCCTGGGGGGCTGTGAGCGAGACTGAGGGACATTGAGGGGCTGTGAGGGATCCTGAGCGGCTGTGAGGGACCGTGAGGGATCCTGAGGGGCTGTGAGGGAGCCTGAGGGGCATTGAGGGGCTGTGAGGGACCGTGAGGGGCATTGAAGGACCGTGAAGGGTCGTGAGGGAGCCTGAGGGGCTGTGACTGACCATGAGGGGTCGTGAGGGGCATTGAGGGACCGTGAGGGACCCTGAGGGGCAGAACGCCGCAGGCAGACAGTCCCAGGAAGGGGGAAAGGCCCCGGGGCCGAGGCGTCCCCAGCTGGAGCCGCAGAGCTCAGGGACAGCGCAGGTTCTTGAGCTGCTGCCCCTCAGAGCTCGGGTGCTGTGGCAGCGCTGGAGACACGGCTGAGGAGCGGCCTCAAAAGGGGTCCCAAGAGCCATGGAGAGAGACTTTGGACAAGGGCCTGAAGTGACAGGACACGGGGTATGGCTACTTCCAGAGGGTAGATTTTGATTATAGAAAGAAATTGTTGCCTGTGAGGGTGGTGAGGCCCTGGCACACGGTGCCAGAGCAGCTGTGGCTGCCCCATCCCTGGAGTGCCCAAGGCCAGGCTGGACAGGGCTTGGAGCACCCCGGGACAGTGGGAGGTGTCCCTGCTCGTGGGTGATTCAGCTCTCCTGCAGCCCAGCCAGGGTGTGATTTATGTTTACAGGTGTCCAGCAGTGCCCCCAGTGACACACAGGGCCCTGGTTCAGGTTTCCAGACAGTGGCACCGGGTCAGGCGGGGGTGACCTGCTCTGGGAATGCACCTGACTCCTGTGACAACACCACCACCCACATACCAGAAGAATGAGGCAGTGGCTGAAAACATCCCCAAAGTGCCTAGGAGCAGGTTTGCACAGATCACAGATTTATTTCGCAACAAAAAGTTTGAACTCGGGTTTGATCTCACCAAAGGAGCCTCTGTGAACTTATCGGGTGTCAATTCCCCTGTCTCAGCTCTGAATATTCATTTCAGAGAAGTCAAATGAGGAAAGAGGTGGGGAAAGTACACCCAGGAGGAAACTGCTGCATTAATCCTGACCATCATCCAGCAGCTTCCCCAGGAAAAACTGCAGGGTTGGGTTAATTTATTAAGAGTAAAAAAAAAGCCAAAAGATGGAGAAGCCCAAGTTTACAACTGCTTGAGAAAACTTCAGTGAGGCTCACGTTTCTGAGTGCTGCAGAATTCTATGGAAACCTAAATTTTGCTTCTGTGTGGAGCAAAAATTCACTATAAATCCTGGGAAATTCACTATAAATCCTGGGAAATTCACTATAAATCTTTTTTTCTTTTGCATATTTCCCTTGCAAGCAGTAACACAGTGATCTCACCGAGGCGTTACAGTGGCTCTTTGGCAGGCTCAGTGCCAGCTAATTGGAAACAGGTAATTACTGTTGTTGCAGAGGTTGTTGGCAGGCAGTTGCCACACGCACTTGTGGCCTCGCAGCCTTTCCTCCCCATCTGGGGCAGAATTTCAACATCACAGCCCAGCTTCGTGGACTGAGGTGACTGCCCACATCCACAGAAATAAATCCTTGCAGGATGCAGTTTGGACAGGCTGCTGCTTTCATCTCCTGAGGCAGCGCTGTGTTCCCAGCACGGATGAAAGGGAATATTTTCAGGAATAAAATCCCCTGGGATTTCTGTAACCATGGTAACACTTAAAGATGGCAGGCCTGCTTCCAACCTGGCTTTTATTGTTCCAGCACTAAGGAACTGGGTTCTACAAATAACCATCCTGGAATAAAGAACTGCCCTCTTGCTTTCCCATCAAAATAAAAATTTAAAAATGTAATATATTGCTACAGTTAAACATTCAGATAAAGTGCCAAGATCAATTCTGTCATAAATCTAACTGGGATTTAATGAATACCAGATAAATATGAATATTTTTGTAATAATAAATTCATATTTCACTGCTGAATAAACACCAGAACTTAAGCCTGAAATAAAAATTAAAAAAATAAAAAGCATCCCCATCAAATTTTCATGTGTTTTATTGAGGTGAACATACACATGGTCCACATAGTCAATGAAAATAGTCATAAAATAATTTAAGAACTTGTGTTGAAAGGTTATTAGCAGCACCATTGGTATTGGAATAGCAGAAAACACATCTCGGGGGGCAGTGATGCCTGGATAAAATGCCATCATCTGGAACAGGGGATGGGAATGGCTTCGCTGGATGCTCTGGGGAGTTGGAGTTTTTAAAACACACTTTTTTTTGCTAAATACTTTTGACGATTATTGTTACAAAAAATACAACTAAATAAGATACTGCATAGTATTTTAATTAACATAAAATCGACATTGAGGTGTGTAAAGCAAGACTCAAATCTCTGCTTCCACATACATTTCATTTCTGAGTAGAGAAATCTAAAATTTAAAACCAAAATATAGACCTAGTGTATTCTCTAAAAGACACACTTTAGGTGGAACGTATCAGACTACGAAAATACATATCTTCCATTCTGTTTAATAATTTACTTTAGTTAAAAAGTTGTGAAATTCTCCTCACAAGAAGCGTATACAAATTGATGACTTTAGTAAATTAACAAAAAGGATTATTTTACTTTTTGTTTTGTTTTTGTATTTTTTTAAAACAAGGCTTAGCCCCGCAGTAACAATTATACAAGGAAGAAAAAGAGACTACATTTATATGAAGGAATACAAATTTACACACATTTTACAGTGACTTATACCCTACACATCTACAAAATTCACAGTTATAATACAAGCAAGTACAAGGCCGGGATAAAGCTGTCGGATACCAAAAAAAGTTCCTACTTTAAAAAAGAAACAAAACCACCTTGGGAGGAGCTCCGCAGAGCCCTCAGCAGACGCAGAGGGCTTTCCTGGGCGGGTGGAACAGGGAGCTGCTGAGCTTCTTCTGCCCGCGGAGGCTGCGCCGCATGGCCAGGCGGGCCGGGCTGCGGCGCTGCGGGCCGGCCGCGCCCTCGCCCGGGCCCCGGCCCGGCCCCCGCCGCGGCTTCTTCACCGCCGGGCCCGAGTTGGATTCCTCCAGTGTCCGCTTAAAGCTGGCCGGCGGCGGCCTCTCCGCGTCCTTGCCTGCGCCCGTAGGGGACACCTTGAGGCCTTTTTGGTCCGTGCCTGAGTTGGAAGGGGAGAGGCTGACTGACAAACCATTGCTGTAGGATTCCTGTAGCCTCAAAGCCAGGGCTTTGCTGCACTTCTCCTCCTGGGGGGCTGGATCCTTCGGGGTTCCTCCTGAGGAAGGTAAACTGCTTTTGGCAATCTCGTTTGGCAGCTCCAGGTATTTTTCTGAGAGCATGTTGCTGTGCAGGAGGGGAGGAATGGGCTCGGCAGAGTTCAGTCGTGGCCAGGGCTCATCTTCTACGAGCTGAGGGTAAAGGAAACAAAACACTTAGGCATAAATGTAATCATAGAATCACAGAACGATCTGGGAAAGGACCTTCAAGATCACTTATTCCAAACTCTGCCATAGGCACAGGCACCTTCCACTACCCCAGCTTGCTCCAAGCCCCGTCCTGCCTGGCCTTGGACAGACTTTATCCCACGAGGGTGCAGACACTGTGTGGCACTTCCAGAATTTCCCTAAACCTTATCAAAGGCAGGAGAACCCTACTCCACAGCAGACTCATCTTCTCTCCCTGTTGAGAGGTGGAAACAATTCCAGCTGGGGATGTGAACTGCAGCTGCAGAACACTGAGGGCTCTGCTGGGGATTCAGGGAAAAGCAGAGCTGTAACAACCTGTGTGATCTTCAGCAGCACTCCCAACACCCAGCCAGGACTTCCCGTGGGACACTGCCAGAGGCACTGCCCTCTGCCTGATGTGTGGTGAGTGGCCAAGGAGCAGCCAGAGGCTCCTGACCTTTGTAACGTTCAGCACTCTGTTACTGCATAACCAGGTTATCAGGGCTGGGCAAACTCCTCCTCACCACAGCGGCACTGTCAGCCAGCTACAAACGTTCCTGTGTGCTGGGCAAAGTGACACTCGTTAGTGCCTGTGGATCCCTCCCAGCACAGCCAGCCACTCCCTGGGAAGCACAGGCAGAGGGGCCAAGAGCCAGGCACTTCTGAACTCTGACCCTCTTCTCTTCTGCAGCCTCTGAGAAAGGTTTTTGCCTCATTCTCTGTTTTACCTACAGGAAAATGGGGACAATACTTGCTCTCACTATCCACAGGGGGATTATGAAAATTAGTGTTTATGCAGCACCCTCAAGACAGCAATTCTGACCTTATTAAAGATTTAATTGTGAAGAAGTCCCCGGTTACTCGGCGAGTCCTTCAGAAGGAAATTTCAAGGCCACACCACACTCCCTCAGTGGGAGGCAAATGGCAGTTATTATTTTAAGAAAATCATGTGCTGCAGACTGAAATGCACACAGCTGAATCAGTCAGGGACACATCTCAGGTGAACAAACAGATGCTTCTGAAGCCACAGCCCAGAACAACTCCAGGTTTAATAAAATGCACTCCAAAAGAAAAGATAATCAGGATTGTTCCAGCTCCACACTGGTTTCCCACTCCTCTCTACTCCTCTGTGGCTGCCCATGTAGACAAAACCATTCAGATAACATTCCTTCACTACATTTAGCAACACAAGAGGGAAGACCTTTATGAATGGAATTTTAAAGGTTATTCTTCATCTCAGTTGCTGCAGAACCCAGAAGGACACCAGACCCCACACAGAGAGCAGCTCTGGCAACACTACTTCAGCTGCTCAATTTAATTTCTGACATTGTGTCACATAAAACTTAGTTTTATGGTTTTTATTGTGCAAGACATTTCATGTTGTGGCTCTTTTCCCCAGCATGTCCTGCTGGTGCAAACAGCTGAGACTGAAGCAGGTTTTGGAAGCCAGGGGAAGGCACAGGATGGAGTGCTGGAGAGTGATGTAACAAAACAGGAAAAACAAACCACGGATCACCAACTGAATTTCTCAACAATCCAATCAATCTTCCTCTCTGGCCTCGGGAATACTGGAATTAATTTGGTATTAGTAATTGCTGCCAGAAGGACAAGCAATTAAGAAATACTTTTGTTGAATTAAGAAACTTTGGTTTCCATCTATTTCCGAATTAATTGTTTTGGCAGGTAGCAGCTGTCAGGCACCAAGGCCATCCCTGCTTCCCTCACAGAAACTGTGATTGAAAATTTTAAGAGCACTTAAATTTATTTTTTTTTCCCCCTCAAGATTTTGCTAGGTTTAAAGCTCTTTCCATGGATTTTGCTCCACTAGATGAAAGGGGAGGAGACAAAGTTGAAGCTTGCCATTTTATTAGCAGCTTGTTTCTCCCGAGGGAATGTTTAAAACTCCCTTTCTAATTTCTGCTTTCTTTTCCTTTGCCCAAAGGACAATTATCTGAAGATTCTGCAGAACATCAAAGGACAGTGACTTAAATCAGGAGCAGCTGGTAATTACTGAAACAAACAGCCACTCATAACTACACTCCAGTTCTTAGAGGGGGGGAAGAAAAGCCACAAAACAACAAAACAAAAACCCTCTGAAGAGCTCTGCTTTATGTTAACAACTCAAACTTGCAGCCTCCAGAAAGACCTTATGTTATGATGTCTCTGCCTCCAACAAAGAACATCAAATCAACCAAAGGAAGATAACGAGATCTCCCAGTACAGAAAGAAAGTGTTCTTTACAGCAACATGTGTTGGAACAAATTTAACCTTCCAAAAAAATTAAATAAATAAAAGCCCAACACCACCACAACCAAACCAAGCCAAATCAAGGCAGGCCCTGTCAGGAACGGGTTCACACCCTGCAATCCCTGGGCTGGGCAAGCCACACAAGCACCTGGCAAGGCAGGAAGAGAAACTGCAGCCCAGCCTTGATGGTTTTGTTAGACCTCTGAGCCCCACTCTGGCTCCTCTCTGTCTCAAAAGGTTGCCTTGAATCTTGGGGAGGATCTCAGAAAACTTACTTTAAGACACAGTGCATTTCAAGGTTTGTAAAGTAACAGTACTAATTTCTTCCACGTTAGGGAGGGAGCACAGATCAGCAGCTGCCAATAAACAACCAGCAGCAATTCTGAGAATTCATACATTGGAACACCAAGAGCAGAGTGTTAAAGTTCTGTAATAAACATTGTTAAAAGTTGGTCCAGTCCTCCAAACCTTTGCATGTGGAAGTATTGAGGATATAACTGTAGCTTTCACAGAAAACCCAGAGCTGGAAGAGACCCACGAGGGTCGTGGAATGGCAACACCACGTTTTAACCAACCGAGCCAACCCCAGTAATAGATTATCTAGACATACACAGTAAAAATTCAAAATTAAACACAGCAGCATTAAACAGTGATGCACATTGACAGCTCAGGACTTTCTGTGAGCATTTCTGAACCTCTGGCGACATTCCGATGCCCCCAGGGAGCTGGGGGGGCAGAAGGGGAGCCGGAGAGCCCTTACCTTGAGGGGGGGCGTGCAGCAGCGGGAGGGGGGCAGGCTGCTGGCATCGGGGCTGCTGTAGCTGGGCCCCTCGGCCAGGTTGAGCACCAGCTCCTCGTCGGGGTCCCAGCGGCCGCGCTCGCGCAGGGGCGCGATGCAGATGACGATGGCGCTCGTGTTGTCCGCGCGCAGCATCCGCTGCCGCCAGCGGCCCAGGGCCCGGCCCACCAGCATGCGGGCACAGGACTGCCGCGCCTCGCCCTGGGGACACAGGGACAGAGGGACACTGTCACACAGGGACACCAGCATGCGGGCACAGGACTGCCGCGCCTCGCCCTGGGGACACACAGGGGACACACAGGGACACTGTCACACAGAGCATCACATAGAGCCACCAGCATGCGGGCACAGGACTGCCGCGCCTCGCCCTGGGGACACAGGGACACACAGGGACACTGTCACACAGGGACACCAGCATCCCGGCACAGGACTGCCGCGCCTCGCCCTGGGGACACAGGGACACACAGGGACACTGTCACACAGAGCATCACACACAGAGCCACCAGCATGCGGGCACAGGACTGCCGCGCCTCGCCCTGGGGACACAGGGACACTGTCACACACAGGGACACTGTCACACAGGGACACTGTCACACACAGGGACACTGTCACACACAGGGGACACTGTCACACACAGGGGACACTGTCACACACAGGGGACACCAGCATCCCGGCACAGGACTGCCGTGCCTCGCCCTGGGGACACAGGGACACTGCACACAGAGCACCACACACACAGAGCCACATGGGCACAGGACTGTCACGCCTCGCCCTGGGGACAGGGGACACTGTCACACAGGGGACACTGTCACACACAGCCACACAGAGCCACCATCACGGCACCTCATGCCACACGCTCTCCTACAAACCATGCCCCAAAGCTGCTCCAGAAATGCTAATTAAAACACATCTTCCTTCTCAAATCCACCTTTCAATCAGTTTGTGGTGTGTTCCACATACATGCAGTGCTTTA
Source organism: Passer domesticus (assembly GCF_036417665.1). Classification (NCBI taxonomy): domain Eukaryota; kingdom Metazoa; phylum Chordata; class Aves; order Passeriformes; family Passeridae; genus Passer; species Passer domesticus. The sequence goes on along the minus strand of NC_087492.1, from coordinate 1,943,185 downwards.
AACACCATAAATAGCTTGTAACACAGCAGTAGCTTGTAAGAGGCTGGAACACAAGCTACAGGCTTTCCAAAGTGCCTCATGGGGTTTGCAGTGTTTGCTCTCTGATGCTCCAATATAAATTCTCAACTGTTTTGTAAAATAAATCAGAGAGTAATTTAATTCAGTCTAAACAGTCTGCATTATAACATGCACCTTAATGTGAAATAAATTTAATGTTCAGACAGCATTTTGTGTAACTTCCTTAGAGAAGAAACTCATTATCTCCTTTATTACTCACAGATAGTCGAATTTCCCCAAAAGATAAAGCAAATAATTTAAACTATGTTAACACTCATGGTATTTAATGTCAGCCACGTTGTAAGAATTTTAATGTTGTGGCAATATCACCAATCTGCCTGAACCCCACCAAATCCATGGGGTGCTTTTCACCCCTACCAGGCTGAACCATTTTTAGAGGTAACAAGGATGAAATTTCCACACTGCCTTCTGGCCACTGCCCTCACCATGAAATACTTCTTCTCCTCGTGATCCTGGCACATGGAGATGGCATCCTGAGGGGGGATCATGTTCCAGAGCCCGTCACTGCCAAGGATGATGTACTTGTGCTTCTGGGGGTCAATGGTGTGCACGCTGGTGTCGGGCTCGGGGGACACAACAAACTCCCCACTGTAGAAGTCGTAGCTCCAGAGATCACCTGGCAGAGCAGAAAATGGAAATTGTTACAGAACACATGAGAAATCTCACTCTTGGAAAAGAGAGAAAAATGTTCCTTCACCATCAGCCTTGAGTCACCTGCAGGAACATAAAGAAATTCCGGCCCAGTCACAGCTGCTGCCACCTTCTAATCCTCTTTAAACTAAACCAAGCTGTAGTCAGAGGTGTTCTACCCTCTTCATACAAGTATTTGGGGAAAAAGGAGAAATGAAACAATTAATACATAGAAAATGGTGAAACCTTAACCACTCTCCAGACTAAAACCTATCTGAATTAATTGATCTCTCTTTAAACAGAAATAAAATCTGGCTTTGTTGGTCCCACACCAAACGTGCAAATATTTGTGTGAGCAGGTGCCACAGGGAAGGGACAAAGCAAAAAGCAAAGGAGACTGAAGCCCTTTCCCTGTTCCATTCCCTCTGGCATTCCTTCTCCTCCCCCAGCTCGGGCATCCCCTGCAAAGCCACACGGGGCTCTGCGGCTGAGCACTGCCAGCCTGGGACTGCACAGGAGCCACAGGAGCGCGGGCCCTGCCTGGGCTCCGGCAGGAAGGCAGCAAAGAGCTCCAGCCTCTCCCCAGGATGGCCTGCTGCAGGGAACGTTTCTATTTTTAAATCTCTCTCTGTGTGAATGAGTTTGGGGTCACCTCACCAGAAACAAAGCTGAACAACGCAGCAAATCATCCCCTGCTTCAAGAGCTCCCGCCAAACCATCCTCAAATAAAAACCACTCCAGCAGAAAAATGCATTTCTATAACAATTTATTTCAATTCTATTTACCAAGTACACTTGAAAAATTAAAAACCTTTTCAAAGGCTAAGCCTTCAAATCAAGAATAGTAATAATTTGCCCTAACACCTCTTTTTAAAATTTATTTCCATGTTCACAAACAGCTTCCTGTAGTGATAAACAGCAAAAAGTAACATTATTATTACTTGCAAGCACTGGCTACATTTTTCTGTGCAGAACACACAGCTTTAAAAGCAGAAATTAATTGAACTGTCAGGGCTGAGCAGCAAACAGAAGCTCAGCAACTCAAGAATAAGGTTTTGTCAGGCTCTTTGCTTTCTGCTGGACAAAGCCTGGAGCTTCTTCCACATCCATCAGCACCCTTTTAAAGACAATAAATAAGCTTTTTGTCTTCCTCCTTGCCTCCATTAGCTTTGCCTTAAGCTATCAACCAGTTGAAAAGACTTTTCCAGAAGCAGAAAGGGAATACTTCAACTCAATTACCCCACTCCACCGCAGCCCATCCTCATTAAAGCCCCGCTTCTCCCCACAAGCACATGCTGCTAATGAGCGCTAATTAAAAGCCAAGCCTGCTCCTACAGAGGTGTACTCGGCTGCCGACAAAGCCAGCTGGCAGTGAGATCAAAATAAATACTGTAACAGGAGAGCTGAGCAATTATTGCATGTGAATTGCCATGGAAAGTCCTGCACTCGCAGCTCCTCACACGGCTCTGTCACAGCCACAGCAGGAAAACCAACACAGCACCATCAACTTCCCATATATACAATATTTTCACCCATCCTCACACGGCTCTGTCACAGCCACAGCAGGAAAACCAACACAGCAGCACCAGCTTCCCATATATACAATATTTTCACCCATCCATTTGCCAGTTTGCTCGTACTGATGTAGGAGAAATGACAAAATGTTATTAGCTGAATCGGTTTTTTAATTAAAAACACTGTGCTGGGGGATAAAAATAACCTGCTGCTCATTAATTTGGGTTCTTTAGCACACATGTCATCCTGTCCATCTGCTCCCTTCCCGAGGAAACTGCCAAGCCACCACCACACTGACTGCAGGGAGGAGGCTCCTCACAGGATAACTGGGAATGTCACCGTGGCCACCAGGCCAGCTCCAAGGATCACAAACTTCTGAGGGGCACAGAGGGATTCCCACAGACCCTTCAACCCAAACCCAGCCCATCTCACAGGGAGAAGGACATTTACAGTTTTATTTCGATTTTTTCCCTGAAGGGCAGAGCTCCCCAGCCTCAGGCAAAGCTTTCTGGAGCTGCTGCCCAGCTGTGCCCCCTCATCCCAACTGTGCCCCCCTCATCCCTGCCCAGCTGTGCTCCCCCTCATCCCAACTGTGCTCCCCAAATCCCTGCCCAGCTGTGCCCCCCTCATCCCAGCTGTGCTCCCCTCATCCCTGCCCAGCTGTGCCCCCCTCATCCCAGCTGTGCTCCCCTCATCCCTGCCCAGCTGTGCCCCCCTCATCCCAGCTGTGCTCCCCAAATCCCTGCCCAGCTGTGCTCCCCCTCATCCCAACTGTGCTCCCCAAATCCCTGCCCAGCTGTGCCCCCCTCATCCCAGCTGTGCTCCCCCTGCCCAGCTGTGCTCCCCCATCCCTGCCCAGCTGTGCTCCCCCATCCCAGCTGTGCCCCCCAAATCCCATCCCAGCTGTGCCCCCAAATCCCATCCCAGCTGTGCCCCCCAAATCCCATCCCAGCTGTGCCCCCCAAATCCCATCCCAGCTGTGCTCCCCCATTCCAGCTGTGCTCCCCCTCATCCCAACTGTGCTCCCCAAATCCCTGCCCAGCTGTGCTCCCCCATTCCAGCTGTGCTCCCCCTGCCCAGCTGTGCCCCCCAAATCCCATCCCAGCTGTGCCCTCCAAATCCCATCCCAGCTGTGCCCCCCAAATCCCTGCCCAGCTGTGCCCCCCAAATCCCTGCCCAGCTGTGCTCCCCCATTCCAGCTGTGCCCCCCAAATCCCTGCCCAGCTGTGCCCCCCATCCTATCCCAGCTGTGCCCCCCATCCCTGCCCAGCTGTGCTCCCCCTCATCCCAACTGTGTTCCCCCAATCCCATTCCAGCTGTGCCCCCAAATCTCAGCTGTGCCCCCAAATCCCAGCTGCAGAGTTGAACCCCCCAGCCATACAAGCCTGCAGAGGTATTTTATTTTCTGGGGCAGCCCCTGTCCAGCTCTGGGAAGGCAGAAGGAAGAGGGGAGCAGGCAGAGAGCAGAGAGTTCCCCTGAGCACCTCAAAGGGCTCTGGGTCTTTCATTGTGTTCCAAAGCAGAGCAGTGACCTCTGGCAGCTGGCATGTGCCAGGGGCTGCAATGCCAGGCTTCCACTTGAGAGCCAGACTATTTTGTTCTGAATTAAAACCCAAACATTTACAAAACTCTTGACAATCTTGTTCTTTAAAAACTTACACACTGGGAGTATTTCTTTCAGTGTGAGGTTTGCATATTTCTTCCCCAAACAACAACAATAAAAAAGTTATTCATGTAGTTCCTTCCATATCTTCCAGAAAAACCTGTTTCTTAGTCCTGACTCAAACCAGAATAATATACAGAGATCTACACTGCAACTCACAAAATGAAATAGATGTTTGAAATCAGATACTAAAGGAGCAGGAAATTAATTTAGGTGCCTGTAAGAATATATCAAACTAGGCAGTCTCTCTTACTGTTACCTTGTAAAATCCAACAACAAAGCCACTTCCAAGTGCTGCCAGGGAAGTAAAGGCAGTTACAAACAAAAACACCCAGCATGTAAGTGGGCTGGATTGGATTAAACCCAAAGCCTTCTTAGAGCAAAAGCATGTCCAGAAATTACATAAATCAAGTCTTTCATTTCAGTTTCTGGAGATGCTGTTTTGCATATAAAAAGGGCTTTTGATTTTAATAGAGGAAAGAAAACTTTACTTTCATAACTCAGTCCAAAATAAAAAGCTCAGTTTGATTAATCCCAGAGCTTTTTAAATCAAAGTTTTTCTCCACAAGGAGCCACAGGTGCCCTCACATGATGTGTGTTGCACAGATGCCCAGAGCAAAGCACACACTGCACATTTATTATTTTGTCTCAGGGCTGTAGAAAACTGTACAAGCTACAGCAAGATACCCTGAGGACTAGAAAAGAATCCCAAACACACCCCAAGTTTGTCTGGTTCTATAGAGATAAAACAGAAAAGCAATTATCACTGGAAGCTGGAAATTGCTGTAAATACACAATTCCATGTGGTTCAGGTTCATGGCCTACAACGGAGCAGGAAGGAAAAACTGAGTGACAGCTGTGCCCACTCCGTTTGGTAATTTAATTTGAAAAACAGCTAAATGCATGTAAACAACCCTAAAATCTCACACAGCAATTTCCTCAGATCATTTGAGGTCAGCCATAGCCTCTTCTCCAGGATTTCATGGCATGTGCATTCAGAGAGCTTCACAGAGCAGCTCTGGCACCCAGGCAGCAGTGCTGGAGAACAGCTTCCCTGCCCCTGTCAGAAACCCCTGCAGCTCCACTGCATCCCCTGCTCTGGTGCAGAGCTGCTCCCAGAGGGCAGCAGGAATTCCTGCAAGGTAGAAGCTTGGTTCCACCTGAAACTGGGGTGAGACTGTTCTATTCCTACAGAAAAAACCAGGGAAAGCAGAGTTCACGTTCCCACAGGAGGGAGTGGTTGGACCAAGGGCTCCTGGCTCAGGTTTCATCATTCATTCATTTAAACACCTCCCAAACAGCTCCAGCAGTGCCAGGCAATCCCCACCACAGATTCCTGAGTATCTATTACAAGGCAAATCTGTATTAAAAAAAAAAATGTTCTCATTGCCCAGAAAAGGTCAGCAGAAGTAGCTGTGGAAACACAGAACTACAGCTTAAAATGGTTTATTAGAAGACAAAAACCTGCTGTGTGCATTAAAGCATCTCACAGATGCTCCACAGGGACAGCACAAAGCCCAAATATTTCTGACTGGCTATGGGGCTATAAATAAATCAAGCATTATTTAAATACTTAAATACAGCCACTGTGCATACCACAAATGCTTCTTTTAGGGCAGAAGGGCACTTCTGACAATCAGAATGGGGAAGGGTAAGTCAACAGAATTCATCTGGCCACAAGGATTTCTTCTGCACCAGGATTTTCTGCTGCCTGAGTGCAACTTTTCCACAGTGCTTTATTCCTATTTCCAGAACCTCTCCTCAGCTCCTTAGGAGTGCACTAGACTGAAAGACTGGGGGATGAGACTACATCAAAATAATTTAAAGTGTTGTCAGAGACACTTAAAACACCATCTATGAGCTAAATGTTAGGGGTTTTAATCAGATAATCTCCCCATTCTAAATATAATAATTCCCAACTCTAAGCTTCTCTGTTGAGAGATTTTTGTTGTCCTGCTAAAAATTTTTATCCAGGTTGGGACCAGGCAGGAGGGGAGGCTGGGGTTTGAGCTTTCAGATCCCAGAATTGATAAGAGAGAGGTGCTCCCATTTTTTGGAGCTGAAAACTCTCCAGTAAATCCTCTCTTCATGCACTTGCTGGCAAAGAATGCACTGGGGGCTAACAAATGCATGGCTCCTTGAATTCCCATCTGCACACAAACCTCAGCCAAATCCTTTTGTTCAGCTTGCTGGGAGCAACCAGATCAAAAGCCAGCATGCTCTTTAGACAGGCAACAAACTCACAGTCACAGGAACAAAAGATGCATCAAAATTAAGCGTTCACATCTTACAATCCAGGAGGAACACCTCCCCAGTCCTGCAGGAGGGAACAACAGGGGTGTGCTGCTCAGGGGATGAAGGATTTTTTGCTACTCATCTATTTGCTCCAAAGGATCCACTCAAACTCTCAAGTCAGGTTTCCTAACCAAAAAAACAAACTCTATCCTACCTGTAATATGACACAAAGACTTTGAAATACTGAGAAAAAGTCCTTAAAATGAAAATTTTTAATTTTCAGGCACCTGTGATTCCTTGCTTGACACACAGCTGACTCTTCCATGTTCATTGTCACTGCAAAATTCTCCTTAACTCTGGGCAGATCCCTGTGGCACAGCTATTCCTGCCTGTGAAATCAGACACAGCAAGGCTCTGGAATGAGCCAGAGCTGCTCCCAGAACAGTCTGTCCCCAGGGGCACTGCCAGCTGACCCAGGAGCACTGACAGCACTGCCACGGGCCTGCCAAGCTGCCAGCCAGGAATTCCAGCACTGCTCCTACAGCAAAAACCACAATCCCATCAAACCTAACCCATTCTGGTATTCCTGCATAGAAGATTCCTCACTGCACAAGGGAAAGAACATGAACAGCCAAGGACTGGCATTCTGCAATGAAATTTAAGGAGAAAAATGACCAGAAACACTTAACATTCACAGGTAAGAGACACCCAATAATTCAGTTAAGAAGTACTTCCCAAAAAAAATCACCACAGGATATTTCAGGACAATTTCTAGTCCTGCAATATCCCTTTCTGTCCTTGGAATGAGGTGCTCCTCAAAGAGAGTTCCTCTCATTTTTAGTGCTCCCATAAAGGCAAATTAAAGTTAAATGGATTTAACTTTCATCCTACTCTATGCCAAGTCTTAAAAAAAAAAAATTCTCCACAAAAGAAATACTGAAGGAATTCATACACCATCCAGCAAAGCTTCATTTCTGGTGCAAATGAAAACGTGCAAGCCCTGTGTGTCTCCAGGAGGGAGAGCACATTTGTCTCCTTCTCACTGAGATAGTGGGACTGTAATTTTTGACTAGCTGCTGGTAAAATTAAACCCATCCTTGTAGGGCTGCCACAAAACCCTGCAGGTCAGAAGTCACGTTCTTCTCTCCCCAGTTACAACGTTATTCAAAAAATGCACTATTATTGCATTAAAAACACACTTCCAAGGCCCAGACTTTGAGCAGGCGAGTGAGGAGCCCCCTGCAGATTGTTTGCTTGCAGCCCCAGAGCTGAGGCACTCACCCAGGGCTCTGGCCACGGCCAGGAAGGGGATCTGGTCGATGACGGTGCTGCGGCGCACGGGGCCGTTGTGGCTCAGCCGGGGCCTCTTCCACACCACACGGTTCACACCAGACTTGTTGATCACACTGAAAGCACACACAGGGCCAGGGGTTAGCAACAGCAAGGGGGGACGTGGTGTCAATGAGGAAAATCGGTTAAATATGCAAATGTGGGGGTAATAATGATGGCAGCCTCGGGGAAGTTCCTATTCCAAAGCACTTTGCTAGCTCCATATAAAGCCATGGGGAAAAGTGAGAGATGAAGGGCAGAAGAAGAAAAAAAGCAAGGTAATGAAGACCTGGAAGAAATTCTGCCTGGTTACAAAATATGCACGTGTCTTTTCAATCTGCCAGAGACACAGCAGAACTGGATTTGCCTCCCTCAGATGAGGACCATCAACCCCAGCTCACTCAGGTGTAAATTGCACACAGTTCCTCCTTCAGTCTCCTCCATCTCCCAAAGTCTGGCTGTACAGAGCAGCATGGCATCCTTGAAACAGCAGCAAAGCAAGAAGCAGCCTCCTGCAAGGATTTGCTTGATGGAAGGAGCACCAAGAGGAGGCAGATACAAAAGAGGAACTGTCCCGGGCTGGGGTCTGCAGGAAGCAGGAGACAGGGAGGACAGCTCTGCATCTGCATGTGAACACCTGCTCTGAGGCACTGAGCTCTGGTTCAGCTCTCCCAGGTGGCACTGGAGGGTCAAAGGAGCTACAGAGCAAATAACTGGGGCAGCTGTGCCAGGCAGGGAAGAACAAGTATGAAGCATCAAGGAATAAGAGCTAATAAAACCAGGAACCAGCAAAGCTTGGTCCCAACCAAGTTAGGAACTGGATACTTGAAAGTTCCTTTCATCCAAGGAACAGCCAGTGGTAATTAGAAACTGAGCAGCTCTGGAAGAGCCTCAAGATTCCTCATGCTGAAGCCATTCAAGATGCACTTCCTGACACTTCAAAGGCCTGAACAACAAGGGCATGTTCTGCTCCATCCAGAGCATGGCAAAGTCACAAACACCACGTCCTAAATCCTGATCTCATCACTTGTACAGCAAATGACCACACAGAGCTCACTATTGGAAAGAAAACCTCATCCCACACTCAGACTGTTACTGGGAAAAGAGCATTTTAAAGGCAGGCTCCCTCATGCTCTCTCATTAAGTGTTCCCATTTTGCTGTCATGAAAGAAAAGGCATTCCCAAGCACAGCTGCACAGCTCCACCTCACTCCCACCACATGCTTCACAGCCAGCCTGGGAAAACAGGAGGAGCACCAGTAAAAATTAAAAAAAAAAAAAAAAAAAAAAAAATTAAAAATTAACCATTCCTGTCGATGCTAATTTTCAGGGAATGCTTCTTTGCACCTTCAGAGACTTCCAACCTCTGAGAAACGCCCTGGAAACCTACAGCAAACCTGCCCCTGCTCAACTCCCTCCTGCCAGAGACACAAATATCTGCAGGTTAATGGGCTGACAGGGTTCCCATGTGAATGATGGCAGCAGGAAAACCTTCAGTGAGCCCTGCTCGAGGAGCAAACCATGCCCATCCATCTGCTGCAGCACCAGGAGGACACAGAGGACAGATCCCAGCCCTGGCATTGGCTCCAGACATTTGTGCCACCCCTCACCCCCAGGGACACACACCCACCCCAGCTCAGGTGTGCCAACATCTGCCAGGAAGGAGTGGCTCCTGGAAGGACAGGTGCTAAATTGTGGTGTTAGAACAGCAGAGGGAGGATTTTGTTTCAAATCCAGGATTTTTCTCATGTTCCCTAAGCAGAAGGAAGGAGGAGCCCATTCAACAGCTGCCATTGTCATCTCAGGGACAATGCAGGATGCCTGAGAAATTAGAGTGCTGTGACAAACTGGATATTCCAGACCTCCTATCATTTTACCTACGTGAAAAGGCAGTTTGTACAACCTGAAGGTTCCCCAGAATTTAAAGGGAAATAGGCCAAAAATGAACATCTCTGCGGTGAACATTTAGAAGTGTAACTGCCCCTCAGCTGTGTGATCCACCAGGAAATTAAAATTCTGGATACACCATAAACCACTAGCAAAAAACACAACTGTGTAACAATGGTAATTTATTCTTCAGTGAGCTGTAAGAAAAATTAAGAAGACAAAAGAGAATTAGCTGAGATTCAGCTCCTTGTGCTCAGTGAAAGCAGACAAACCTACCTGCCCCCAAGGCCTTCAATTCTCTCCCTTTCTTTGGGAAGCTCTGGCTTGTGGTCCTGTGTCACCTCCACAGCTCTCACAAAGTCATCCTTGGGGTCGTCCTGGACGCCCAGCACCACTCCAGAGTCCCCCACGTGGGCCACGTACATCTTGGAGCCGCGGATGATCACCACGCTGGCCGTGGTCCCCGACGTGCTGGGCAGCCCTGTCATGGTCTTGGGCCACTCTGCTGCAAGGAGAAAGCAGGCAAAAAACAGACAAAAAGCACAGCTTTAGTTCTGGGGGGCTGGGGATGAGGTGAAGGGTGTCTCAGAGGTTTGTGGGGTGTTACAACAGCCAGGCACAGTGGGGTCCCCAGGTCCCCCTCTCCTTTAACATCCTTGCCCAGCCTCAGCCTAAACTGCCACAGGATCAAAGCACCACAACAGGGTTCTGAAAATGTCTCCTCTGGTTTGATATTCCAACATCACTAGAAGAACACAGGGGAAATCCTTGGGGGCTGAACAGGATCAATCAAGTGTTTCATTGAGATTTACTCTTCTGTCTGAAGTAGTAGAAATGTCCTAAATTCAGTTATTTTGTTTGGATATTTGATTGGCAATCAGGATTTGTGGACATTCTTGATCCCCTTGGAAGGGAGAAAAACTGCTATTTGACTTTCATAGGCTGAACAGCAACCTTTAGTGCTGAATGACATCTCCAATGCTTTGCTCACATTTCCCTTTGGAGGGCTGAATAATTCAGTGTGCTCTCCTTAAATTCTACAGGAGATATCCCTGGAATTCAGAGTAAGAAGAGAACTACACCTGGTCAGGGAAATCTCCTTCCTCAACTGCTTTGCCCCAAACCACTTCTATGAACTTGCTCTCTCCAATTACATCCCATCCCAATTTCTCTTCCACGCCTTTCCTATTTTTGTATTTACACACACAAGCTGATCTTTCCCCAAAAGTGCACAAACTGACTGAGACAACACCCCCAGGGAGCCACACCATCCTCCTCCCACCCAGCACCCACACAAGCAGGCTCAGCCCCCAGCTATCAGCTGGTTCCAAGTGCCAGCAGCAGCCTCGTGTTTCTCCTTCACTGTGCCCACTCACATCTTCAGACAAGCTCCAAAGGAGCCTCTCCTCCCTGTCACATTCTATCTCCTGCTCTTCACAAGTCAGGCTCACACAGCACTCCACAAAAACTCCACTGTGACACAAGCTGTCTGCAGGAAATACCCAGCTCAGGCTGCCAAAGCTCTGCATCCTCTGTTTGTGCCTGTGGCACAACAAACACACGAGGAGAGAAAAGGAAAACACACTTATACCTTAGCCTCTGTGAAAACAGATATTTTAACCTTTTTAAAGCTTTAAACAAAATTTTAAAAAAAGAGGAATTAAGTTCTAGTGGCACTGAGTGATGTTCAGGTGCCTGAGGGAAGAAGACATGGAAGAGGGGTGATGGAAAAAGGAGAATTTGGAGGCTTAGAATTCACAGGCAGTATGAAGAACAAAGTTGCATTTCCTCAGTGTGAGCTACCAAGACATCCAGCACAATTTAAACATTTAAGTTCCAACAGCTCTAGCTTTGTGCTCTAAACACTAAAATGCACTTTCTCCCTAGGAGCAGCTTTATTTCAAGAACACAAACATTCAATCAGCTTATTGGAAGTACTTTGTCTGGCAGTTTTAACTGTGGATATTAAATCTAACACATTCCAAAAGGAAAGCAAACAAGGGAGGGAGCCAAGTGGTAATGAGGACTTCAACCATGCACTTAACAGAAAACAAGCTGCAACTAATGAGTTTCTGTCAGTGTAACAACCCCTGAACAGCAATAAAATGTATTAGAGAGTCAAATCAGTCTTTATGGGGATGGGGAGCAGAGAGAAGGAAATCACCCACTTGTGGGAGAAAGAATGATGCAGCAGCCTCAGATTTTAGGCTCTACAAAACCAGGAATTATCTGCCTGTCATCCAGACACTGCAGTTCATGCCTTGCCCCTGTTCAGAGATAAGTATCAGATACAGCCCAGTTCTCTCTGTAGGTTGTGTCTCACCAGGAACCAGCAAAAGTGTCAAAACTGCTGGGTTTTCTTCTGAGCTCCAGCATTAAAATCAAACCCATGGACCCAACTCCTCCACAGATCAGGAGCATCAGCAGCACATCTTTCCAAAACATTTTCCCCCTCTACTTGAAAAACACTGCCCTTCACACTCAGCTTTGTAACTTTGAACTCAAACTCAACTCATTCTGTACCTTCCAAAATGAACTCTTACTCCAGAAGACCTTTGGCATTCAGGGAGTTTTATTACTACAGAATTAATGCCAGAAATAATCCCCAGTGACAAATGGGCATTTTTCTGGTTTGGTTTTTCTGGTACTGTCATGGTCAGTGTGGTTTGTGTCTATCAGGGGATACCCACAGGACTTCCAACAACCTCAGAGCAGCTGAGTACAAGCTTCCCTTCCAACAGCCAACTGCAAGCAGTGAAGACTCCATCCTCCACCCCAAAATTCCAAACCATTCTCCCACACACCTCCAGATACCAACATGGCCAGTCTCCATTTCGTGTCCCCAGTGTCACCAGCACGGTTAAAAAGCTGCTTTACACGTGGTAAAATGATTGCCTGTCAGTAGAATTCACACTGGGACTCCAGAGCAGGATGGAGTAATAAAGCAGAGATAATGATGGGCTTGTCCCACAGAACTCGGGCTGTTGAGCACGTGCAGCAGGGATCAGGAGGAGCAAACACGCTCTGGAGTTTACCAAACAGCCACCTCCAAGCGCCATCAAAGGCCCCCAGGCTTTTTCTCTGTGCTGTTTCCCACAATAATTTAAATTGCTTCCACAACCCCGGTGCTGTTTGCTAAACACCCAACACTGAACACAGCTTCCTGCACTCTTCTCCCTGTCCTGGTGCTCACACAGAGTTCCAGTGACAAATTACACACCAGGGCCACGACAGCCAAAAAACGGAGCTCTTTATCTTCCCCCACCCCGGGCCATATCCCCAGTTCACACATTTTGCTCCTTATCACCCAGCCCTGCAGCCCAGGAGGTCGCACACCCCACTGCCAAGGATGTGGCCAAGTTCTGGTGCTTTTAAAATTCACACCCTTCCCTCTGTACCCTCAAACTTACTGTTCCTTCCCCCAATACCTCCTCAAGTATCTGACATTTGCACAACTTCTCTATTTCGCTGTTCAAGAAAAAGGAAAATGAAACTGTTTTGAAATTATAATTACCCCGCACTCCTCCTGAATCACTCACTGAAAGCCCGGGGTGCTCCGAGAGCAATTCTTGCTTTTCAGGTTTCCCTCCCAAGCCCAGCTGTCACTGTCACTATTCTGGATCCAGTTTTACCGTGTTCCACGCCTCCCTTCACACGCTAAACTCTGCTCTCTTTTTCTCTGAAGCTTTAGAATGCCTAAATGCATAACGATATACACATATTCTACACATTCTATATAAACAACCACGCTCTAAGCCAGAACCTTCACCTCAGGAAGGAAAAGAGCCTTTCAGAAACTCCACCTGCAGCCTCACAAGACCTCGGGAGAAGGATGAGTACAGGAGTGATGACTGTCACTTGTCTGGGCATGCTCCTCTGCTTAACACTGACTTATTTACGGCTTCCATGCTACTGCAATTAATCAACTAATACATACATAAATACATAATGATGATATATTTATCTCTATCAAAACCATCCTCAGGATACTAAGTTTATTTTCTATTTGTCAGGGACACTGAGTATTCTATTCCCCCATGCTCGCACATGAGCGAGTTATAAACCATTCACACTTAAATTCTTCCATCAGGACTCACAAAAACAGTCGGAAGCACCGTTAGGGGAAAAAAACACCATTCCCAGCCCGCTTCAGTTTGCTAAAATTACTTTTTTCTCCCTTTTCATGACGCAAGGGAAATCTAAGGGGGAGTTCAGTGCGATTACCGAAGGCAACAAGATGAAGACCTTCCCAAATTGACGCCTAACACCCCAAAAACAAACTGCAGCACTACCATCGCACCATCCCCAGCTACGTAACGCAGCAGCGTATCCTCGCCCTGTGTTTACATCTCTCTTCTCCCAACGTGCCCTCCAGTTTTCCTCGTTCTCCGAACGGCTCGGCTCGGCGGCCGGGATGTCCTCCCGCGATTCCCGGCGCGGGGATGGCAGCGGTGGAGGAGGGAAGCGGGGAGGGAGGCAGGCGCTCACAATAGCGCGGGAGAGGGGGAGGAAAGGGCGGCCGGGGAGCGGCGGCTCGGCGGGCGCCGGCACTTACGCAGCTTTTTCCACATGGCGCGGTGGCAGGCGATGAAACCCTTGCGCAGGGCCGCGCACACCTCGGCCGGCTCCGCCGAGCAGAAACCCTTCTGCTTCTTGATGAAGCCCCACAGGTTCTCCCGGGCGAACTGGGCCGCCTCCCGCCCGCCGTGCCCGTCGCACACGGCGAAGAAAGCGACGGAGCGGCGCGGCCGCCGCCCGGGGCCGGTGCCCGGGGGCTGCGCCCCGTCCTCGGCCGCCCGCGGGGCTCCCCCCCGCCGCCGCCCGCTCTCGGCCGGCGGCTCGGCGGCGCTGGGGCCTGCGGGCGCCGCTCCGCCTTTGTGCGCCCCGGCCGGCGGCGGCTCGGGCTCCACCACGATGTGGGTCACGTCCTCCATGTATTTCCTGCCGCCCTGGTCGGAGAACACGCTCACCCCGAGCGCGTACGGCCCCTCCATGGGGAGAAGCGCGGGGTGGGGGGGGGCGGCTCCGCGCGGCGCTCCCGCCGCTGCCCGCCCGCCGACGACTATTGCTGGAGACGGCGGCGGAGGCGGCGGCGCTCGGGCATGTCCGCGGCGGCGCCGGGCCGCTCCCGCTCGCTGCGCCCGCCGGAACGGGAACGGAACGGGAACGGGCCCGGCCCGCCCCGCGCCCCCTGCCGGCCCCGCCGCGGCGGAAGGGGCGGCGGGCGCGGCCGGGGCTCCGCGGCGCCCCCTGCGGCCGGCGGAGATCCCAAAACCGCGGCGGAACCGGGCGGGACGGGACCCACCGGGACCCCCCAGCCCTGCTGCTGACACCCCTGTCATCCCTCCGGGGCATCCCTGGCAGCGCTGTCCGGGAGCTCCGGCAGCCTCGGGGCCGTGCCCGTTCCCCGCGGAGCGCGGGCAGTGCCCAGCACTCCCAGCCTTTCCCTGACCTCCCGCCTCAACCTGCCCGGACACAACTCCAGGCCGGTCCCCCGGGTGCTGTGGCTGCTCAGCACAGAGATCGGGGTCTGCCCCTGCTCTCGCCCTCACGAGGAAGGCGGAGAGAGCCATGAGTGTCCCCGGGTTCCCTCACCTCACATGCCCCAAAAAGGCTTCACAGAGAGCTCAGATCCGCCAGCAGGATGCAGAACGGGAACCCAGGATTCCTCCCTGGCCCCAGGAACCCCCTGGTTGTTACTCAGCCCTTCCCTCCTCCAGGAACCCCCTGGTTGTTACTCAGCCCTTCCCTCCTCCAGGAACCCCCTGGTTGTTACTCAGCCCTCCCCTGGCCCCAGGAACCCCCTGGTTGTTACTCAGCCCTCCCCTGGCCCCAGGAACCCCCTGGTTGTTACTCAGCCCTCCTGTCCCTGCTCCTGTCCTGTTCCTGGGGTTCCCTGCTCCAGGAACCCCACTGTTGCTCAGACCCCCATCTTTCCCTGTTTTCCCACTTTATTCCTACCAATGACCCCTCTGGAATTACACATCCCGGCCCCGTTTTATGCTCATGACCATTTAAGATGTTTCCTTCAGGCTGGAGGGGTTTGTGCATTTCGTTTTTATGGCTGAAATTCCAGACATGGTTTTGCTGCCAGCTCCCAGAGCCCCTTCTCACTACAGCGAAAACCACCACGGAATTTTGCAAAAATACTTGCTTGGAGATAATTGTTTGGCTTAAGGACTGCAAGCCCTTTGGATTTCCATCCATCAACCACATTAAAGTCAGCAGTATTTAAAAAAAATAAAAAGGATAGCAACAAAGCTTTGGGTTCCTGGAGTGCTGAGGGATTTGCAAACCTGTTACAACCATTAATGAATTAATCCACACTAATCCAATCAGGTAAGGATCCCTTCCTACTTTACAGGTGTTTATACCCTCAGATCAATCACCAGATCATCAACCCCAATATAGAATTGCTTTAAAAATCTGACCATGAAGTTTCATAACAGTATTTTATAGAAGTATATTCAGCATTTCAACAAGAGGCAAAGACTAAACTGAGCTTTATGCAATCCCAAACATCGCAATGTATCACTATTTCCCTCTTAATTAACATGAAAACCATGGACATGACACATCAATTGCCAGACCTGCACTGCCACCCACATTGCAGGACATTTTTAATCACAAAGTAACCAGAAAACAAACAAACTGGCTTAAAACTGTCAACCAAAAAAAAAAAAAAAAAAAAAAAAGACAAAATAACATTGTCAGACCTGTAGATCATCACAAGGACAGCTAAAGCCCATTACTTCCAAAAAAGTGCAATATCCCTATTTCACAGCTGGATAAATGTTGTCATGTGAGGAGTAGCCTCATTCAGTAAAGGCAATGCTTTCCTAAATAATATTGAGTGGAAAAAATCACAAGCTGCTCCAGGAACAGAACCACACAGATTGGCTCCTACCCCTACACTTTACAGAAATACGCTTTAGATAGTCTGACAAAAAGAAGGAAACAAAGGAAAAAAACAATTATTATGGAAGAAATTCCTTTTCAAACCCTAAGGTATTCCTGTCTTTTTATATCCATGTATTGCTTTTGCCTTCCCAAGTGAAAAAGTGCCTCATTTCTGTCAATACTCCTACAACTGAGACAACAGCCATATAAATCATACCTACACTCACAAATTCAATCAAATTACAATACATTAAAGATGGTTTTGCCTGCAACAACTACACTCTCCAAACTGCTGTTGGAAAAGCAAAGTGCTTCAAGATTTACAGGGCACACAACCAGCAGATCCTGCAGCAACTCAAACCATATTTCCTCATTTTCTTCTGAAGTCCTTCAGCTCGCAAAAAAAACCCCTTCAACTAAACCAGACCCTCACAGAAATAGGAACATATAAAAGTTGGAGAGGTAGGGAGAAAAAATTTCTAATAAAGATGAAGTTTGATGCACAGAGAAAAACTTTGAATAAAGATGAAGCTTGACAGAAAGTGCCACTGCCATTTCCAAACCCCAGGACCTCAGGAACAGGCAATAACTGAAGGGCAATTTAGCAATTTTTATGCATCCTTGATGCTTTTATAAAAATGGGGAGTGCTTTTCTTGGTTTATGCTTAAAGGAAGCAAATGCTAAGCAGAAATTGCCATCAGTTCCTCAGCCATATATTTCAGATGCAGAAGTCAGGTTAAAACACTCACAGTTAAAAGCTCCCTTTACATAAGAATTGAATTAATTTCAAATATAATGTTTCTAACCCAAACACAATCAGATATTTACTTGACTGTAATGATAGCTTATGCTCATTTTGTCTAACAGTTGCTGAAACAAATCCACCTCAGAATGCTCTGGTTCAGCTAATTTAAATAATTTCTCACAATTAAAGGCAATGATTCCTTTTGTGATACAAAGTTCAGTTTTTCTTCTAACTGGGGCTTTAAAAATAGGATTAAACTAAATTACTTTTTTTTTACAGCAGAATTCTATCCCCTCAGCTGCATCAGACAACCAAAAGAAACAAGCCAGGTACATTTAAATTCTTCCTAATTCCCCATCCCAGTGTGCTGCTGGGTGAGCAGCATCCTGCCCTTTTTTCCCCCAACCTCCTGCCCTCTCTTCCCTGGCAGCTTTAAAGATACTTTAAGTTACATTTTGCAAAAGCCATGACTCATTTTGTCTGACAGATGAAATATATGTAATTATCAACACACGAAAATTCACATCAGCTTAATGTCAGACACAGCAAAGCTCATAATTTAGGTACAAACATTAATTACAGGACAGCAGAAAGCAGCAGTGCCCACCTGGCTTTGGCAAACCCACCTCCTTAAAGCCTTTTTCACCTGAAAATCCTCTCTGCATTTGGGGACTCACCTTCACATCTTACTGCTTACAGACACCTCAGAATGTTTCTCCTTCCTCCAGCCCCTAATTAAGCCCCTAATTAAGTTCCATCAGCCCAGCTGACAGAGCCCAAAGGCTGTTACACCTCTTGCATAGCCCATGTGAAATGTGCCAATCATTCTGCAAGGGGCTGAGATAAAGCATGAAAATCTCCTGCAAAAGAGGAAATTAAAGTGAACAACATCCACATTTTTAAAGGTTTTTCCCAGTCAGTGAAGGAAGGTGGGACCTGACCCCACAAGGAGTTAACACCCCTGGCTCTAATGGATAAAGTGAATTTCTCCACTTGCCTCGAGGTCTGACAGTAAGGGCACTGGTTTCACATCTCCTTCAGATGGGACCCTGAGCTGATGTATATGAAAAACAGAAATGAAAATGTATTTATCTGTGTTGCAGTAAACATGAAAGGAAAGGAAAAAAAAAAACCTAAAAAGATCTGACAAGTTCATGTGGATGCTCTGCATTTAGCTCTTGTTTTAGAGCAACAGTCTGTTATGTTGGCTCCTCTACAGTTTAATGATTTCCTGTTAAGAATTTAAAATTAGAAGCCTCCAACAACTTCCCCATAAACTATTTTCAAGGTTCCTTTAATATCCACATCAAGGAGATATAGTAGGTTCATATGTTATCCATGTCAGTTCGCTTCCTTCCCACTTCAAAATAAGCATATTGTAAGGAAATTCAGCAGGTTTTTATTGTTTTCTTAGAACCTCTTTTTCCACTAACTATGCCCAGCTATAGTAATTTAAAAAACAAAGCTGTCCACATAAACAAGCTCACATTTAACCCATGACAAAACAAAAACTGCTGGTCCAATCTGAAAATCCTAAACTGTGCCAGATAATGATCCAAATCTTAATTTCCCATTGATGAGTTAGCTCAGATTTTCAACTCCATCCATACTGAACTTCCTCTTTGTTACCACATGAATTTTACAAACAGCTTTCTGCTCTCTGACAAGCATCTTACCTTTGAGGAAAGCATGCAAAACAACATTTTTTCACTGGAAGCACATTAAATAGATTCCATATTTTTCATCCAGGCTTTCTAGAACTGTATTTCTGGGGAAAAAAATAGTACTTATTTATTTACTGAATAATTTGAGACAGGCATTAAAGACAGAGCACCTGCAGGCCTCCCCTCTCAGTTCCTCACTGGGTCAGTGAGAGGGCTCCAAACACAAATCACCACTTCCCTGACAAAAATCACCTCCCAAATCCACCCACCAGAAATGCCCCTGATGTGAGCACTTCCTAATTGGTTTCAGTTACAAATGAGGCAGGTGAAGCTGCAGGTGACTTAACCTGACCTGAGGTCACAGCAGTCAGAAAAAAACAGCAGTAGGAGAGACAATTCTGTTGTTTCCTGCATGGGCTTTAATGAACATACAGCTCCTAATTTGGCTGAAATATAAATCTACAAGCACATCAAGAAAAAAATAATTCAGTTTGAAGCTCATTTACAGTCAAAAATTGTGAGATAAAGACAACACTGCTACTTTCTGCAGTAATTTTCAGACCAAATTGGCTTGTTAGTGATCGATCCACATCTGGAAAGGAATCATGGAATGGTTTGGGGTGCAAGGGACCCTAAAGCTCATCTCATTTTCACCCCTGCCACATGCAGGGACACCTTCCACTGTTCCAGGCTGCTCCCAGTCCCTTCCAGCCTGGCCTTGGACACTCCCAGGGATGCAGGGGCAGCCACAGCTGCTCTGGGCAGATGGTGCCAGGGCCTCACTGCCCTCCCAGAGAGGAATTCCTTCCTAAAATCTAATCTAAATCTACCCTCTGTCAGTGGGAAGCCATTCCCTGTGCAAAGGGTCCCTCTCCCTTGCAGGCACCCTCAGGTGCTGGAAGGCTCAAGTTGGGTCTCCCTGAAGTTTCTCTTTTCCAGGCTGAGGAATCCCAACTCAGCCTTTCATGGGAACAGCCTCTTCCAGCAGAGGGGAGCTCCAGCAATTCACTGGGGTCCAGAAACAGTAACTCAATACCAATATCTGGTTGGGATTTGGGGTTTTTTAAGGGGTTTGAGCCTTTTAAGGGGGCAGAACATCACCAGGCTCCACTCCCACTCTCCTGAAATCCCACAGCCGTGTCTGCAGATGTAAAATCTCTTCCATACGAGCTCCTTCCACACAGGGAGCTCTGACAACCCCAGAGGCTGTTTGATCTCTGAGGGCAGTTTGTTTTTTTTTTTTACAATAACCACCATTAGATTTTCTTTCTCCATTTACCCCTTGTGATCCTTGTCTGCATCCCCTTCCCCTGCAGTGACACCCAGATGTCCCACACTCCAGATCCTGTGCATGTGAGGGGCTCAGGCACCCAGCTGCATCTTCAAAAGCTCACACTGCAGCAGCCAGACCCACTGAAGGCTTCTCCCAAACAACATCCATCCCCTCTCTGCTCTCAGGCATTGGCAGCCTCTGGAAAAGCCCTTTAACTATTTCTCCATATTAAAAAAAAAAAAAAGACAAAAGGAAAGAGAAAGATACCAACAAAGATAAAGATATCCATCAGAAGTTGTGCCAACAAGCACTGGAAGGATTTCCAACATCTGCAATGATTAATGAGTGATTGCATTAAAATAATTTACGGATGTGAAAAACACATTATCAAATGGAGTTGTTATGGCAATAAGCTTCCAATATGGTTTAAGGGGAAAAAAGAATTAAGCAATCATTATAACTAAGGAAGAACCAATTATTCAATAAAGCAGTCTGTTATAAGTCAGTTTTTCTGCTAAATATGTTATTTGGATGCTTACCTACTATCTCAACACAGTGGCTGAGGACTCCTCCAACTCTCTGTAATACCTTTAACAAAAAAAACAAAAAACTGTTAGTGATAAAAGAGCACCAAATTGCTCAACACACAAATATACCAAGCCATGGAATATTAATAAAAAACAAGTGCTTGTATATTTAAATTCTATCCCCATGTAGAGATAAAATTGCTTTTGCCATGAAGATTATTTTTCAGGCTCCACTAAAATAAGTTACAGACTATATATATAACACAATCCAGAGGAACTTTATATAATATTCTTCCTTCAGAGATACATTTATTTCTTTTTCTGAATGGGCACACTCTAGGTTTGTCTACAAAAAATTGCCAGGCAGTAGAAGGTGCAGCCTAACTCAGTTTTCAAAACATAGTAATTTATCAAGATAAAGTCCATTACCACAGAGAAGCATATTTACTTTCACTG
Organism: Passer domesticus; assembly: GCF_036417665.1. Taxonomy (NCBI): domain Eukaryota; kingdom Metazoa; phylum Chordata; class Aves; order Passeriformes; family Passeridae; genus Passer; species Passer domesticus. The sequence continues at coordinate 1,922,284 of NC_087492.1, read as the reverse complement.
TGTTTTTGTAGAAAACTTACTAGATACTTTATTTTAAAGTAAAATAAAGAACATTATAAACTAAAAAAAAAAATCATTTTGGATACATTATCAATAATTTCTCCTTCATACATTAAAAAAACAGCTCTTTCCTGCTTTTAACAGACCTCCAACCTTCCCAAACCAGACCTCTAAAAATAACTGAGCTAAATAGCCTCGACCCCTGGGGGGGCTAATTGCCAACAGGATTCCCTCAGCTGTATTCCCTCAGGTGAAATAAATCCTCAGCATTTCAGAAAATAAAAGAAAAATCTGAAGCCACTAAAGGGAAAAGCCAAAAAAAAAAAGGATAAAACAATCTTCCATAGTCTGTTTATGCCACATTCCTTTCTTCCCACCCCATAACATTTCTTTGTGCAAATAAAGGACAAAGAATAATGGCCTCTCACAAAAATGGGAGGAATAGCAACAACTTGGGTTTTAAAAATAACGTGCCCAAAGCAAAACAGCAGGAGCTCTGCCTCCTATAATTTTTAAAATTAAAAAGAACAGTAGCAGTCCCACATTAGCTATGAAAACACCAGCAACAGAAATTTCACATAATAATAATAATAAAATTTCTTTCACAGTTACGATTATTATGTCCTGTAAGAGCAAAACCCAGGTGCCCAAATAGTGCTGACATGAGCTGCCAACACACCTGGAGGTCATAGAAAGCCCAATATTAGCTGGGTGTTAGCACAGGTGAGCTGTAAATGATATTTATGCTATGTGAGAAGTTTGGGCTGGGTGGGGCTCAGGGTGTGAGGGGTGATATTTAATGTTTTGTGCTCAGCCCCAAAAGATAAAGCCTCTCGGGCTGGTGTGGCCTGTGGGGCCGTGGTGGGCAATCCCACCTCATTCCTCACAGCTACCTGCTGGAATTCACAGAATCCAGAGGTTTGGAAGGAGCTTTAAAGCCCACCCAGTCCAAGGCAGGGCCACCTGCAGCAGGGAAGTGTCCAGGTGGGTTTGGGATGAATCCAGAGGGGGAGATTCCACTCCCTCCCAGGGCTTTACCTCCCTCATGCAAAGCTCTTCCTCGTGCTGGGGTGGAACTTGTGTTTTAGCTCATGGCCACTGCTCCTCGTCCTGTCGCTGGGCATCACCGGAGAGGGTCTGGCACCATCCTCTGACAGCTCTGAGAGGTTCTTCACGCATTAGCGAGATCCCCTCTCCGTCTTCTCCAGCCTAACCAGGCCCAGCTGCCGCAGCCTCTCCTCATCAGGGAGCTGCTCCAGACCCTCCATAAAACCCCACCCCACAGCGCTGCCCTGCTTCCCCCTAAGTCTGTTCCCGTGCTTTCCTCACGATGCTCTGGCACTACCACTGCAGGGAGGGCAGGGCTGTGGGACGTGAGGGGGAGCTGAGAGCCCCGGGGCGAGATGGAGGGCAGGGGGACGAGCCCCGTGAGGCAGAGCGGGCAGGGCTGTGGCACCGCGGGGTGTGAGGCGGGAGCCGCGGGGTGTGAGGGGGAACTGAGAGCCCGGGCGAGATGGAGGGCGGGCGGGCAGGGGGACGAGAGCCATGAGACAGAGCGGGCAGGGCTGCGGGAGCCCCTCGGCGTGAGGCGGGAACCGCGGGGCGTGAGGCGGGCAGGGCTGCAGGAGCCCCTCGGCGTGAGGCGGGCAGGGCTGCGGGAGCCCCTCGGCGTGAGGCGGGAACCGCGGGGCGTGAGGCGGGCAGGGCTGCAGGAGCCCCGTGAGGCAGAGCGGGTAGGGCTGCGGGCGCTCCTTGGTGTGAGGCGGACAGGGCTGCAGGAGCCCCGTGAGGCAGAGCGGGCAGGGCTGCGCTCGCTCCTTGGTGTGAGGCGGACAGGGCTGCAGGAGCTCCTTGGTGTGAGGCGGACAGGGCTGCAGGAGCTCCTTGGTGTGAGGCGGGCAGAGCTGCGGGAGCCCCGTGAGGCGGAGCGGGCAGTGAGGCGGGAGCTCCGCGGCGTGAGGCGGGCAGGGCTGCAGGAGCCCCTCGGTGCCAGGCAGGCAGGGCCGCGGCAGCGCCGTGAGGCGGGAGCCGCGGGGCGTGAGGCGGGCAGAGCCGCGGGGCGCGAGGCGGAGCGGGCAGGCGGCGGGAGCCCCGCGAGGCGGGGCGGGCGGGCGGGAGGGAGGTGGCGGGGCGGAGGGAGGGGAAGGCGGCTCCGCACAGCCAAGATGGCGGCGGTGGAGCTGGAGTGGGTGCCCGAGACGCTCTACAACACGGCCATCTCGGCCGTCGTGGACAGCTACGGGCGGGCGCGGCGCCGCGACATCCGCTCGCTGCCCGAGAACATCCAGTTCGACGTGTACTATAAGGTACGGCGGCGGCCGAGCGGGGCCGGGCCCGGCCGGGCCTGCGGGACGTGGAAGGAGAGGCGGCCCGGGGGGCGGCCCGGGCCTGGCGTGGCCGGGCCCGCGGGGCTGAGGGGTCTCACCGGTGTCGGGCACGGCCCGAAGGAATGGGCCGGGGGCTCGGGGCCTGCGGGGCTGGAGCAGCGGCGGCTCCCGGCTCCGGCCGTGCTGGGGCCTTGTGGCTGCCCCCGGGAGCCGCCCCGAGGCCGCCGTGAGGGGCTGGGGGACGCGGGGACGGGGCCCGGCCTTGGGGGTCGTGAGGGGAAGGTGCCTCTCGCCATGGGGGAGCGGTGCGGGCAGGATGAAGCCAAGCTGGCTGTGCTGGAAGATGTTTTTTCCTTCCCCCCCCCCCTTTTTTTTTTTTTGTAATAATGAATTGGACACGGTGATGTCAGTGGTTGAGGGAGCAGTTTGCCGTGGTGTAGTGTAAATGAGCTGGTGGGAGCCAGATGGAAAGAAGTGACGGTTGTTTAATGCTGTAGTTTTATTAGCATTAAATTATTCCTCGGTGAAAGGGCTGCTTCTCGTTCAGCTGCCCCTGGAATATACGGATTTGGTGTAAAAGGTGCACTGAGATGGTCCATTAATTTCTTATTGTCCGCTAAACAGGCATTTCATTCATGTGCAGGAGCAGCTGGAAATGAGCATTCATCTGGGGAGAAACAATGTCTATAAAAACCTGTGATGAGGAATAACCCTCCCTTCCTCTGCCTGCAAATTTCTGAAAATTTAGGAGTTTTAAAATGAAGTAAATCTTTAGTCTCATCTTTAATGATGTAACCAGGTGTGATGACCCATCATGTACATGGAGAGTAGCAGGATTTACTGGAGATGGGAAGATTGCTTTTCTAGCATTGAAACAGGCATGTACATTTTCTGTGTCCTGGTTATTTCATGTCTGCCTTAGGTGCTAGGAAGGATGGAAACCCATTTTTATGGCCTATGAGCATGCTCACAGATAATGATGTGATTGACACATCAGCTGAAGGCTAGAGATATGAAAATCACCATGTGGAAGAATATTTTGGGGGTGACTTTCAGTTGTTAATAAATGTGATCATTGCCAAATAAACTTCCTTGGCATTGCCTGTTCTTATGCTCATTCAGGTGAGAGGATGGTGCTCTGTGGTTTTTAAAAGCATGAAACAAAACCTCCTTCTGATGATAGAAATGTGAAGGATGTGTTATTCCCAGCTGTTTAAAAACTTACCTGTAGGTGAGCTTAATAGATCACTGATTTTTAATGCTTTTATTAGCACTCTTGAGTGGCTGCTTTGAAGCAGGTTCACGTGGAGTGGTTCCATGCTGAAGAAGATCCAGCACATCTGATTTCTGAGGAGACTCTCCAGCATGTTTCTTCTGCTGGGGTACCTGGGTTTGTCATCTTGCTGGGCAGGTGATGATAAAGGTGATAAGTGCCTGTCCCCAAAAATGATGTTTGTGTTGTAGGGGCATTGCATGGAATCACAGACTGGTTTGGGATGGAGGGGACCTTCCTGCCCATCTCATTCCATCCCAGCCATGGCAGGGACACCTTCACTGTCCCAGGTGCTCCAAGCCCTGGCCAGCCTGGCCCTGGACACTTCAGGGATCCAGGGCAGCCACAGCTGCTCTGGGAAACCTGTGCCAGGGCCTGCCCACCTCAGACATCCTTTTCTAATCTCTAATCTAAACCTGTTCTCTGTCAGTTTGAAGCTTTTCCTGTAATTTCTCTGGAGTTTTTGAGCTGTGTACGGTGCACTGCTATTCCTCGTACCAAGCCACATCTGTGGGATGTCCTCGTGCAGAATAAACCAAACTGGGCCATGCCTGCAGTGTGTGTTCTGTAAGAGTGGGCTGGGCTTTCATGTCCTCAGTGTCACCTTTTCTGTGGGGGACACCCGACTTGGATGGGACCTGCAGTGACCTGCTCTAGAGACAGGATCCCTGCCCTTGGCAGGATGGAGCCATTGCAGTGTCCCTTCCCTCCCAAACCCTCCTGGGATTCTCTGTGCACCCGTGGAACACTTGGTAACTGGCTCTTGGGTCTCTCTTTGGACACAGCAGCATCAAGAGTGTCATTTGGGGTAACTGGATGAGGTCAGGCTGGGGACAGCATCCCTGTCACAGTGTGTGTGGGGCTTGTTCTGCTGTTTTGGCTCTGGGTGCTTATTTGGAATATCAGGTGGATATTAAATCCCAGTTCATTGTGGTGAGCCATATTCCATATGCCCTGACCACTGAGTTCTTTAAAGCAGAATTTCCAAATCTATTACCACTCTTTGGAGTAAGACAGACTAGAAGACTTCTAAATCTTTGACTACATGGTGTTTGCTGCTGCTGTGTTGGAAGGTGTCAGTTGTTTGTTAGTATCCTGTATTACTTCCATTCTGTGATGAGTAAAAGGAATAAAAAATGTTTCCGATCTTTCATATAACTTGTAATAGTTTTTTATCTAGGTATTAGTCATGGTTTGTGGTGCTTGAGAAACTGCCACTGAGTTTTGCAAAAAAAAAAAAAAAAGGTGGTACCAGTCAGATTTTGTTTTGATCTGTGGATGTTAATTGTCTGTAGCTATACAAAAATGTTTTCATCATAGTCATTGGTATTAGTGCTTAACATTTGCCAGGCTTGCCCAGGTTTGCCAACATGTCTGGGTTGATTCAGAAGCTGGGGGTGAGACACCCCAGCAGAGACAGCCAGTGTGCTGCTATTAAAAGGGAAAAACACCAGCAGTGTCTTGGTGTTCCCCAGGACCCTCTAGGCCAGGGTTTGGCTCTATTGTCATAACTTACTGCCTTTATTTCCCTCTCCTTAACAAATCCAATTTGTTTTACCTCTACATCTTCTAGGATTGATAACTTCTGGGACATGCTTATAAACATGAGTGGGGAATGGGTCTGGGGTGTTCTTGTGGCTTTGGGAAGGAGTGGGTTCTGCTGCAAGGTGACAGGAGCAGGCAGCTTCCTCATCCTGAGCATCTTTATCTCTCTGGAGCATTCTCAAACACTGACTAAAGCTCAAAACAAGGCACTATCAAATGATGATGATTGTGGTAAAACAGCAAACCTGCTCTGCTTCAGCAGGGTGTCACTGATTATCTCTTTTTTCAAGCACTGGTTGGCTTTTCCTTGCACCCATTAGGGAATTAAGAGGCAGAGCAGGATGCTTGTGAGGATATCCTGGAAATTTCTGAGCCTACATTTGAGCCACAAAATATTTAAAAGTCTTTTTAATGACAGCTGTATTTTGAGGAACTTTATAACTAGTATTGTTACAAGTAACACCTGCCTCTGGGTGGGGGGGAGAGAAAATAAAAATGTGCACACATATCATGCTTTGTTTCCTTTGGTTGTTTGCCAGATTTGTGTGTATCCTGGTCGGGCTTTTTCCTGGTTAAACTAGTTAGATTCTCTTGCCTAATTTTTTGGGGGGGTGAGGATAAGAGAGAGGGTGTGTAGGTTTTAGAAGCCAAAGAAAGAAATATGCTGGATCTCATAGACTCAGCATATGAACAAAATGCCAAAATTGTGTATTAAAAAGTAGTGACAGCTGGAATAAACTGCAAATGCAAAAAAAAAAAAAAAAAAAAAACAACAAACCCAGAACAAAAGAACCCAACCAACCAAAAAAGAAACACAGCAAAATCTCTGAAAAAATCAGCTTATTGTATTCTGTAGTTTGTTGGGGTGAGGATGATGTTTTGAGGGTGTTCCTATGAAGAATCAAGGCTGTTGGCAGAAGTCAGGTTTTGAGCTCCCTACTCAGTGTCTTGTGCAGATTTCCCTTCTTCCCCTTGTGCCTCTGCTTTATACTCTTATTTTGCATAATCATCTCATGCCTTTGGTTCTCGAGGTGCTTTGCTGCTTTGGTGTTCTCTGTCCCAGTGTTTGTGGCAGTTGCACAGTGCCAGCCTCATCTTGGACTTGGGTTGGTTGACAAGGAGTTTCATCCCATGCTCATTCTCCTTTTGGAATGGCCTTTCTGAGTCGTGTGTTTCTCTTTTCTTCCAATTGATTTTTCTTGAAAATAATTTGTTCTTGGAACATTTTCTGGTGAGATCATTAACCGCAGGAGTAGTTGGAGATGACATTAATTTGGTTTCTGTCACGTTTAGGTATTCTTTGAACCAAAGAAATGAACAAGCAGGAATTTGCTGAGTGTTGACAACAAGCAGCAGAACGTCCGTTCTCTGCATTGCAGCAGAGTTGAGTTCCTGATGGAGAATCATTTCCACACCATTTCTGTCCATTAGAATACAGCAAGCTTGTCCCAAGGCTTTGGTCTCCAGGGGGTTTGGTGAGAGGGAGCAGGATGAGCTCCCCCTGAAATGGAGTGTGGCTGTGCTGCTGCTTCAGTTCTGAGCTTCCCTGCCTGGGAAGCACAGCCAAGGTCACAACACAGAGTGAGGCAGGCAGAGCATCCCAGAGCTTTCTGAGGGGTCTGCTCTGACCCCCAGGGTGAGCTCACAGAGGCTGAACCCCCTGCCTCTGCTGTGCTTTTGGGGTTAGGAATTAATGTGTGTGTGGGAGGCAGCGATGGTTTCACACGTGTACAACCTCTCTGGCACCTGGCAGGAGCAGAGTGTGCAGCACTGGATGCTGCTGGCCTTCAGTCAGATCCTTCTAGCACCTCTTCAATTAAAGCCTCACAGTGAAGGAGAATCATTACCTCATGAGTTTTTGCCAGTTATTATTATTAACACATGCCTTATTTCTGCAGTCTAAATTTAGCTGTGAACTGAACTGTCTTTCCTTGTTATGTCTTTTCTGGTTTGAAACTTCTTGCCTTCTAACGTGTACTACTCAGACTGCCTTTTTTTTATCCTCTAAACATAACCTGGGTTATGTTTCCTCATCCTGATAGCTTTCAGCTTCCCTACCTTTTCAGTATCCTTATTGAGTCTGAGACACCAGAACTCATCATAATTGAGATAATGAGGTCACATCATGAACAGAGGTGTTGAGCTCCTGCTGAACAATAATTCCTATTTCCACTTCATTTCCTCTGGGCTGATTGAGCTCCAAGCAGGCTGGGTTCTCCCAGTTCCTGAGGAGAATCACTTGTGTGTGAGGCTCAGACTTTGTCCCTTGTGGAACACAAACTCTGCTGCTCTGGCCCAGAGAGCAGAGCAGGTGGGCAAGCACTGAGCTCTAGAAACTGTCTCTGAATTCTTGCTAGTTCAGTAACACTGGTTTTGTCTTGGTTATTTATTTGATTGAGGTTTGTACAGATCAGCCTGGTAGCTGGAATTGTGCTTTCCAAGGAGAGCTGGAATTTTCTTTTTTTTTTTTAATGCCTTGAACCATATCCAGTAGAAGCTGGTCAAGAGGGTTTGTAGATGATTTTGAAATTGGCTTAAAAGCATGGAATGTACCTAAATTTTGAACTGATTATTTTTGGTAATGAGTCATTTGTCAACAGATTGACAAATGTGAGCTGTTGACTCAGGAGAACTTTTTCCTTCCTTGTTGAGTGGGGAGGGAAGATGGTGGTTTCAGGCCAACTTTTTTCCCCAGTTCTGCTGTCTGTTGAGTACACTGTCCTTCCCCAGTCTGGCCTGGTACTCCATATGACATTATTAGGCATTACAAAACATCCTGGGGAGCTTCTTGGATTTCCTCTGTCATTCTTACTGAAATATCCATGTTTTTCAGTCCTCTTCCAAACTGGAGCAACAGGAGCATATTTTTCAAGTTGCGTCTTCTTCGGTTCCTTTTCTAGAGGATCCTTGTACAGCTGGCTGGAATTAACCCCCATCTGCTTTAAAAGATGATTTTTAAAAATATTTTTATTATGTTTAGAGAAAGTTTGTTTGGTTGTTTGTTTTTCTAGCTTAATCTACCCAGAGAGAGAGACAAGAACTTTAATAGATGATGTAATAATCAAGTTACGAGTTAATGTCATTAATATGTTCAGTTGGGGACACCACAGTGTGCAGCTTTTGTAACACACCCACCTGGACAAGCAGTTCAGCATTCAGCCTTGGCTCCTAAGAAAGCTGTGCTGAGTTTCTCACAGCTGTGCACAACAGCTGCATTGGGCATGGCTGTAATAATCCACCTGTATATTAAATTTATACCTGTCCTCAGTGCCAGAACTCGGTGTGAGCTGATGGAGCTGGGAGTCACCTTGCAGGCTTTGAGTCATTTTCTGTAGTTAAAGAAAAATCCTGGTAGATTCCAAATAGGTTAAGCTGCTGTCTAAAAGACATTTCTCTCTTCAGAACAGAATAGTTCTTCAGAAGTCCAAAGCTCTGTGTTCATGTCAGGGCATGTTTTTCTTGAATCACTGTTTTGTTTTGTTTTCTTGTTATGTAGCAAGGCTGTGGTCAGGAATTCTGTCTCTGGACCTTTAACAAGAGAATCATTTCTTCAGTCCTCCCAACAGCTTCTCAATGAGTGTTACTGGATCTCCTGGAATTACTTCACAGTTTGACGTATACTCACTATTTCCCTGTCAAAATTTGTTTGAAAATATTGCTGTAACAGCCACAACAGTTCAAGAGGCTTCCAGCTGAGTTAATTCCTCAAAATGTTTGCCAGTATGTCCGGGGGAAGGGGTTACAGGGTAGTAAAATTCCCAAAGATGTTGTATTTCAAGTTAGAGCAGTGAAACATTGCAGCCTGGACTTTGGGGCCTGAGCCAAATGTGACATGTGCCCGAAATTATTGATGTTCCAAAACTGAGGGTCCTGTGGGACCTTCCCCTCCCTCCCACCCCAGCAGGCCCTTCACTCCTTGGCAGCCTCACAATCTCTTACAAGAGGGATTCTCTCCTTACGAGAAGTGTTTATGTAACCTCCTAAATATATAAATTTTTCAAGTCTTACTGTGGTTAATTTTTGATAAAGCAGGAATCTCTGGGATTTTGGGTTGGTACTGCAAGGTGATAGGAGGAGTGGTGATGCTGTACTCAGCACTGTGAAACCTGATAGTGGTTTTGGTTTGGGGATGTCTGAGCTTCCTCCAGAAAGGATCTCATCAATTATTGATGGCATGCCCACCTTCACTCTGGGCAATTTAAACAGCTGCTTTTTGGGGTTTTTTACTGCAGAAAGTACATTTTAGGTTTTATAGAGCATTCAGTGTGAGACAGCTGTGCTGAAGGAATGAGAACATTTAACCATGACTGTAGCTTTTAAATACAGCAGGCTGGCTGTTCCTTCAGTGCCAGAAGAATCCAGCTCCAGCAGGAGCTCTGATCCCTTTGAAGTGCAGGGACACGCTGCTTTATCTGAGCACTAACTTTGCATGCAAACTTGCTCTGGTTTTTAAAATACTTCCTTTTTTTTATGTTCCCTCAGCAAAATAGATAACAAAGAGGAAAACATTCATTTCTGGCAATTGACATTATTAGGTCAAAGTATTTTTGAAGTTTGTAGGTTGTGTTGTTAAAATAACACATTTGCTGTGCTCTAGAGCCAGAGTTGTGTGCTTTTATGAGAAGAGTTGACTAGAACTAAATTTCTGGCTGGAGATGTTCTCACATGCTGTGTTTGGAATATTAATTCATCAGCTCCCAGTGTTTGTGGAGAAAAAGGTGAACCAGGCACCAGATGCTTATCACTGGAAGCATTTGAAGGCATTATTAGAACTGGGAGGAATATTAATGTTTCATTTAAGCACTGGTGGTGCCTGTGGCAGGTGTGGAGTGCTGCTTCCTTAGGTCATGTGTCCCTCTGTGCTCATCTCTGGGTCAGGGCCTGTAAGATAATGGGAATTAATAGTTCACAATGAATTTCTCTGACATTTATTTGCACAGTCCCTTTGTACCTGTGTAAATCCATGGCATTTATGGCCTGATGTGGCAGAGCCTGACCATGCACTGCATGGACAAGTGTCTGTGGTTTGTTGTGAGCAGCTCAGCTGATAAATTTGCTTATCTGCAGGCACAAATCACTGTGGGCATGAATCAAGCCAGTGCCTTTAATAATAAATGCATGAGCAGGCTCCAGCTTTCCCATTTACTGGTGGGGGAGTCACCTCTGGAAGCTCAGTGGGGAGGGGCTGGTGCCTGTCTGTAGGGCTGGCATTGGTGAGTGACCCCTTGCAGAACTGGTGGGTTTGGGTTTATTTTTATCTGATATATTTGCATTGCTGCATCCTAGTTTGTGTGTCATTTAAACATGTTTGGTATCAAAACTGTTAATTGTATTTGTCTTGGATTTGTAGCTCATATGTGGCAGTGATTTGGTGTTGCAGGAGGGCACAAACACCTGGAAATACATCCACAGATTAAAAAAAAACCCTTGAAACCAACCATGGACCTCTCATAGCTCAGTTTTTAACCCTGAAATTGTGCACCTGAGGGGAAATCTTCTGATACAGGAACTTATTTCAGCCTGCTGAATTTCAATGCTTTAAAGTCTAGATTTCATCTCAAGTTACCTCTGCTAATAAGCTAAATTTCCCAGAAAAACTCGATTTTACATAAATTTCCCTGGTTTTCTTTCAGCTTTACCAACAGGGCCGCTTGTGCCAGCTGGGTAGTGAATTTTGTGAACTAGAAGTTTTTGCAAAGGTGCTACGAGCTTTAGATAAAAGGTGAGTATCTTAACAGATCAGTAATTCTCATTTCAGCTCTCAACCTCTCCATCTAGGAAGAGATGCTAAAAAAGGCACAAACAAGAAAAAGCAAACGATGCAAACCCCCCGTTGCTGAACACCAGAGTCCCTGGGAGCAGCAGTCCCAGCACCCATGTCCTGCTGATTTAGCAAATCCTGGGAAAGCTGCTGGGATTGCCCCAGTTTGAAGCGATTTCCTGTCATTAAATATTCCAGTTTGTGGCGTTACAGAACTTGACTGTTTTGGATCAGGCTCTCTGTAACCGGGATGAGCTCGAGGCTCAGACCCTGGTCCCACCCCTGCTGTGTGATGCTAACAGCCATCGCTGCTCGTTTGTCCGGAGTGCTGGGGGAGGGACGGGGCTGGAGCCTCCCCCGGTGGCTGTGAGCTGGAAACGCCCTCTCCCAGCTGTGATCCCCTGAGGACAGCGTGAGTTTGGCTCCCAGAGTGTCCCTCGGCGTGGCTCACCCAGGCCTGGATCCATCAGCCACAGCCCCACAGGAGGGCTTGCACTGATCTGCCTTGGGCTTGATTTCTGTCCTTGGAGTTCATGAGAGCCAACTGACTGCTTTCAGACCCTCGTGTGTAACCACTCTCTGCTTCTCTTCATTGCAGACATCTGCTCCATCACTGCTTCCAGGCTCTGATGGACCATGGAGTCAAGGTGGCTTCTGTCCTGGCCTATTCCTTCAGCAGAAGGTGCTCCTACATTGCAGAGTCAGATGCTGCTGTGAAAGAAAAAGCAATCCAGATTGGATTTGTTTTAGGTAACTGCTGCTCATGGGCTCTTTGCTTTCTCTCTTGCAAGCTTCAGTTAATGTAACATTCATTTTTTTCCTGTTAAAGATAGGCCTTTTAAAGAACTGTGTGTTTTGGAATGGAATTTTTAGAAAGCTGCTTGGTGTCCTAAAAGATTGGATTTTAATATCTAAGAATGTATAGATTTTTTAGTTCAAACAGTTTAGGGTTAAAATTGGTTTGCAAATGTGATGAGGAATTTGCATTATTTTAGTGCAGGTAAGTTCTGTTTTTTGTTTGTTGTTTTTTTTTTTTACAGCAATCTATAGGAAAACTGTAATAACAAAAAAGCATCCTAAACCAAAGTATTATTTCCTTCAGCTGTAGGAGAATTCTCTTACATTCCATCCTTTCCAGGTCAGGAGGGTTTGACCTTGACAGGATTTCTGTCTGTAGAAGCAGCTCCATGAAATAAGTGATCATCTTGCCAGACCTGAGCAAACCCTTTTCCTCCTGAAAGCATTCTGCTCTTCAAGTTGCTGTTTGTTGCTGATTTTTGCAGGGGGGTTCCTGTCAGATGCAGGCTGGTACAGTGATGCTGAGAAGGTTTTCCTTTCCTGCCTTCAGCTGTGCACCCTCCACGACGAAATCCTTCACTGGTTCCGTGCTGTGGAGTGTTGTGTGAGGTGAGCTCACCTTGAATTCCCAGGAAACCTTGGAGCCATCCAGCTCCAGGTGCTCCTTTAGTGTTCTGCTGCACCAAAACACTTCCCTGGCTGGAGCTCAAGAGCAGGAGGTGCTTGTTTTACACTAATCCCTGGATTTTCAGCTTCTAAGTTGGCAGCACAGTACAATGGATTAAAAAACCCAATGTTTTGCTGTCCTGTGTAATCTCTCATGGGTGACACTGCTGGATAATGAAAGTGGTCCAGCAGTTCTTGTTTCCCAAGGATTTTTGCACGTGAAGGAATGTTCTGTGTTGGACTTTGCTGAAGTTCTATTTACCACAAAGAGCATTTGCCAAATCCAAATGCAAACAGCACAGATACAACTGAGCAGAAATAAAGGCCAAAGTTACCTTTCCTGATTGCAGATCCAGCAGATCTCTTGCTCCATGCTGACAGCTTAGCTTGGGCCTGGGTAAAGATCTGGGTGTCTGGTTCCTGTGGGCATCTTTAGCCACAGATGAAAACATTTGGAAAAGTTTTTTTTTGCTGTTAGAATTTTGAAGCTGTCTTGTTCCTCAGGGCCTGCAGAGGTTCACATTTCATTGACAGAGGCTCTTCCCCTGAGTGTTGAGGTGTGATGAACTGCAGGCAGGAGCTGGCTGGGTTTTGTTGCTCTCACCACATCCAGGCTGTTTTTCCACACTCCAGATGTGCCCATGGGCACCTGGAGGCTGCTGGGCAGAGTTAAAGTAGGACTTTTTTTTTTTTCAGCTGCTCTAACAAAGAACAAAGCATGTGCTGTATTTGTCTGAATGTAGAGCAAAACTTGTTTGGAAAGCTGCTCCAAAAAAAGCCCTGCATCTTGTTGATGGTTGGGCAAACACGAAGAGTAAAGAGGCTTTGCCAAGAGCTGCTGATGTCCTGTGCCAGCCCCAGGGCCATGGCAACCCTGCTCTGCCTGGTTCTGCTGGCTGGCGTTCCAGAAGTGATGCCAGGAGCCTGGGCACACGTATCCAGCTTCCTAGAACTGGGGAGTGATGGATATAGAGCCACACTTACTGCTTGGTCCTTTGCCTTCTAATTAATCTAAAAAAAGTTTTCTCGTTGCATCAGGCTCTTTGGCAAGCTGGAGAAGTTGCTTAAAAATAACTGTCACCTTCTCCAAATAGAAATGAAAAGGAGGGAAAAAAGGGAGCTGTCTCTGCTGGACTGTGGTGTGGAGAGGAGATTTTCATTCTGTGCTGGAAGAAAGCCCCTGAGCCCTTCTGAGCTGGGGTGTTTCTCTGTTTGGTAGAGACTCTTTGGTTTGGAGTTTTATCAACCTGAAAGAACTCAGACACTTTGGGAAGGGCTAAATCTGTAAAATCTAAACACCTTTGTGTGGCAGAGAGCAGTCATTAGACTCAGTTACTGCCTTTCAGCTCGAGAGTAAAGGGTGTTGCTACCACCTGATCCCACTGCAGGAGCTCACACTGAGCTTGCACTGCAGCTGGGGGCAGTTTTAAGGTAACAAAATTCAAGTCCAGCTTTTGAAAGTATGAGACTTTATTTGGCAAGTCAAACCTCTGGGAAGTTGAATTAATACATTGCAGAATTAATAGAACACAGTTGAAAAATGTGTGAAGTTTTGTGTTATTTAAGCACAACTTGGTGTTTCCTTGTCCTGGCAGTAGTAAATTCTGGGGAGAAGCTGGGGAGGTGTGAGGTTTCTCTGTACCCTGCTTTTCTGGGGGTGTGGTGCTCCTTTTGGTTTGCCTTCTCTCATCATTCTGTGTCAAACAAAGAGGTACAAGTGCATAACACAAATGTGTGGTTCTCCCACTTTGTTGTTGCACATTTGGCTGATTCTTGGCTTGTTTTCTTCTGGTGGTTTTAGACTTCCTAAGCTGCTGTGTTGGCTCTGAGAGACTGAGTTTGTTGGGGGAGGTTAGTCCCCAAAAGCTGTTATTGCAGACATCAAAGGAGGTTCAGAGCCATTAGCATAAACGTCCTGAGGCCCTTTCTCTTCCTCTTGGCTTTATCTCCTAAGATTCCTTTGGATTAATAAAGGATTTTTTGTTACTCTGAACTGGATCACATAAACTCTGCTTATCCTAGAGGATTGGCTTAGGTTTAGCCTGGGTTTTGGGGAGATTTCTTTGTTTCTAGACACTATCACTGAAGCATCCAGACACTGGATATGATCTTTCCCAGGAGCTTATCTAAATTGCAGTGCTATCCCCACTGGCTTATTCCATTACATGGGATTTGGGCTCCGTGGTTTTGATGCTGCAGAGCAGCTCCCAACTGAATGGTGTTGGCAAAATGGTTTTTTCTCTTTAGGAAAACTGTTTACTTAATTCTTCTCTCGTTTCTTTATAATTCCTGTCTCTTGTTGCTGGAATGTTCCTGTGAGCAGGCACACAATGCACTTGTACATCGTGTTTGGTTCTGAGGCTTTATTTGAGGAGAAATGTGGGTGTTGCTTTTTGCTGTCTGTTGTTGAGCCACGGTGCTGTTTCCCACTGGAGAGGGGGAATTTGTGTAGCTTTTGCAGGGCTTTTCTTTTGATGTTCTCTTTGTGCAGCAAATCCACATCTGTCATGTGCCAGCCTTCAGGCCCTGCTTAGGAAAATGGAAACTTTATTTCCTTTCTTGTTACTGTTGGGGCTTGGTGATGCGTTTGGGTGGGAAACAGAGGGACAGTGTTGGACAGGCAGCTCTTAGGATGAGCTGAGCTGTATCACTGGGGAATGGCTGCATAGCTTAAATCTCTGTTTGGAGCAAGTGGAAACAGGAAACAGTTTTAGAAAAGAAATTGAGCAAAAATTTTGCTGTTCACTCCTTCCCCTTAACAATGGATTGGAAGTTTTATCCCAATGCATGATATCAGGACTAAAATGCAGTTCCTGTACATTAACCCACGTAGTCAGAGTTTGAGCCTCTTTGCAATGCAGCTTCACTCTGTGCTTCCCTTGCCTCTGTGCAGTTCTGCCTGTGCTGTGTTGCCCTGATTTCCCAAGCCTTGCCTGGTGTGTTCAGTGTCTGTTACTCACTGTCTAATGATGCATTTCCAGCAGGGACAGTGGAGGTTAATTCACCAGAATTCCATGTCTGCTCCCTGGCAGGTGTTTGCCATGGAGCAGGAGCAGCTGCCCTGGCTGGGAATCCAGCTCTGCCCTTGGGGCTTGGAATATCAGCACACACCCACTCCAAATGCACCTCGTTAAAGCAGTGAGCATCAGCCTGCATTAATGCACACGTTCTTTGTTTTTATTTGTAATAAGTGCCACAAGCTGGAGCTGTTACTTCTCTGGAGAAGCAGGAGTAGGTTTCACCAGTGCTGGGTGTCACTGGCTGTGTTTGGGTATTGATCCTTCAGGATGGGAGAGGGAAGAGCAGGGGGTGTTTGAGCTGTTGTCATCAATGAAATGGTCTCTCCTGGTGGAGCTGGTTCTCATGTGGAATGAATGTGGCTAAATCTTATGTGAAGACCTCCCCCAAGCCCCAAAGCACAGAAATGCCCACTTGGAGATAGTCAGGGTTTGGGGGAAGTGCAGGGATGCAGGAAAATGAGCTGTGTTGTACTTACTGTGGCTGCTTTGGGAAGGAGGTGGGAGGGATTTCAGACTGCATGGGGCAGGGCTTTGGGAATGGAATCTCATCAGTATTGGGAAGAGTGGATTTTATGGAAAATATCACACAAAGGCACCACACCAGAGTGTTCAATACAAAACTGTCTCAGCAGGTGAAATCCTGTGGCATCTCCAGCAGGAAAACTCCTGCCCTGTGCCCAGCTGTGTGTGGCTGAGCCAGGCAGGGCAGTTGTGCTGGGCTGGCAGAGCTCAGCCCTGTGGGTGTCCCGGGAGATCCCCGCTGCTGCTGCAGGCAGGGGTGTCTCCAGCTCCCTCAGCAGCTCTCTCTGCATCCCCCAAGGTTGCTGCACGTTCGGAACGGGAACTGCAAGTACCACCTGGGAGAGGAGACCTTCAAGCTGGCCCAGTCCTACATGGACAAGCTGGCCAAGCACGGGCAGCAGGCCAACAAGGCGGCGCTCTACGGGGAGCTGTGCGCGCTGCTCTTCGCCAAGAGCCACTACGACGAGGTGAGCCTGGGGGGCTCTGCTGGCACTGCACCTCCTGCCTGTGCCTCGCTGCTCCTGCTGCTGCTCTCCCTGGCACCCGCGTGGCACTGCCAGAGTGATAATTCATTTATCTGCTCTTGTTTCCCTGGATCCTTCTGTGTTAGTCTGTGAGCGCTTCACAGTGCTCGGACCGACATGAACATACGTGTGTTACCTTGCCTGTATGTGTTGGTCAGCTGTAAATGAAATATTACAAAAGCTTATTTTAGTAATGGAAAATGAATATCAAAACCTGGTTTGTTATACTCTGTCTGAAGTGTAGTTACTCCATAAACTGGTTTTCCTTCAATCCCTAAGTTCACTGACAGGATGTTGTCCTGCACAATGGGAATGGTGAGGATTGCTTAAAGATTATAAAATACCCTGTTCTGTCTGTAAAAGTCATTGTAATTATAAACCTTAGATTAATATAAAAGACTTCCATGTTCACTGTTAACTTTAAAAGTGGTTTTTAAGTCTGTCTTTTAAGACGTAACGGGACAATTACGCATAAGCACTCAAACTTCATATTTTAAATTTTGGAATGTAAATGACCAGCTTTTCAGAGGCAGATAATAATGTTCCAGTGTTGTGAAGTTCCAGCTTCCATTGTGTTGGTGTCTGTGTCCCACAGGCCTACAAGTGGTGCATAGAAGCCATGAAGGAGATCACAGTTGGGCTGCCTGTAAAAGTAGTGGTGGATGTGCTACGACAAGCCTCAAAGGTGAACCTGAAATCTCCCCATTGCTCTGGGTACTAAAGTGCTGCCAAGAACGGCTGAGGAGAGGTTGTTACCTCCAGATTTCTCCTCAGGGCCCTAAGGTCTCAGAATGGGTGGGGGAGTTTGTTTCTATTTGAGTCTTTCTCCAATGGAGTTGGAGTTGCACAGGGGACCCTTGTGACAATGTTAACCTGCAAAATTCCCTGGAAGGGCTCTGATCCCTCTTTGATCTGGACTAGGAACAGCACAATCCCTTCAGTCAGGCAGGATAAAATAAGTTTATTAATGCTGGGCTCCTTTTCTTAAATAACCAAAAAGTGTTTTAATAACCACAATGATATTTTGAAATTGAAGCCAAGGGTGAGTGTGGCAGTGTCTGGAGGGGCTGAGCTGTGAGTGCTCAGCTCCTCACGTGCTTCCCTTGCCCTGCCCAGGCCTGCGTGGTGAAACGGGAGTTCAAGAAGGCTGAGCAGCTCATAAAGCACGCCGTGTACCTTGCCAGGTAAGGGCCATTCCAGAAAAAACCCTTCTAAAATTGTGCTCAGCTGGCCTCAGTTTGTAATGGAAGTGTGTTTGTGCAGGGAGCATTTTGGAGCCAAGCACCCCAAATACTCTGACACGCTACTAGACTACGGATTTTACTTGCTCAACGTAGACAATATCTGCCAATCTGTTGCCATCTATCAGGTAGGCAGCAGGACTTGTTTCTCTTTATGTTTTAATCTCTCAGATGTTGGAGTTAATTCATGGAGATTGATTTATTACTGTGATCATGATGTTTAAAAAACCCCAAACACTGCCAGCTATGGGGTTTTGCTTTCTTCATCTTCCTCTGACTCCTGTCTTGTATATAACTGGTCTCAAATGTGTAGAGAATTTCAGAGCCAGTAGATTCACCATAGAGATGAATGTGGGTTTTTTTTCTGTGTTAGCTGATGAAATTGTGTTTTTGGAACCCTTGCAGACAGCGCTCGATATCCGGCAGTCGGTGTTTGGAGGTAAAAACATCCACGTAGCTACAGCTCATGAAGACTTGGCTTATTCTTCATATGTTCACCAGTACAGCTCTGGGAAGTTTGACAATGCACTGTGAGTACAGCACACAGCAGCACAGTTAGTGCTGTAAATGAAGAAAAATATTCATTGCATTAATATTTCTCATTTTTCATCACTCAACTGCTGGCATACACAAACAGATCCTGATTTTTTTATTTCAACTCTCTCAGATTCCATGCTGAACGTGCTATTGGCATTATCACTCACATCCTCCCAGAAGACCATCTCCTCTTGGCCTCCTCGAAGAGAGTTAAAGGTAGTTCCCTTTATTGTTTGAATAATTGGGATGTGCTCATCCTGGTCCCTCCCAGGCAATGGAGCTTGAGTTGTCTTTTTCAGTGGAGGTGTTTGTAGTCCTTTTATTTTACAAGTGTGTTTACAGCACACTTGTAAAATAACAAAAAAAAACCCCCAACTTAGCCAGATGAGTTAGAGTCGGGGGTGAAATTACAGAATATAAAAATGTATTGGGAGCTTGCACAGCAGTGTGACAGCCACCAGGCCTGGGGGGCTGTGTCCCCAGGTGGGTCCCTGGCTCTGAGCTGGGCGTGGGCACAGTTACAGTTCTGTCTCCTGCCCCCAGCCCTTATCCTGGAGGAGATTGCCATAGACTGTCACAACAAGGAGACAGAGCAGAGGCTGCTCCAGGAGGCCCATGACCTGCACCTCTCCTCGCTGCAGTTGGCTAAAAAAGCCTTTGGGGAGTTCAACGTGCAAACAGCCAAACACTACGGCAACCTGGGCAGACTGTATCAGTCCATGAGGAAGTTCAAGGTAAGACTTTCCTCCTGACCGAAAATCTGCAAGACAGCTGAAATCTGTCACTACAAATGAGGGGTTTCAGTGTCCACAATTCCCAAGTTCACTTGGTAGTTCTGTGCTTTATCATTCACCCCAAAAGCTTTGTGCAAAAATAATCCATGGAGATGGATGATGCCCTCAGAGGGTGACAGAGAGCTTGGTGCTGCTATCTGCTGATCCACTTCTCTAAAGAATTTGGGGAACTTGGACTGTGTTTGGCTTTGTTACTTTCTGCCCGTTACAAAATGCTACTGATAAAATTCAATTTATTTAAACTAACTTTCCCCTCTTTGTGGGGTGGTGAGTGGTGTCTGACTGACCTGTGTGACTCTGGCCCTGACAGGAAGCAGAGGAGATGCACATCAAGGCCATCCAGATCAAGGAGCAGCTCCTAGGGCAGGAGGATTATGAAGTTGCCCTCTCCGTGGGCCACCTCGCCTCCCTCTACAACTATGACATGAACCAGTATGAAAATGCTGAAAAGCTTTACCTGAGATCCATAGCAATTGGTAAGTGACTGCAGGAAACTTTTTAGAAAATAACTTGGCTGTTAATCTCTAGACAGCATTCTGGCTAGAACATAAGTGGAGAGTAAATTTTGAACATAAGTGGAGAGTAGGCAAATGCTGTTGGTAAAAATAATCTGCCAGCTCAGATGCGGCCCGTGGAGATCTTCCCTCTCAACTTGGTTTTTCTCTTGGGTTTCTCTAGGAAAGAAGCTTTTTGGTGAAGGATACAGTGGACTTGAATACGATTACAGAGGTCTCATTAAACTGTACAATTCCATTGGCAATTATGAGAAGGTGTTTGAGTACCACAACATTTTGGCCAATTGGAACCGCTTGCGGGACCGGCAGTTCTCGGTCACGGATGCGCTGGAGGACGTCAGCACCAGCCCCCAGTCCACGGAAGAAGTGGTCCAGTCTTTTCTGATGTCTCAGAACCTCGATGGACAGAGCAGCTAAGAACTTGGTCAATTTACCAGTTAAGGTTTTTTCCCCCAGGTTACAGGGGGAAAAGTCATACTGTGAAATCTAAACCATGTAGTTCTCTGGGGGCTGGAATTTGCGTTGAAACACTGGTCCAGTCTACTGAAGAGTGCCCATACGGATGAATGTGTGTTAAATTCCTCTCAGCATGTGTATGGCATGTTTAGTTCGGCTCACATTTTTAACTTGGTATTCCCAAAAAACCCCCTTCTTTCTCTCTTCTTTCAAAAGAAGCTACTTTGCAGAAAGTCTGCAAGAAAACATTAAATAAAACTGTTTGAGTTCAAAAGAGTTGCATTCTTATTACGGATGGAAGGTTTCATCAAGAGCTTTCTGCTGATTCACAGAGAGAACAAAAGCTGTCCTCTGAGGAGCTGTAGGAGAAAGGTCTTGCTGCTGTACCATTGTAGCAAAGTTCATGGTAAACAGCCAGCAAAGGGAGGATGTGCTGGCCTTGGCTGCTGCCTTACCAAGACAAGTGGCAAAGACCCACTCTGGAGAGCACCACCCGCTCAGTGAGTGCCACCTGTGCTGTTGTGGATGCCCTGAACTGGACCAGACAGATCCCACAGACCAGCAAGCACAGTGTCCTCGGTGCCACCACCAGTGCTCCCCCTGAGCAGGACCAGGACACCTCAGTGGACCAGCCTGCTAGAAACCGCTTTTGGACCAGTGGCTTTAATTTAATATTTCTGCCCCTGCATTCACTTTGACAGTAGAACTCTCTCATTTAGGTGTCTGATCAGTGCAAATGATATCCGTGTGATAGATCCAGAGCTAGGAAGTGAATTGATGGTTTGTCTGTACCCAGTGAGCTTCTGCAGAGATTCCTGGCAGTGCCACAGCTCCACTCTGCTGCAGCCACTCCTCCTCTCCTCCCAGGGGCTCTTTCTCTGCTCACAGAGGCCATCCCATGTTTATACCAGTGAAGAGTTTTGTATTCCAATCCAGTTCCATTTTCTGTTTCTGGACAACACAACTTACTGTACAGGTCGCAGGGGTCAGTGAAAAATGCCAAAAAGCACAACAGGTCCTTTTTTTTTTTTTTTTGTGATGCTTCATTTCTACATTAAACAAGAGTACAACCAGAAACCGATTCCTTACGTTAATTTACGAAGCAGAGCTCAGCTGTACAGACCTCTGAGAATGCCTCTCTCACTAGCTTGTCTTAATTCTTCTGTTCTGGGGGCTGTGTGCTTGTGTGGGTTTGAGTTCAGGTGCTGTTTTGGGTTTATTTCCTGATGTTGGGGAATATTTGCAAGTCTGTGTGACACAAACTAGAAGCGACTCGCTGCTGTTACCTCGGCTGTGCCAGCAGTGCCCAGGGCTGGGAGTCTGTGGCTTCTGTCAGTTTGGGGGTTTCCCTGCCCCTCTTTTCAGGGTTTGTACCTTGGCTGGTTGCTGCTGGGGCTTGGCCAGCTCTTCCTGTGGGACTGGGACTGGGTGTTCTGCTTGGGGTCTGGTTTTTCATTGGTTTGTGGGGTTTGTGGCAGGGAAAGCTGCTGGATGATCTTCAGGGAAGAGATAGAGGTTTTGGACATGACTTGGAGCTTAATGGCTCTTCTGAGGAGTGACATTTTACAGGCCAATAGTTCATATTCTGGTGCCTTCAAGTGTTTTTTTTGGGGGGGAAAGGCTGGGTAATATCAACTTTAAGATGCAATGATGTAATTATTGAATGCAGATTAATGATTGCATACTTAGAATATCTTCACTGAGGTGAAAAGAAGTATTTGCATAAAACCCCCTGTGGTATTAGGACTTAACTGCAGTGTGTCTGCAACAGCTGCTCAGTGAAAATCCAACTTAGTTATGTGTGGATTTAAAATGTGATTTATTTATAGCAGTTTTTGTTTATGACTGTGTAGGAGCTACAGGTAAATTCAGCTATACAAGGCAAAACCTTCTCCCTGAATGCCCATGGCACTGACAAGTTATAAAGTTCTTAAATCCTATTAAAAGGTATTTAAAGTTAAACAAAGTATGTAACAGTGTCAGGACTTGGGCAGCAAAGTGGCTTAAAGCTGTCCTGGAGAACCTGAGTGATTCTGTACTGCAGAAGTGCTGGAGCTGCCAGCTGGGTGTGTGGCTTTACACTGACATGGGCTGAGATCTTTTACCCTCTCTGTGTTCCTGGGGTCTCCAGCTGCTGGCTAAGGAGCCCCAAAGGTGTGCTTGGGATGGGAGCATTGTGTGGCACCAGTGCCACTGCTCTTGCTGCAGCCCTGGCTGTGTCCCCGGGTGTGGTTTGCCTTAGGGCAGCTCCTGGCAGGGCAGCCCGGGCAGCAGCCGTGCTCCTGGCTTCTGGTGGCTCCGTGTCCTTCCCCAGAGCTGCCTCAGCCTGGTGCCTGCCCCGTGCATCACCTGGGCTGGCAGGAGGGGAAGGAAGGAAGGTCCTAAAGCTCCTGGGAATGCCTTTGGCAGAGGACTTGGCTGGGGCTGCTGTGGTGATCCTTGAGAGCTCCAGCGTGTTCCTCCTGTGCCTGCAGGGAATCCGGGCTGGGGCTGAGCTGCCCCCGCAGCTCCATGGGCCTGGGGCAGCTCCCTTCTGGTGGCTGTGGCTGATTGCTGACACTGCTGGGGCGTGGGGGTTGGCAGGATGACACTGCAGCTGCCAGGGACGGCTCTGCTGCTGCAGGGACAGCTCTGCTGCCCCTGCTCAGGACCTGCATTTGTGGCTGGGACAGCACAGACCTCACCCCGTGGGGGTTTGGTTCTGAGTCTCCCAGGTGGAGCTGTTGGCACCTGGAGCCAGTCTGGGCTGGTTCTGTGTTGGCACCTGGGGTGCTGTGCTGCTGCTGCTGCTTCTGTTGCTCTCTCTGCTCTCACAGTTTGTTTGGTGCTTTTGAGGAGTGGGACGCTGCTGGGATGGTGCCAGAGGCAGGTGAAGGACTCGTTGGGTGGATCTTGTAGCAAGACTCCAGTCCTGCCCCGCTGTGCCCAGCAGAGCTGGCAGCAGGGGCTGCAGTGCCCTCTGTTCCCTTCTGGGGTTTTCCAGCACCCCTGGCTCCTCTCTCCCCTCCTGGCACAGCCCGGGGCAGGTTTTCCCTGCACAGCTGGGTCAGTTCTGGGCTGGGGGCAGGTGGAACATCCATCCAGGAATGAATGGTTGGCATTTCTAGGCACACAACGTGCCCACGCAGGGGCTGTGTGGTGCTGGCAGTGGCAATCCTGTGAAATGCATCTTTTCCTTGAAGGTGAGTAAAGGAATCACCCCAGAGTCACTGGGTGCAAGTGGTGAGCACGGGTGTCACCTTAAGGTAAATTATTTTCACTAGTGATGAAGTTAAACCCTCAATATTTTACTTTGTGTGAGGTTGTTTGGGTCAGTGAGGGGGAGTTTGCTCGAGGTGCCATTGCTGCTTCTCATGGTACAAAATGCACATTGAAGTTCATTCCCTGTTTCAGTCCCGAGTGTGGGAGAGCACAGGAAGGAAAACTGACCATGCCTCAAACGGGGGAAGCTGCTGGCAGAGCCTCCCTGGGGTGATGTGGAGGGCTGGGCAGGGCAGGTGCTGCTGGTTCCAACCTCCCAGCAGATCCTTCCCTCTGCTGCCTGTGCAGAACCTGGTTTTATCTCATTCCCTTACAAGAAAATTCCTGGCCAGTGTCAGTTCAAAGCTGCCTCTGCATTGTGGGGTGTGTTTGACACTCCTGGGGCCCTTGAGCCACCGAGCCCTGGGAGGGCTTTGGGGAGAAGTGGGGAAAATTTCCTTTATGTAGAAATAAACTCCAATACCTACAAAGAATTGGCAGCACTGGGAATGCTTTTGTCCCTAAATCTCAGGAACGTTTTGGGCAGTGCCACAGGTGTCCCTGGTGGTGTGAAGTGTGTGCTCTGGGCTCTCGTATTCCACTCCTCCAATCCTCCGTATCTATAGCATGAGTGGCCTTAGTGAGTTTGTTGAAGTGCACATTTTCTTTTTTTCTTTTCAAAAGTAAATTTAAAGATGAAAAAGATATATACTATATAAATATATAGAGATATTTAGAAACTTGGTTTGTGGTGCACAAGTTCAGTGTTGGATCGCTAATACTCGTCGCAGGTACCTTATGTGTAACTTTTCTTTTCTGTATATTCCTTTCTGGGAAGCAATGTTGCCATGGTAACTACAACTTTACAATTTCTTTACTACTTAATGATGTGAATGAATTCTACATTTTATTGAATATTACCGGGTTCAGTACTATTTTTATACTTTATTGAACTACAGGGGATTTTAATTTAATAGCATTAAAAAAAAAAAAGAAAAATATGTTGCTTGAACTGTATAACTGTATAAATTGAACTAATGACACAAACCCACCTCTAAACCAGAATCTCCACCTGTAGTGCCACGTTCATTTATATAAAATATCTTGCTCATTAGTAGACCTTGCAGCCCCTCCCTGTGGTGTCAGGAAGGTTTCGTACCCCACTTCTCACCACCATCCTTTGTGCCCACGGAGCCATCCTATGTTTGTAACCAGCATTGTGATATTCTGTAACTGTATTGCTCAAATGGAATATTGACCTAATAAATAGAGTGTTCCTGCAGCCTGGAGTATCTGCACTCAATTGGTGACAGCTCCCTCCCCACAGTGCTGCCCAGGACAGGGGGAATCCCTGCCTTTGGGGTGAGCCCTTACAAGTGGGGCTTGTGTTGGAAGCTGTGCAGTGTGACAGGGGGAGGGGGAGCCTGTGGGACTTCCAGGATGTGGATCCTTCCCAGATCCTTCTCTGCTTCTTGGGGTTTTTTTTTGCCCCCCTAAATTAGCCACAAATTCTCTCTGGCAAGTGTGTGCTGGCACCACCACCCTGTGAGGCTGCCTGAGCTCAGAGTGGGTTAAAAGTCAGCATTTCTGGGGGTTTTTATTTCTAAACCATCAGGTTTGTGTGACCTGCAGCTCCCCAGCTCTGCAGAGGCCTCCCCTTGTCTCACAGGGCTGAGATTTCCATTTTCAAAGGCCCTGGGACACTCTCCTGGCTCTGGAGCCCAGGCCAGGCTCACAAGGTGACCCCAGAGTCCCTGGGGCCGTGGCAGTGCCAGCTCTGCTCCTGCAGCCTGGATTCCATGATGGAATGGATCTCCCTGGCTGGCTGTGAGTGCTCCTGCAGCTCTCTCAGTTCTTCCCCAGGGAAAGGACAACTGGGGAGTGCTGCATCCAGACTGCCAGGAAAAAGCCAACAACAGCAGACTCCAAAATAATTCTATTTGCTGGTGTAAAGGAGGAATTAACAGCAGCAACCCTGAACGTTCTGCCCTGGTGAAGGGAAAACTGAGGTATGAATTATGCTGTTCTGCTGATTTTGGGGAGAGCAAGTCCAGCTGCCTCTGCCATCATCTGCAATGTAGCAGCAGGAAAGGCAATCCCTGTAACATTGCATGCTGCAGTTTATTCCAAAGCTTTTCTGATCCTGCTTGGAGCAGGAACCCCTGAAGGTGAAATCTTTCCTTTGCCCACGTCTCCTGGTCAGGAAACTGAGGTTATTTCTGGCAGAGCTCAGTTTTCCTTGAGAGCTTTCCTGTCACTTCTAAGTCACCTCAAATCCTACTGGAAAAATTGTGGGATAATCCAAGTCCTGAGCAGCCTTGCTCAGTTCCCTCTTAAGCCAGTTTGACACTTTGGGGGCAGCCAGTGTTTTCCTGAGGCATCCACAGGCATTCCTGCACTGGGTTCACCTTTAGCTGGAGGCATTATTCTGTTATCCAGGGAAAATTCCTCAAGATCCAGGGTGAGACACACCATCCTCCCAGGGCCAGCACAGGCAGGAATCCCAGGCCCCTGGCCAGGTTTGGGGGTGGGATGCACATTTAAAAAGGAAATTTGTTGTTGTGGTTCTGAGAATGGTCCCCCAAAGGGGTCTGGGAGGGTTTGTTCTGGCTTGGCTCAGAGCTGAAGGCAGTAACTGAGCCCCACCCAGCTGTGCCACTCCAGCAGGGGGAGTGGAGGATCTTTGGGGGTTTTGTTGGTCACACCGAAAGACTTTTGGGACAAATTATTGATATTTCTGATGTTTCCTTAAAGCCTGGATTGAGCCATGAATCAAATGTGGCCAACCCCAAAGTGCAGCCAGAGTCATTCAGAATCCCAGAATTATCAAGCCCAGTGGTGATCCAGCCCTGCCAAGTCCCTGGAAGAGGAGTTTCTGCCCCAGCAAGGAAAGGAGCAGCTGCTGCTGCCTCCAAAAGCTGCTCTGCCACGATTGGGGTTTATACAAGAGGAATGATGGACTGAAGGTAGGTCTGGTACTTGCAGAGCCTTCATCCAGTCCTGGTGTTGATGCACAACTCTTAGGGCTCTCCAGGATCATCATAAATAACATCCTGTGGTCTAAAAGAACAGAATTTTCTTTAGGCTGGGCTGGAGCTTGTTGCTATGACACTGCAAGTACTTCAGGACTTTGTGCTGCTGGGAAACCATGGAGACAGTCTGGATTCCCTGCTTTTGTTCAGGTGAGGATGCTGAACCGATTCATTTCCATTGACCTCTCTGATGGTGTCTGGGAACCTGAAAACCCCTTAAAGTGGCTGGAAGGCAGAGCTGGCCCTGGTGAGCCCGGTCTGTCCCCTGGGGTTTGGCTGGGTGGATTCTGTGTGTGGCTGCATGCCACAGCTGCCTTGCCAGGGAGCACAGAGCCGCAGGAGCTGCGGGCTGCCCTGCTGGGCCGTGCCCAGGCTCAGGGCAGGGAGCAATCCCAACCCCTGGATGCTCCTCGCATTTCAATGGCGCTGATTTGGGGCGTTTCACGCGTTCAGTGTCTCTGGTGCCTTTCTCTCGGTAGGAATTGGCTGCCTGGTGTCTCCCAGCCGGGCGGGGGAGGATGGCCCGGAGCCGCGCAGCCTCCAGGGCACCGGGGACTCCTACACAGCCTCCTGCATCACGTTGTCTGGCAGCTCTTGGCTTTTGACTTTTTAGTTTACCTATTTATATTTAAAGCGCTCCCTCTGAGCTGTTACAGACCAGATTGGACATTTCAGAGGTAAAGAGAGAGACTGGGGAGAGAAGAGATGAGAAACGAGCAGGTTCTGAGTGCCTCAGAACTCCCACAGGACATGTGGCTGTGTTTTAGCAGCTTGAAAATAGGTTTATGTGGGACAGATCCTCCTTCCCAGGCAGCCTGTGGCTCCTGTCTGTGGCACAGCCGCTGCTGCCAGCAGCTGCCTCTCCCTCCCTGTCTCATTCCACCTTTGGGGAGTGCAGGTGCTGGAGGAACCAGTGCAGGGACTGGGAGGCACAAACACCCTGCTACAGGTCGGGCTGCATTTTTGCTGGGGAAGACAAACGTGTGGCTGGGCTGGGGTGGGCCCAGAGCAAACCACAGCTATGCTGGAGCATCCAGATTGCAAGGCAGGGACACCCTAATTGCCAGCTGACACCACAGGGATGGCTCATTCCTCACTCCCTCCTGGCTGGAGCAGCTTCTCCAGCTGCTGTTTGCCCTGCTCCCATGTCTGGGACAGCAGCTCAACCTGCCCAGCTCCTCCAGCCCTGATCACATCTGCACCTGCTCATCCTGCTGTAGAAATCACAGGTGTAAAGGCTCTGTGTGAGCAGGAAGATGTGTGTGACAGTGTGACAGTGTGAGTGCCTCACCTGTCCCTGAGCAGGAAAATGTTCACCCTGCTCTGTGACAGTGTGACAGTGGCTGTGTGAGTGCCTCACCTGTCCCTGAGCAGGAAAATGTTCCTCCTGCTCGGTGGCAGTGTGACAGGGGCTGTGTGAGTGCCTCACCTGTCCCTGAGCAGGAAAATGTTCCTCCTGCTCGGTGGCAGTGTGACAGGGGCTGTGTGAGTGCCTCACCTGTCCCTGCTGGGCGGTGACCTTGCAGCTGTTGAGGTGACAGTCTCTCTGACTGGCTGTTCCTGAAGATGCACTTCGTTTAAAGCTGCTTCAGAGTCTTTCCTGTGAGCTCTGGAACCAGCTCGGTTTTCCGAAGCACAGCAGAATTGCTGAAACGAAAGAGAAGGAGCACAAACCCACATTTAGAGGTGTCAACGTGAGCGAGCACCGCCGGCTGACTCACGCTTGGCCAACAGCTCTTGCTCAACCTCGGCCCTGCGGGGCAGCAGCAACGAGCTGAGGGTGACTGTCCCGTCCCTGTGCTGGCTTTGTCCCTTTGTCCCGGGACTGCCAGTGTTGCTGGCAGTGCTGTCCCTGCTCCCCGGTGCCCCCAGCCCGCTGTGCCCTCGCTTCTGCCCAGACCTTTCCCGCACAGGGAGCTGGCATTGCGGGCTCTGAGTGCCGGGAGCTGGCATTGCGGGCTCTGAGTGCCGGGAGCTGGCATTGCGGGCTCTGAGTGCCGGGAGCTGGCATTGCGGGCTCTGAGTGCCGGGAGCTGGCATTGCGGGCTCTGAGTGCCGGGAGCTGGCATTGCGGGCTCCGCTCGGGGCTGCGCTCCGCGGGTGCGGGTGGGTGCGCGCTGCCGCTGGATGTCACTGTCGCCGTGTGGCACCGGGAGCGGGGGGTGGCGCTGGGTCCCCGTGCCAGGGTGGGACGGGGAGCTGCGCGTCCCTTGGGCATCCCTGGGGATGCAGAACCTTCCTGGCGCCGGAGGTCACGCTGCTTGGAGTTTTAGTTTTTTTACCCAAACGCTTTCAGAGAGCGCAGGAGCCTGGTTGCTTTCCCAGAGCGAGACGTGAGGCTGATTTCTGCAGCTTTCAGCCACGTACAGGAGCCAGGAGAGGGCAGAGGATTCTCTGTCCTGGCCCCAAGCTGAGGATTGGAGCTGGGTTTTCACCTGGATTTTCAGAGCTGGGACCAGAGCTTAAATTCAGATGGGTGCCTTTTGGTTTATTAATTTTATTACGAAATCTATTAATACCAATTTAAATTTTAATTTAAAAAGCCTAGAACCCCAGCTGCTGAGCAAAGGGGATGTAGATTCCTCATTTTAGATGACTGATGAGCAAGGCTGGTGGATGGCCTCTCTCCTTAACAAAACCCCCCAAATTATCAAATGACCGTGCTGACAACCTCAATCCCTTAAAATTAAATATCGATTCTGTATTTTCCTGTTGACTCATCCAAACCAGGAGGCGTTTCCAAGGCATCTATTTGTGCTGCTCGGAGCGTGCCGGTGCCCCCCGAGCCGCAGCCTGTTTGTGCTGAGGGAGTCGCAAAATGCTGATTTTTCTCCCACTTGTCTTGCATAACAAAAGGCATTTGTCACCCGTTACATAACGGGGTTTGTCACGGCTCCCGCTGGCCCTTCCCGGCCCAGCCCGGCTCGCTGGGTGCTCCTCAGCATGCCCGGAATCCCCGCACAGCCCCGGGCTGAGCCTGCCCCAGCGCCCGGCCCGGGGAGAGCAGCTGGGGGGTTTGCTGGTGGAGCAAAAGCATGGGAGGGTGTCTGGGGGGTTTTGAGGGGGCAGTGGGGTTCGTCCTTAGCTGAGGTCGTGTCCCAGGGCTGTGCTGGAAATGGGGCTGGGTTTCCTCTCTGCAGCCCTCACAAGTTGCAGGGAGCCTCTGTCACCACCTGCCTCCCTGGGTGCCAGTTGCTCTGTTAATGCCTCTCCTCTCCTCTCGGGTGTCTCTGCTGCCAGCAGGAATTCGGGTTTGGGTTTTTCTTTACAGTAGGTTTGATTCCCTGCTGGGTGGAATATCTTCTTGGAGCCTTAAAAAGAAATAAATGGTTTTGTTTCCTCAGGAACTAAAAGCAAAAGCTGTCTGGCTTCCCCTTTCTAGCTGGAGGAGAGAGCTGTTTACCTGTGGCCTCACACTTTTTGTGGCCTTATCACTGCCAGCTATCAAATGACCACAGCTCCCTTCTAAACCTGAAGCAGGCAAATGTCCCAGTAACCCAACAAAGCAGTCCCTGTTTTCTGGTTTCCACAAAACAATTTCCTCAAATTTCCTCAAAACAAAAAGTTTACACTTTTTTTTTTGGTGCATATCTGATTCTAATTATTTTTTAATGAACTCCCTAAAGTCCATGTTTCTTGTGGACCTTTGAACTTCCTGGAGCACCCAGCCTTTGCTCAGGAGATATGTTTATGGTTGGCTCTGAGTTAACCCTTTGGAGTTTGTGTCTCAGGGAACTTGCTGTACTTTCCTTCCCTTGTGCAGGTGATGCTCAGGCACAGAGATCACTGCTGGCCAAGCCAGGCTGTACCTGATCTTGTGGTTTCAAAGGTTAATTCCTACAGAACCAGATAAAGCTACGGATCAGATTGGATCTGTACAGCATGACTGGAAGCACAGGATGAGCAAACAGCTCTAAAGACTGTAAACAGCACTCAGCCACCCAGAGCAGCAGGGAAAGTACTGCTGATAAACAGATTTCTCAGGAGCAGGCTTCTCCTTTGACATGGATCAAGCCACAGGGTATGGTCATCCCCTTAAATCAGTACAGCAGGAACACCTTTTGGGGATTAAGTTTCCCATTTTGTCATCAATTTGCTTGTTCTTGATGTGCTTTTGCAGATTGTGCAGTTGCTTTGTGTCCATCCTGAGTAGAGGGAGACAAATTCCCCCCAAAGAGCAGAAGGCAAGATGTGGATTGTGCATGAGTCCAAACTTCATCCTCCTCCTCAGGTCTGGCTTGGGAGTGTAACCACTGACAGGCCCTTTGCACAAAAATAAACTCATATTCTGATGGGGAAAACCCCTTTTTGTTCTGATGGGGAACAGGGACCTTGGGCTGCACCTTGGGTGCTCTTAGGGAGCTGGCTGGAGCTGAGACCTCAATTCCATCCCAGTGTAGTGGGAATTCAGGGTTATCTCCCTCACAGGTGATGGTGAAAGCCAACAGCAGTGAGATTTCTTTCTGCATGACATCTCTCAGTAAACTGGGAGAAGTCTGGAAAGGCTTGGAGTTAAAAGGATTTTGTTTTGGAAATTTATTTCCAGGCGAAATGCTTTCACAAAGAGAGCTGCCCTGTGCTGCCATCATGGCCTGACCAGTCAGACAAGTGCAATTGTTGTGTCCCTGGGACAATTGGTGCAATTGCTGCAGCTGTGACTCAGCTGGGCTCCTGTGCCAGGTCGCTTCTGGCACCCACAGTCATCCCCAGGCTGCACAAAGGCCTTTCTCTCCCTCTCTCTGTCTCTCTCTCTCTGAGGTCTCGAGGGCCTGGTGCTGCTCTTGGCAGAAGTTTTGGGATGATCTTGGTCAGGAATTCCTCGTGCAGCCAGTGGTGCTGAGCTCCTGCTGAGCCAAATGCCCAGAGCAGGTATCACCTTGGGAAGGCACCTATGGGTGGGTCTTGAAACAAAGGCAGGTTCTTGTTCTGAGGCTGTCGTGGGGAAGTTTGGCTTTTACCCATGGCTGGATTCAATAATGACAAAAATCCATTAAGACAAGCCCTCCCCCTTAAGATGTCTGTGGCATTTTGCCTCCTGTGTCTGCTTTCTTCCTCCCCCTTGTCTGGATTTTGCTGTCAGCTCTGGATGCAGGAGCCTTTCACAGGCAGGTGCTGAGCAGATGCAAAGGCAATTTCTTGCTAACTTTGCAGTGAGGTTTGCTTGGACCATCTGAGCTACATTACAGTTGTTTAACCCAGGCCAGGATTTCACAGTGTTAGGAGTTACTTTACACAAGGAAAGCTCTGCAGAGGGAAGCAGAGGTGACAGCTCTGAGTGTAGCTGTGCTGCCTCAGCCTGGTTCTTGTGAGGGCTCTGTTAGAAGTGGTTTGGTTGAAGGGGGTGTTGAAAATGCAGCTGCTTCCTCAATGCCTGTTCCCAAGCACCCCCTTGCTGTGCCTGCTGCCTGCAGTCGTGTCACCTGTCCCCACTGTGACAGGCAGCTCCTCTCCTTCTCCCCTGCAAGGACTGAAACCAAGGAGTAGCCAGCTTACATCCTCACCTCTCCAGCCAAGGTGCCAAAGGGTAGCAGGTTCCTGGCTGATCAGAGCCAGGGGAAATGAAGCTTCTCCAGCAGAAGCTTTCACCTGCATCAGCAGCCAGATTAAAGCCATTTAGGAGCTCCAGGGACGTGAGCTGGATGTTAGCACAGGCATAACCCATATTTGCATGGCCATATCTGTGTCCTTGTGAGATTATAGCTTCCACATGGCATGTGACTGCAGCATGGAATGGCTCTCTGCCTTATCATGTGTACACTTTGCTCTGCAGAGGACTGAGAGGGCCTTGAGTTCCCCTTGCAAATCCAAGGCTTTGTTCTCCCTTTCGGTGCTGGCTGCACTCGGAGCTCAGCCAAAGCCAGGGATATGCAAGTGGGAGGCACAGATGGACTTCTCTGGCCAGCCTTCATCTGAGGATCTTGCTGTATTTAGAAGTTGTCCATCAACCTGGTTCACTCCTGAGAGATCAGGCATGAGAAGCCTGTGGCTGTGTCCTTCCCCCTCCTTGGGAGACAACACTGCTTTCTCCTGGGAACCTCTCCTGCTGGAAGGTGGCATAAGGCAGACCACATCTCTGGGAATCTATCAGATTATCCTGCCTACCCACAACAGGAATGCTTTGAAAGGATGTTCTAATTGCATGGGGAAAATCAGAGTACAAACAGATTATGCCTCTCCTGTTTCTCCCCATGAAGGAAAGGAGCCCAAGTGCCAGTCAAACACACTGTACTGAAACAGTGCACCTTAGGGAAAACTCTTCCCCTGACAGCTCTCCTGTGAATATTAATTTCTCTATTTGAGTTTGAGTGCCTTCATCTTCCAGGAGCTGTGCAAGTGCAAACATTAACCAACTCCTCTGGTGCAGCAGCTCTTGCAGTGCAGAGAAGGCATGGAGCCAAAAAGGAAGCAGTTGTGAAGATGTTGTGTGTCTGCTGCTGGTTGTTATTTGCTGCTTTGGGCAGGTTTACCATGATTACCAGGTGTAATGTGATGGATCTGGTGTATATAATATATGCAGGCATCTGATACAGTATTTATGTACTGATAGGTCACAGGAAGGAGGGCTGATAAACACAGATAAATGTACAGGTATTCTGCACTGTACATGTGGTTTAGTTACACATCAACCCCAACCACTGCTGCCAGATGTACTGCAGTGTAATGCCACATAGGAATTGTAATGAGGAATGTTTTCCAGGAACCTGTTCTTACCAGGAGGGTGGTGAATGCTCCATTTGATGGAATGATTAATGATACTCAGCAACTGCTCGGACTGTAGGGGTGGAGGCTTTGCTAATTCCACCTGGAAATTCCTTTCCTGGTGCTTTAGGGTGATGAAGATGATCCTCTCCCTGCAGCTGGGTGCCTACTGGCTCCAGTTACCAAATCTTGTGTCAGGGGAAGGGATCTGAAAGAGAATTTGGGCCAGTTATTGTTTCTGTGTGGCATCATTGGAGGCATCTGAACTGCCAGAGCAGTTCCT
The DNA here is from genome assembly GCF_036417665.1 of Passer domesticus. Classification (NCBI taxonomy): domain Eukaryota; kingdom Metazoa; phylum Chordata; class Aves; order Passeriformes; family Passeridae; genus Passer; species Passer domesticus. The sequence continues at coordinate 1,889,051 of NC_087492.1, read as the reverse complement.
TTCTGGTACCTGTAGGGAGTTGCTCATTTAACCACTTGTTTGCAATTAATGTGGTCTAAACACAAGTGTGATTGGTGACCAGTGGCGTGGGGAAGCCAGAAACACATCTGCATCTCTTTTATCCACCTCTGGCAAAATCAGGTGTGTTCCAAGTGCTCCCAGGCTGGGAGACACAGGCAGCCAAACCTTCCAGAGTGCCCAAAGGGATCAGTGACCAACCTCTGGTGCTGTGCTCCTTCTCAACAGTTGCATTTTCAGGTGCTCCTGCACTATTTATGCTTCAGTGGTTCTGTAGATGTTTGTCTTCAACTTCTCAGCAGCTGTTTGTGAGCTGATTGTTGGTGTCTGCTGATGTCCTATAACTTTCATAGCTGCTTGAAGTCCTCAGGAACTGAAAAAGCATTATCAGCTTCCTCCACACTTCAACTTGCCGCCTGTGAGAAACAGGATAGTTAAAAGCTTTTGTTTTTATCGTGCTTCATAAGTTTTTAGGGGTTTATGCAAATTAAAATCGGCATTATTAATGAGATGTTAATGAGCCCATCCCTTAGGTGCTACTTATAAAATCAAATCTGTAACAAGTTGGGTATCTCTTTGTACTGAAAATAATTGGACTTCTTTTGTTAATCTTTTGCATGATGAAACATGAACTGTCTAGGTGATACCAGCCTTGGTCACTTCCTCTCCCCAGTGACTCAGAGAAGCCTGGAAAATGATGAGGCTGGTACACATTTCCCAGCTGGTGCTGCCTGGGGAATGGGGCAGGGGACAGCATCTCCCCTCTCTGAGCCATGGCACCCCAGTTTCACAGCCCCCTTGGTGGCAGAGGCTCTCAGCTCTGTATCTCCTTTCCCTGCTCCTTTAGAAGATTCTGGTGTCTGTCCCAGCAATGCTCTTTGTTTGTTTTTGTTCTTTGTGCCCTTCCAGAGGGAAGTTCAGGCTCGTGGCACATTCAGGCCTCGTCCCTGTGCTGTCCCTGCTGCCCTTTGCGTGCTCACCCTGCCTCTCTGCCCTCACTCCTGTGCCTCCATCCCTCTGCCCTGTGCCTGACCCTGCGTGCACAAAGGCTGGCTGCTGCTGAACTCCCACTTAACACTGACTTCAGCTCGTGGATTTTCTAGAGGAAGTCAAGGTTTGGTTTTCTTGTGTTTTGGCTTTATTTAAATGAAAAAGCAAGAAGTTCCCCTCCAGCCTGCAGAATGTAGGTGTCAAGAGAAGTGGCTTCATTTCTCTTTCTTAAAGCTTTGAGTAGCCTGTTATTCTTAAAATAAGCCCAAAAAAGGGCAATCTTCTTTATGTTATGCTTTGGGTGTCTTGTGGGGTGGTGCAGGGGAGTAGCTGTAGTGAAACATAGGCTCTGCTGAGATTGGCAGGGGGAATAAAAAGCAGAGCATGGATTTTATTTCTGTGATGTTCTGATTCCCTCCTACCAGCCTGGAAATGCTGAACGTGAGCCTTTGTCTGGCATATGGGGATTTGGAGAACTCTTGCTAATTACAGCAGTTGTGCTATCTTGCTTAAATGGCTTAAATAATATATTAAGTGCCTTTATGATCTCCCACAACATGCTGGAATGCAAAGAAGTGCATATTCTGCTGTTTCTAGCTTATGGCAGGAGTAACTCAGAGGACATTAATCTGCCCAAAAAAAGGGGTTTGATGATTTATTGCTTGTGTAACTCCCCATGGGGTCTCTAGATGCTCAGATCCTGTTGCAGGGTGTTATCCTGAGGCAGGGCATGGATTTCCATCTGGGAAAGTGAAGTTTAATCAAAAAGAAAGATGCTGCTGTAGGGATGGCAGGGAAGGGTCACGGCACACTGCTGGTCAAGCATTGTGGAGGTAGTTTCATGGCAAAGGTAAAAAGTGTGAGACCTGGAGGACACCAGAGGAAGTCTCATTCTAACTTATTTAAGGAGTATTCCCATTATATTCATTAAAATCTAATTTGAAATTAGAAGCATGTTACTAAGCATCATATCCAGAAGTGGGAGTGTTCCAGGGCCTAGATTAGTGCTTATCCAGAAAAAGAAAGGTATTATGTCTGCTCAGAAATCCTTTTTTTACCCCTTTTCATGTTTTTATTTAGCAGAAATTCTGTTAGTCATCTGTTTCCACCCAGATTCCCGTGTCTCTTGCTTCTAAATCTCCAATTTCTATTTCTGCTGTTGTACCTAATGTTTAGAGAAAATGTGAGAAGAGCGTGCTGTGAATGTCTCCTTGCTGGATCTGGTGTGAGGAATAACTGTGGAGCAGCTGAGCAGTGCTAGCCAAGGCCTCCAAGAACCTGGGAGGGGGAACATAAATCACAGTGACAACAATGAAAAGATTGGCACATTCTGACCCCTCATCTGGTTTAGTTTGACATAGCTCTCTGTAAAATCACAAGTTCTGTTAGAATATGCCACTAATTAGCAATATTTCACCTATCTGAAATTAACAGGCTCTGCAGAGTAGGAAAAAAAGAAGTATTTTTGTCTGGTTTTGCTTGCTAGTAGCTTGAAAACAGGGAGGTGAGAAACTTGTGTCAGATCTTGAAGTATAATTTTGCAATTAAAAGACTGAGGAGAAAGTGTGATCTGAAGACCTTCAGTTTCCTTGCCGTGACATAAAATTAACAGCTCTCTTCATTCTCATTCTGGTTTAATATTCCTGCAGAGAAGGAAGCAGACAGAACTCCCTGGGCTGGCTTCAGTGGAATGGAGGAGCTGTTTCTTAGGCAATAACAGGGTACAGGCTGGGAGGGGTTTGGGCTGGCACGAGCTGGGTAATGCCTGCACAATGCTCTGCATGTTATAATGTGATATATACCTAAAGCTAAAAACAGAGAGATGCTCTCTGGGAGATAGCAAACTGTTTGAAAGCACCTCCTGATTGGCTTCCCAGAAATGTTCAAGGTCGTGCATGCACCAGCTTGCAGGGATGCACAGCTGGCACCTCATCACTAAAGCCAGAAGAATCTCAACTCCAAGGCTGTTAGTGAACTGTGTGGTAAAAATAGAAGGATAAATTGAAACTACCTGAAAGTAGAAGAAACAGCTGGGAAGTGATAAGAGAAAGCAAAATGAGTGAAGAAACTCTTGCCCATCATTGTGGTGTCCAAGTGCTTTGTAAGAACTTCAAATTGCTCCTTCCTTGAATATACCAATTTTCTTTTTCAAACTGTGACAATTTGGCAACCTTCATCTACCCTGAACTTGTCTTCTATTGCTCAGAATCTGCTCAGGAGTCTACTCCATACTCCAGGCCTAAATTTTATTACAATTGCTGAGTCAAAAGCTCTTCTGGGTGTACCTGGACTTTTACCCAGAGGCTGAGCGAGTACCAAAGGCTTTTATGGATCAATTAACCATACATTTTATAAAATAAATATACATGCAAATACTTCATGTGGTAGGCAAAATTCTGATTAACCCCTAATGCTTTACCTTTACAATCCATCCACAAGAGCAGCAATGCAAAATGCTGTCTGAGCAACGTGTCCAGCAGTGATCTGTCATGTTTGGGTTTGGGAGTCCTCTGAACACAACAGGCACCGAGTGCTCAGCTGAAATGACAGGAAAACAACCTGGCTGTCAGTGTCCTGCAGTGGCTCACTGCTGGATTCTGGGGGTGGTGTGGCTTCAGCAGATGGCAACTCATCAGACTGTTTTAGTTGCCTTCTTGGCTTGATCAAAGAGTTTTTCATTGACTCTGATTACAGGCATGATGCCATCTTAGATAATGCCTCTTGATAAAGGACTTTAAGATCCTTAATTACTATTATTAGCCATTTGACACCATAAAACAGAGGTCTGCTGTTTTAATGCCTGTTTCACCCCTGTCTGTAGGGTGTCTGGAGTCCTGAACAAAAACAGGGAGGTGGAACTTTCAGAATCTGATCAGAGGTCATGTGTGCATGCCAGCATAAAAATGTGTGTGTGTGCACATTTGGATGTGCCATTGTCCAGAGCTCTTTCACTCTGTGCTGGGAGAGCACTGAACTGAGACATCAGCCTGTTGGCAGGGGCACGAAGGCTGGCAGGTTTCTCTGTTTGGGGATGTCTTTTGTTCAATGTTTGAGTCGTGTGAAACCTTAATTAGCAAATAAGAAGCTTTGGCCTTCCCTTGCAAGTTCTGAAGCAGAATTAAGGGAAGGGCCAGGATGTGCCAAACGACACAACAGCCCTGGCTCTGTGGCTTTTGTTTTGCTCTGCTGCCCTGCTGTTTTGAGATGAGCTTCCCACTGTATCAGCTGCTGGCAAAACCTTCCCCAAGTTGGTCCTTGTTTGATGCTTTGGTGTTGCTTTCTCTGTACACAACAATCAAACTGCTGCAGTGCTGGGGACGCTGTGGGCAGCAGCCTTTGAGCTGAGAAGAAAGCAGCCCTTTCTTTGCAGGGGAGAGGTGCCCCGTGGTGCTGCTGCGGGGAGTTCCTGCCCACTCTGTGCCGTGCTCTGGGGGCCACACAAACTCCTCTTTCCACCACGCAATCTGGGCCTTCCCAGAGCACAGTCAACATTAGTCACCTCTTGCAAAGCCACTCCTTTCATTTGATCTTCTGGTATTAATTACTTGCACTTCCTCTTGTCACAGTGCTGGTGTTTTTTACTGCCCTGGATGGAACTGCAGAGAAATCCTTTACCTCCATTCTAACACCACAGTGGTTTCTGTCTACAAGGGAACATAGAATTGCTTTTATCAAATACATTTCTTCTCCCATTGTTTCCTGATGACAGATACTACTCTTAATCTACACAGAGACAACACTTTGAAATGGGAGATCTCTATTCCCATCAATTGTTGGTACGTTGGTAAATCATAGCATGTCTCATTTTCTGAATGACACGTGTCTGGATTGCAGTCTGCCTCTTTTTTGTCACAGTTTTTCAGTGCTAACAACAGTCTTGCCAAAGCTCATCTGTTCCCTTAGTGTGCACTCCAGCAGGCTGATTAATTCTGTCACACTTTCCCTGTATAAAGCATAATCAAACAGGTTGATAGAAAATCGGGAAGGACGTGATATTTTTATCAATATCCAAAGCATTACACTTAACTCGTGACTGCTATTAGCTGTGGCACCTTGTTACCCCTGGGTTGGAGGAGCAGCAGCGAAGTCTGCCAGGAAAGAAGAGTTTGTCACTGTTCTTTGTGGGCCTCAAGTGTGATTGTGCCACCCTTCCACGCACAGGGAAGCCTTGCTTAGGAGAATATCAAGAGTGGAGGGTGCCTTATGGTGTTTTCTTCTCTGTCTTTCAAAGGCAACTGCAGGAAAAGTGGGGGACCACTTACCCACGAACCTTAAAATAGCTGTGAACGGGTGTGACGTGCCTCACTTTCCTGGGCTGTGGAGATCCTACTATTAATAACAGGAGTGAAATTATGGATTGAGCAGTAATGTGAGCAGCACTTCTGAGCAGCTTTAAACCTGTCACGGGCTCCCTGAACACAAACATCCAGGGTAAGTGGCTCAGCAGAAACATTCATGAATTCTCTCACAAAGGGAGGATTAAACAGAGGTAGCCCATAGCTCTGAGGGATGCCCCCACTTCCCTTGCTGCCTTTTCTGGAGCCTGGGCAGTGCCATCCAAGCCCCGTTCCTGGATCTGCCACAACCTGACGTACAGGTCTGGCGTTTGGCACGCGTGGGTGTGCAGAGCAGGGCTGTCACTCTTGCAGTGGCTGTCACCCCCACACTGAACTGTCACCAGAGCTCAGCCCTCTGGGACAGAGGGACGCGCTGTTCTCTGCTGTCCCCGCCCCGCTTGGAACTCACCAGGAAAAAGGAGGGGATGAGGTGTCTGCTGCTGCCGGGAAGCAGCAGGGGATGATGCCAGGGCAGGGCAGCTGTGTCAGGGGGTGGAGATGGGCAGCTGCTCCAAGAAGTCATGAGAGTACTGGGAAGAAGGGATCTCTAGGGCAGGTGTGAAAAGAGAAGTGCCCTCAAACTGGAAATGAGGGAAAAAATCCCCATCATCTCACTGAGAGTCCCCTGGCTACACCACACTGCAGCCCTGGTGAGCACTGCCTTCATTAGCATGTCCCTTCAACAAGGTGGATGACTTTAATTTCATTTTTCAATATTTTTTAGAATTAATTTTTTTCATTTTCCCCTGCAGTATTCCACTGCAAAGTTCATACTGGCAATACTGTGGGAGTACAGCTGACATGACAGCAATAGGAGGGACCTGGTAAGAATCTTTTATTTCCCCCTGAGTTCATATTAATCTGTCACCCTCTGCTACCACTCTAAGCCACTTGTTTCCTAGAAAATGTGGGATGTGATAGAAGTTTCAATTTGAATATTGTTCTGTTGTTCTTTGAGGAAGCCTGTTGTATTTCCTCTCTCTCTGATAACATCAGAATCAGACCGGCAGATAATGATTCGGGGTATTTTTCTCATTCACCAGTTCACTGTAATTAGATATAAAACCATTTAGCTCTGTCCACTGCAGACCTGACTGAATCCTCTTATTGCATCTTGAGCTCTCTCCCACTTTCCACTCTTCTCAAATATTTGGGATGTGCTCTGCCACACTCCCGTCAGGGCTGTCTGAAGCAGGAAGGGGTAAAAGTTGTCCAGTGTTTGTCCAGTGCCAAGAAGAGTCGGTAAAAAAATAACAATATCCCAGGGTGGGGAGACAGGTATTGGGGCAAGAGGCACAGATTTAGAGGCCGACAACAAAGTTGCATTTTTGGCTTCTCTTTTAGAGAACATGAATCAGGAAATCCTAAGGCCTTACACTGCTCTTCTCAGAAGGGTTTTTGAGTCCCTGCAGCAGCTCCTCTGGCTCGTCCCTTTTGAGTCCAGGCCTTTCCAGTGCAGCTGCAGGCCCCTTCTCCTTGCAGATGCCTGCTGTGGGCTGAGCTGCAGCCAGGGGCTGTGGATTCCTCCCTGTGCCTTAGCCTTGACTGCAGAGCCTCACAGAGCCTGACAGCTGCTGCGCTGCCAGGCTCCCGCTGCTCCTGAGCAGCAGTAAATACCTGCTTTGCCTCAGATCCTTGACACTGATGCAGAGACACTTAAAGATATTTGCTAAGTGCTTGTGAATTAGTTTTTGATTAGCGAATAATTAAATAAATTCCAGCAATCCAAAGGACACGTGCCCAGTTCGATTTGCATATGTAGCACTTCTCTGTGACAAGAGAGGAGCTCAATTCATCTAATGCAAGTCTAAATTCACTGTATCTTAATTTCATTTACCTTTGACACAACATTTAAATAGCAGCAACATCTAATCTTGTGCTCCCCAACAAGGCTTCAGCAAAAACTTACTGCCAGATCTAATCCAGGGTTAGCACACACAGCCTTATCTCTGGGTTCTTGCTTCAGTGCCTTTGAGAACACGCTTAATTTAATCTGAACAAAGACACTGCCATCGGGAGCCTCCAGCCTGGCTTTCCAATCCAGAGTATCTTTGTGATTAAATTTGGTGCAGGCCACCGTGGGTACAATGGATCCAGTAAATGATTTTGAAATGCTCTTCAGACAAAATTCTGCTGGTCTTGGACACCGTCTGTACCTCTGGGACATGAGGGATGCTGCTTTGGTTGGGTTTTCCTAAAGTGTCACACATTGTCTTCGGAAAGAGGTCTGGGTTTTTTGGTTAATAGGAAATGTTAGCCATTATTAAGAACCATCACTCCAATTCCTTTTCCTTCTCACAGTGGAAGGAACTCCTTGCTAGAGGGTTCTGCTTCCTCATTTGCACCAAGTACCCAGTCAGCTGTTTGTGACTATAAGCTGGTGGCAGGACCTGATTTGTAATTATAATTTCAGTCATTCCTTTTTTTAATGATTTAGCTGTCATTAAATCCCCTATACTGCCTGATAATCTCTACTGCCTGAGAGCAGGGTTTGTGTGAACTGCAAGTAGAGGTTCTGTCTTGACACCACAGATAAAAATGGAATAATTTTGCAAACTGTGTGGTGTCAGAGCTGTCCTGGCAGGGTCCCTCTCTGCTGGGTGCAGACAAAACAGGCCTGGCATGTCATGCCAGCTCTCTGGTGGGCCTTGGTGCTCAGGGTTGGCTGAATTCATTGCTCTCTAGTGAGAGCCCGAGGATAAAGAGGCATGGAGAACTGGCCTGAAATCCAGCAGGAATTGGTGTGGAGCTGCCCTACCCCAGCACTGAAGCTGCTTCCTGCTCTAATTGCTGTCTCTAACTGCTCTGCCAGGTCGGGGCTGGCTGTGTCCCAGTGCTGCTCGTTCCAGGCAAAATGGGACTCGGTCATTATCTTTGTAATTCAGGGGAGAAACCAAAACATTCAAATATTATTACTGGATGTAAGGTCACACAGGAACACGACAGAGAAGTCAGGAATTAAACCCCATCTCCTCAGCTGAGAGTTAATTCTTTAAGAAAGGGATCCATCACAAACTGAGCATGGCTGTAGGGATACCATGGAATATTTCACTTAATCACAAGATAAAACAAATTTCTCCAGCTGTTTCTGATATTGCCAACTTAGGCTTTTGATTGACACATTGCCATGTTTGTTGAATTCATTCTCAAATGTTTTAAAGAGTTTATTTTGTATCTAAACTGAAAGCTGCTCAGTGAGGAGGTATGTTGAGAAGAGATTTGTAAAGGTAGGGTAGGAATAAGAGGATGTATATATATATATCAAGGTTGCTTATATCCTTTTATTCCTCTGCTACTTTACATTTACCTTCACTCTTTAAATGATAAATACATAATCAGTGGCTGATGGGTGAAGTACATTTCCACCAATTTCATTTCTATTTTTAAAAATCACTTAAGTTCTCCCCCTCATCCTCAGAGGTAAAAGGTCCCTTTGTGGCAGATTTTATGCTTGAAAATGATATGGTTTTTTTTGATATGCCACAAATCTAAGGTAAAAAAACCAATTCAGAAAAGATACAAGGAGGCTTTATGGAGCTTATTTCATTTGTAGTGTGTTTGCACTTGGGTTACACGAGGAGAAATTTGGCCTTGGAGCCTGTGTCTCTGTAAGCAGCATTCCTGGCTTTGCATATCAGATATGAAATTTGTTTGGAATGTTTGCTATAAAAATACCTACGCATGAACTTACATCAGCGAGAAGGCAACTCCGGCTTGACCTTTCTGCAGCTCCGATGTGGCAAGATCGTTCTGTGAGGAAACAGTAACTTAGGGAATGACTCGCAACTGGTGTTTTCACAGGCTTTGTTTCAGGGCAGGAACAATCCTTGGAACAAGCTGCCCTTAGAAATCAGTGTTTTCTTTCAAACTCCTTATTTTCTGCTCGGGAGTGACCCAGGGTAGGTTACCAGGCTTAATGTTGTAACAAAGCCATTTGGGAAATCCTCCCATTCTGTGTCAGTCCTGGGCTGAATACTAAAAGCAAACATGCTGGAGAACAGCAAAGGGCAGGGGTGGTTCTGATCCTTTTACAATTCAGCCCGTGTTTCTGTTTCAGACAGTGAAAAGACATTTTAATGGAACAGGAACCTCCTACTGTCACCCCATGCCTGCAGCCCTGCGACTTAGAGGACTTTTTGAGGAGAACCACCGTGCCCTGAGAGGTCTGAGGGGCTGCTCCCCCTGAGAGGTTTGAGGGGCTGATCCCTTATGATTTTTTTGGGGTTGAGGAGCTGATTCCCTGTGCGGTTTGAGGGCACTGAGGGGATGATTCCTGTGAGGTTTTGGGGGGCTGAGGGGCTGTTCCCTGTGAGTTTGAGGGGGCTGAGGGCTCATCCCCTGTGAGGATCGAGGGGACTGAGGGGCTGTTCCCTGTGAGTTTGAGGGGACTGAGGGGCTGTTCCCTGTGAGTTTGAGGGGGCTGAGGGCTCATCCCCTGTGAGGATCGAGGGGATTGAGGGGCTGTTCCCTGTGAGGTTTGAGGGGGCTGAGGACTGATCCCCTGCGAAGACTGAGGGGCTGATCCCTGTGAGGTTTGAGGGCTCATCCCCTGTGAGGATCCGAGGGGACTGAGGGGCTGATCCCCTGTGAGGTCTGAGGGGGCTGAGGGGCTGTTCCCTGTGAGGTCTGAGGGGGCTGAGGGCTCATCCCCTGTGAGGTTTGAGGGGCTGTTCCCTGCGCACTTTGAGGGTGCAGCGACTCTCACCCTCCCACAGCAGCGAGCCTGGGGCTGTTCCTCCGGGAGGGCCCCATCGCACCGCAGCCTTCCTCCTCTCTCCGGCGCACGCCACGGGAAGCGCTGACAGCTTTCGCAAGCGACACCTTCCGAAGCGCCTGCACCGCGGCAGAGCCGCGTCGTTCCTCGCCACGGCTCCTTCCTCTGCGGCCGCGGAGCGAACCCCAGAGCCGAGGAGCGCTGCAGAAACCCCGGCCCGCTCCCGCCGCTCCCCCTCAGCCGCCCCTGAGGGGGCGCGCGACCGCGCCGCCGGGCGGGCGGGGGGGGGGCGAAGCGGGAGCGCGCGCGCGCGGCGGGAGGGGCTCGGCGTCAGCCAATCGCAGCCCCGCCCGGGGCCTCCCCGCGCGCGCGCCCCACGTGACCCGCGATGGAGGCTGCGGCGGGGCGGGCGCGCGGCCGCCGCCTCCTCCTCCTGCCGCTGCCCCCGCCCCCCGCGGGCGGCCCCGCCCCCCCTCCCCCGTCGGTAGCGGCTCCGGCGGGCGCCGCCGCGGCCATGGACTGAGCGGCACCATGGGCGCCAAGGAGTCCCGCATCGGCTTCCTCGGCTACGACGAGGCCCTGCGGAGGGGTGAGCGCCGGAGAGGGGCGGGTGGGGCGGTGTGTGTGTGTGTGAGGGGGGGGCTCCCGCGCTGCCCCCCGCGCCGAGCGGGCGGTGAGGCGGCACCTCCATGACGGACCCCGCGCGGAGGCACTCGCGCCGTTCCGCGGCTCCTTCCCCGCAGCCTCCGCCCCGTGGTTTATTTATTTATCTCTCTATTTATCTGTCTCTCTGTTTATTTATTTGTCTCTCTGTTTATTTATTTATTTATCCCTCCCCCACTTCTTTACGGCGGCCCCGGCAGGGCCCGCTCCCCGCCGCCCCTCGGCCCGGCCTCCGCCCGTGCGCCGGCAGAAATCGGGCAGCGCTGCCCTCCCTCCCTCCCTCCCTCCCGGTGTGACAGGGCTGTCACACAGCTCCCGGCTCCTCGTGTTTACTTCCCCGTGCTCGGGGATCACGCATCTGCGGCTCCGCATGGCAAGATGGATGTGGCGTGCGCGGCTCGGGGTCGCCGTTCCAGCCCGGCTTAGGGTCCTCCCGGAGGATTTGAAGAGCGACTAGCGAAGGGAAAACATAAACAAGCTGGATGGTGAATGCTTGCAGCTGCAGGGCTCCAAGGCGACGGCAAGCTACACCCTGGAAGCTCCCTGGCTCTGGGACTGATAGCCAAGTCCAAGGACAAAGAGGGCCGGGAATTGTCAGCAGTAAATGGCTTGCAGGGAGGACAGGTGTTGGTAATTGTTGCCCTATTGTGCGTTCACGTGATGCAGCGCAGGTAAAGCAGCTCACCTGTTTGATATTTAAAGCCCTGATAAAATTCAGAAGCTCCAGCCAATCTATGGCTGCCCTTTTTATTCCTGCTTGCATGTGAGAGGCATGTCAGGAGTGATAAGGGAGAACTGGGAGGAACCGCTGGGTGTTAACTGAAAAAGAAACAAATTGACGTGAAAGGGGGGTTTTGTTAAATATTTTCTTTTTTTTTTTTTTTTCTGGTGGAGCCTCTGAGGGATGCCATGTCAGATAGGAAACGGAGCAACGTAGTGTCAAGGAGGAGAAACAAACGTATGATTCAAAGTCACTTGTTACAGATTTTAAACATAACAGCCCTGAAGGATTTTCACTGCTAGTGAAAGTATAGGAAGTCTTTGAGAGCTCTGGTGCACGTATTTTTAGAAGAGCTGGAGTTATAAATGCAGCTTGGTTGAGGTGTGAAGTTAAATATATCAGGAAGCGTTTGAAATAAGCTGTTTGGTGGAGAATACAGTCATTTGGTCACGATGTATATTCTGAAGTCCCTAAATAAAAAAACCCAAGTGTTTTGAATTTTAAAGTTAGATTTAAACTCTTCCATTGCTTCAAAATCGAGACAGTTGATCTTGGTGCTTCATAATTAATAATTTCTTCTTAATAAGAAATTATTTCTGCGCAGTGAATACAATACTTTTCTTTGTTGTTTTTCTGGATGTTTTTCTTCTCTATATGAGACCTTCAATACTGTTTTTCTGTAGGAGACCAGAAAGGTTGTTTTAGGCACTCTGTTATAAATTGATGTTTTGCTAAATAACTATGTTGTTTACTTAACCAGTGAATCACTGTATGTATAAAACAGGCCAGTTATCAAAACATTATTTGTTAGACCATTCCTACTTCCAGAGAACCTTGCTGGTACTTGTGGCATTTCTGTGGACACAAACAGAGATAATGGATAAACGTAAATGTTAAAAAAAAAAAAGCCAAATATATTTATCTCCAATTAGATCCACCTTCTCTAACACTGTTTCCTGGTTCTTAAATGGCGAGAAAGTTTTGTATTAGGTGGTATTTGTACAGATTTTTCTGCTGGGAATTCTTTATGAGTAATCAGCAGTGGTTACCTGTACTTGTGATAATCATTCAGAATGCTGTGTTCGTATTTTTGAGTCACCAATTTGAATTTTAGTTGTTCAGAATATCTGGAAAAATGCTGTTTCAGAAAATCAGGCAGTTTCATTTATTACAATTCCATTTTGGTAGTAACCAAAGGTTGTGGAGGTGAGGGGAGTTGTGGTTAAAGGCTCACAATATAAATAACTGTAGCTAAAATGTAACTTCTGTTGGAGGAGATGAAAGTGCCAGAGCGGCCTGGTGCTGATGGCCTTTTCCACCCTTGAACAGGAGACAGTCCTGCTGCTTTATTTTCCTCTTTTTTCCCCTGGCACAGGCAGCTGACACTGCTGTGGTGGCGTGGGCACGCTGAAGTTGTCCTGTGTCCACCAGTGCAGGTCACAGGAGCCTCCTCAGCCTCCCTGAGATCTGTGCAGCCTGGCAGTGAAAAGCAAGGCTATTTTAAACATCTCTCTTTATGAATTTTGCCAATTGTGGTCATCTTATTTATAGTAGCCAGAGGCACAAAGTGGTGTTGCTGTGGAAAAGGTATGAGATGAGAAGTGAGGAGAGCTGTTCCTGACCCCACAGACCTCCTCCCGAGGATGGATTCTTTGTGAGGAGATGAAATCCTTGGGCAGGTCATTAGAGGTGAAGTCAGAAGTGCTTTGTTCCAAACTGAGCATAAAATTGTCAGTTATTTTATCAAACTGAATTTGTGGTGGCATGAAGTGGTACTGTGGCTCTTGAGCTTGTTGCTTTTTTTCTTAGACTGAAGCTCCAACAGCAATTTTCTGCTTAGGGCAGTGCTGCAAGTCAGCCAGTGTTGTGTTTTGGTGGATTTTCCAATGTTTGCCTCTGATTTCCCACTCCTCTCCTGCCACTGTGTCCATCAGGGTGCTCTGGCCTTGCCAAGGAGATGGTGCTCTAAAACCTGCCTTATCTTTTAGTTCTGCTGCTGCCAGTCTTGGCACCCAGTTCCTCAAAGGGCTGGCTTTGGGCCAATAAAATATTATTAAAAAAAAAGAACATTTTATCACTCTTGTATTAGCTCCTGTATCAGCACAGCAGCTCCTGCACTGTCCTGTGTTGTATATGGAATATTTTAATAAGAATTCTAGGAAAGAGATTCCTGTGTGGTATTGGTGGCTAGTTTATTTCAGATCCTTATGGATTGTATTTTCCAGTGGCTGTTAATATGTTCTGCCTCAGTAACTTTGAGAGGATAATCATAGACTGAGTATAAATTTATGTAAGTACTTGGGAATTATGAAACTGTGGGATCTGTAGTCAAAGTTTCTGTGAATGCTGCTTAGAGCAGGTGTAATTCAGGCCATTTCCAGCTAAATTATCTATGCTAAATATTGAGTCAGGGAACCACTTAAAAGCAATGTTGGTGCATAATCATGGATCTGTCAAATTTGGGCCAGAGAGGAAGGCAGAGTTTTCCTTCTGCTCAAAGCAAGGTACAATTTTTGTTGCATGAGTGCAGGGTGGAAGAAGGGGAGCTGCCACAACATCAGCATGGTCAGTGAGCAGAGAATTTGGAGAAATGAGTGACTGCTGATAAATCCATTTAATTGTGTTTGGTCCTGTGCTCAGTGATCTCTGAGAAAAAGAGCAAAATGAAAGCACAGCAACAGCGCTGCTGTTGTTTTAAAATGTACAAGCAGTTAAAATGCCAGCTAACAGTGAGGCAAAACTTCCAGATGTATCAATTCCACAGGTTTTGCCTCTGGAGAGCTCATGGTGGTTTTTAAGGCAGTTTTCTTCCCTGGTTTTGTCTCTGAGATGGCACCAACTGGAGAGCACCAAAGGAACAAAACCCTCTCTAACCCACAAGGAGGATGGTGAGGGTGTGCCAGTAATGACTAATGTCTGATGGGCAGAGGATAAATCTTGCTAATGACCTTTTGTGTCTTGATTGAATTTGAAAAATAGCTACATTTGTTTTATTTAAATCAAGGCAAATATATCTGGTGTCTGATCATTAACATCCTCAAGCGTGCAGATGTCATAAATCTGACAAGAGGATGATGGAAAACTTGTGCAAATATATCATCATCTAGTTGAGGCTGTCGATCTCAGCCTGGTGACAAATCCATGGACTCAGCCCTGCAGCCCATGGAAAACTGCTTTTTATTACTCCAGATTATGAAATTAACTTTTTAAATCCAGACATCTTTTTAGGAAAATCAGGGAACCATTTTAGTAGTTGATTCTTTTTTTTTCTGTATTCCATGAAGGAGAGTATTCTGCTTTATTTTCTCTCACAGCTGAAAACCAGAGCTTGACCATGATAGGGAGGTGAAGGTTCTTTGGGATATGTTATTTTCTAAGGGTACAAACCTGTGCTTTTCTGAGCCTTGAGTTTCAGAGGCATGTGGTGAAAATGCCTAGAAGTCTCTCTCTGATAGCTTTTTTTTAGCTATCAGAATGAATAGAATCCACTGTGGAGACAGTCTGGATTCTACAGCGAGGCTTGTTATGTCAGCCAGTATTTGATGGCTTCAGGGCTCTGTCATATGATGAAAGCAGGTATGAATGCAGAGCTTCACACTTCCTGTTTATAAAGCTGCAGAGCTGCAAGTGGCTGCTCAAATTCACAGAGCAGTAATTATTTCACAACTCTGGCATTCAGCTGTGGTGCTTGTTTTGGGAGGGCACCTCAGCTGTCTCTGCTGAACATGTATTTCAAAGGCAGGAGTGACTGGGGGAATTCTACTGAAACTTCCATGAACTGATGAGAAGATGCTCCTTAGAATCACAGACTGGTTTGGGTTGGAGGGGACCTCAGAGATCATCTTGTTCCACCCCCCTGCCAGGGACACCTTCCATGAGACCAGGTTGCTCCAACCTGGCTTTGGACATTTCTCTGAGCAGCCTGTGCCACCCTCACCACCCTCACAGGGAGGAAATTCTTCCTAATATCCAATCTGATCCACTGTCTGTCAGTGTGAAGCCATTCCCCTCATCCTGGCACTCCAGGCCCTGGTAAAAAATCTCTCCCTGTGTTTCCTGTCAGCTCCTTCAGGCACTGGAGGGCTGCAATTAGGTCACCCCAAATCTTCTCCAGGCTGAGCCATCCCAGTTCCCTCACCCTTTCCTCCCAGCAGAGCTGCTCCATCCCTCTCCTCTGCTCCTCTGGACTGGCTCCAGCAGCTCCAGCTCCTGGATTGCCCCTCAGGGCTGGGGCAGCTCTGCAGGTGGGATCCCAGAGGGCAGAATCCCCCATTTTCCTGCTGCCCAGGCTGTGGGGTCAGCCCAGGACACAGGGCACGTCCAGCCTCTCACCCAGCAGCACTCCCAGATCCCAAAGGGCAGAATCCCCCATTTCCTGCAGCCCAGGCTGTGGGGTCAGCCCAGGACACAGGGCATGTCCAGCCTCTCACCCAGCAGCACCCCCAGATCCCAGAGGGCAGAATCCCCCATTTCCTGCAGCCCAGGCTGTGGGGTCAGCCCAGGACACAGGGCATGTCCAGCCTCTCACCCAGCAGCACTCCCAGATCCTTCTCCCTTCAGCTGATCTGTTGGAAGAGGGTTGCTTTGTAATCTGTAATTCTTCAGGTGCTAAATTGCAGCCACCACTTTCTCCTTTTCTTCAGGTTCCAAATTTAGGGAAGTGAACTCAGGGGGTTTCTGCCTCTTGCTTAGGACTCCCCAAGTTATTTCCTGTTGGAAATGAGGAACATTGGTGGAGTAACCTTCAGTCAGCTAACGGTAAATTTCCTTTCCTGAGATACCTTTTGAGGTCTTTAGAGGCTCTTTATGAAATACCAGTTGAAAACTTACAAATTAGGGGCAAATATTTCCTCCTGCTTGGGCTGCTGCAAGTGCTGTGGTTCTGTGGGAGCTGATTGCATCCTTTTAGTAGGTTTTTAGTAATTCTTAGATGGTTCCCAAGCACAGCAGAAACTTGGTGATTGCACAAGTGTTGAATGTGCAGAGAGTGATGCAAGTTTGAGAAAAGAGGATTTAAGAACATAGGTGTTTCATAAATAAGAAAAAGTTGGTCATCTTAACGGAAAAAAACCCTCAAAAAGTTGAATTATGATTCAGTAAACGTTGGGAATCCTCTGGTTTCTCACTCCTCAGGTGAATCATGTCTCTAAATAGGAGCAGGCTCACAATATTAGCTGCAGTTCTGTCCTGTCAGCGTGTTCCTGGAGATTCCAATCAAAGCAGTCAGGAAAGCTGCCAGGGGAGTTTAAATAGATATCATTCCAGCCACGGGGCTGGAGGTCACAGGATAAGCTGAACAAATCCTCATTTTGAGTGTTAAATATCTTGATATAAGTGAAACGACCGCTGTCAGGCTATTCTATATGTAATACATTTTCTTATCTCGATGTAGTCTGAAACTGAGTCCTCAAAGCATTTATTTGGATTATAGATTAAATGCCTATGTATCTCCCAGGTCATAAACCTGAGCTTTATTTCTTGGATTTTAGTCCATGACATCGGTTGTTTTATAGTTTCTAATCAGTTTCTAGTTTTTCCTCCTGTTACACTGGGTTTTTTTTTTAAATATACATGCCCAGAGAAAGTTGAACTTTCATCCTTAGAGAATTCCAAGCTCTGCCTGGACAAAACCCTCTGGAAGCTGGTTTGAGTTCAGCCTTGACCCAGTTTCAAGCACAAGGGTGAACCAAGTGACCCCCTGAGATACTTTCCAACCTGATAGATTCTATAAAATATTTCAGCTTGAATTTTGTGAGGTCTTGTTTTGATGTCCTAAATCTACCTGACGGTGTCCTACAGAGTTTAAAAAAAAAAGGACAAAAATAGAAACTAGGAAGTTGTTCAGCATGAGATGAAGCATCTCTAATGAAATGTGAAAGAAAAAAAAATAAGAGGGGACTACTTTGAATCCTGTTTACTTGACTTGTAACAGTTTCAGGCTTTCTGGCTGCTGGCTCTGTGGCAGGAGTGAGTAAAACAACCCTCACCCCTTTGCTGTGCTCCAGGGAACTCGGCCCACTGTCTCCTTTCATAAAATAAGTAAGGCATTCAGTTCTTTAGTACTCAAGAAAATGAAATCAGATTCAAAGAATGGGCATCAGAAGGGATGACAGGCCTGTGAGAATGAAAAAGAACATAGCATGACCAAGGAATGTGATGAGGTGAGGCATGAAGTGTCTGTTGAATTCTCTAAATTAGGATTATTGTATGACTCCTGCTTTGAGGTGGCACTGGGTAGGATTTTTCTGTATTTAAAAACCCAGATGTTACTAATATCTGTCATTCCAAAAGTGCCACTATCTTCTGAAAATGGAGTGTATTTTGGTTAGTTGTGAAGTCACACATTGCTATAAATCATTTGCTGTATGGGAGGTCCAAGGAGTGCAGAGCTCTTATGACATCCCATGACTTAGTTATTAATTATTATTAAAAGAATCCTGCTTTGTTGTGCTCCAGGAAGAAGCTGTAAATACTGTGAGCATACAGAAAGCTGATGGAGGAAGGGTAGGACGTTTTCAAACAGCAGAGTTGTTTCTGTCCACTGCCTTTGGTTATTTCCAAGGCTGATGTAAAGCAGGCCTGCCCAGCTGGGGCTTTAGGGCCTCCTCCAGGGCTCCTCTTTGCCTGATGGTTTCCTAGCTTGAGCTTCTGCATAGAAAAGAAAGTTCTGTGGGTTAATTCTAATTAAGACTTTCAATTCTTAGTCATTTAAAAACAAGTTATTTCTTAATTTGTTCCATTCCTTGAAGCAGGTGCTTTTTCTATAAGTTGTATTTAGTCTGAATTATTGTGAATGTCCATGTGATATTTGCAGTATTGAAGAACTACAAAAAGCATCTTTAACATTTAATTTTCATATGAAAAGGTCATTTACATAATGAGACAATGAAGCCTTTGGGCAAAGATGAATGTAGAAGAAAAATCCATTAAGGTAGATTCTGCCTAAGAGTTTGAAAGGGCCTAATTCACCAAACTTTGAATGCTGGATTATTGCTGGCACTTACAGGAATAAAATTCCCTGCTTGCCTAAAAAGAGTGGCAAAATCCTAATGCACATTTTCTTGTGTGATTTCTTCAGGGACACCTTACCTTTGTTAGTGATGACTCCATATCTCATAGGCTGTCTGGCTTTAATGTTTGCAGCTGAGCTGTCTAATAGTAGTTTTCATTTCTTTTTTTTTATATAATGAATTTGAACACCTCTGAGAAATGGGGATTTTTATGGGGTTGTATTTGCAGCTGAGCAGGGCTGACATGGTCCCTGCAGGTGGGGCTTATTTGGAAAGTGCATCACTTTGAAATGCTGCTTTATTAAACTGATGTAAAATCACTTCTGCATTTCTGATTTTTAATGGCTGTAAACTGAGCTCACATCTTGGTTTGGCACTAAATGTGTCTGCATGTGGGTTTTGTAGTAATTCACCAAATCTGCTTAAAAACTGATGCAAGTTATAATCAATCAGAATTTTTCTATGTGGCCTATTAATTGCTTCATTAGAATGAAAGGAAATTCCTTAGTTATTTCAGTGTATTACTGGCATGTGCCTATGTCCTAGAGATGTGAGACTCTCAGTTTAATAGTCTAAAAGTTTAACAAAACCATTTTTCTTATAAACAAATGGCAACATTTGCAACAGGGCCTTTATTTGGTGTTGAATAAAAGGAGCTGCCTGAGAAGGGTTTGGCCAAGGGCTAACCAGGCAGTTTGTAGTGCCCAGGGTTTATTCCCATATAAATGTTATTTAAGGTGGGACTGGTGCAAGCCCTGCAATGGTTCCTCACTGAATCTCTGCCTCCCCTGGGTGCTCAGCTGTCACAGGTGGGCTGCCCTGATCTCCAGGGTGTTTAAATCCTCCTTTAAACCCGTCACAGCCCAGGACAATCCTCTCCCATCCCGTGGAAATGTGGTTTTGAGGTGCCCTGTGCTTCCATGGGGTGTGTTTGGGGCAAAGCAAGGATTGATGGTGATGTTAATGAAGTGCCCAGCACCAGGAGTTCTGTGTGCCCAGCACCAGGAGTTCTGTGTGCCCAGCACCAGGAGTTCTGTGTGCCCAGCACCAGGAGTTCTCTGTGCCCAGCACCAGGAGTTCTCTGTGCCCAGCACCAGGAGTTCTCTGTGCCCAGCACCAGGAGTTCTCTGTGCCCAGCACCAGGAGTTCTCTGCACAGCACAGTGCCTGGGACAGGGATGCTCCAGAAAAGCAGCAGGGCCAGCCCTCCCTCAGCACTGGGCAGCTGAGGTGGGCAGAGAGGATGTCTGGCTGTGTCAGAGCCTGCGGTTCTGACTTTTGGAGTGGTTTTAAATAGTCACTGAGACAGTCTGTGCCTTAAAAAGGGCTCTGACTTCCTCCTGCTCAGGCTCTGCAGCCACAGGGCCGGGCAGGGGCAGCTGCCCTGAGCCAGCCACTGCTTCCAGCAGCTACAAAGGCAGAAGGAATCTCTAACATTTATTTTGGTGACTTTTTAAAAAATATCCAAATCCTTTGAAGCTGTTTCACTTAGTTTAGAGTCTGAATTGGGCCCACAAGCCATGAGAGGCAATGTCACTGGGCCAGAATCAGAGAGAATTGCATTCTGTGTAAAAATGTAGGCTTCATCCTTTGAAAATAAAACCTACTACAAGCCCTTTGGAATTCTTCCTCAAAACCAGTGATTTTATTCACATTGTGTCTCTCTTTTTGTTAGCTGGTCTTTCAGTTGTCATCCACTCACAGTTTAATTTCATGTTAAGTGTTTAATATAGAATGGATGCTTATGTTTCTTTTGTGTTTGAATGGATGTTCCTTATCTCAAATCTGGTGACAATGGCAGTGCTCAGGGTTTGTGACAGATTCCTGAGCTGAAATATTTTAACAGGAATTTCTATCTGATTTAAGCTTGCCCTCTTCCAGTTGGAACCCACTGCTACTACAGTTCCTGATGAAGAGTCCTTCTCCTTGTAAGCTCCCTTCAGATGCTGGAATTGTTTCAGATGATTAATGTTACTCCATTAGTTTGCAAAATTTGTTCTTTTAAAATTCCAAGACCTTGAATGAAATAAAAAAGTGGAAGAAACACAGAGCCCTAAACAGAACAGGAAGTACCAGATTGAATAAGTCTGTGGATGTGGGGGAAAAAGAACTGAAAGTATTGGGATAGTAATTATGAGAACTTGAGTTTTGCAGATTGAATTTGTTCTAAAAATGAACTTGAATGTGGCATCATTAATGTATTTTGGGCTGAAGAAGCACTTCTTTTCAATCCCTCTTTCTAGCTGTTAGGTGTTATCCAGAAGCAAAATCTTACTCTGGAAATTTCCTAGTCTTGTCAAGATTTCTAGCACGTTTTCCATCGTGATGTGATGCAGTTAAATCCTGGATTTCAGTTTAAAAATTGAAAAAATGGATTTGCACTTTGTACAGCTGAAGCAGGAGTGCTTTAGGATGAATGAGCAGTCAGAGCAGCCTGGTCTGTGCTGTGCCAGGATCTCAGGCAGGGTTGGTAGCAGTGGAACAGAAATGTCAGAATTTTTGGTCCCTGTTTTCCAGTCCTGCAGCTAACAACACAATTTGTCTTTGCCTAAAGAATTAGAATTGATCTTTTTGGCATTAGCCAATTCCCCACTTTTTTTGTTGTCTGCTATTTAACATTGTCTTCTGATCACCTTGGTTAAAGAATTGTGGTGTAAATGTGTTGTGAGAACTAATGTTATTTTTAAAATAATGAGTAGATTATGTTGATAGGGCAGAGGAGGAAGAAACCACAACATGCACTAATTCCAGTGCAGAACACAGGATAAATATCTGCAGAGGCCACAGTGTTACAGGGATAGAGGTTGAAAAGCAGAACAGAAAATATTTGATAAATATAGAATCATAAAATGTTCATAATTTATTATGCAAATGTACTGCTGCTAATAGAGACTGTAATGTCCTTGAGGATATCTTGGGAGTCTCTCCAGGGATTCAGGGAGAGATCCCAGCTGCTGCCTCTGCTCAGGGCACTGGGGCTCTTTGGTGAGAATCCTTCTGACCCCTTTTCTGTTCTGTGCAGCACTGGGCAGGGTGTTCATGGCAGTCTCTGGAGCTGGAGCCATCCCACCCATCCCAGCCCACCCATCCCAGTGGCTCTGGGGACTGGGAGCTGCTTTCCCTCTCAATGTGCTGGTTCATCCTTCCCCTAGGAGTAATGTACAGCTAATTCTGCAGTGAGGAATTCTCTAATGTAAAACTAGCATGGCATCTTGCAGGATAATCCCAAATGTGAATCCTGGGGTGTTAATTGAGGATTCTCCTAACAGGAGATGCAGCAGTGGGGATGGAGTTTGGAAATAGTAATGCTAATTGTTAGCTGTTGTCTGTTCAAAAATGAAGCTCTGGTTCAGTTCTTGGTGTCCTACCAACCATGTAATGGGGTCCCAGAACTGAGCACGTGGTGGTTTTGATTTTATTTCTTCACTCCCTAGTCCAGTGTCTGTGTTTGTGATTGTGCTGGTGTTTGTCAGCCTGTCACAGGTTGTACATCAAGCTTGTCATTATGTGTTTGTAACAGTGCAGCAGGAGACAGAAATTTGGGAGCTGACACTGAAATATTCCCTTTCCAGCTGAGTTGGAGATGATATTTTAGTCAGATGTGTCCCCAAGAGTTGGGAATAGGAGGGCTGGAAGCAGAGAGCCTTTTCTTGGCCGTGTGAGCACACACGTGTGGAGTGTTTGTGCCAGAGCACTTGACTTGCAAGTGAGTCATATTTTTCCTCTGACTTCAGAAATTAAGATGTAGCAGTGTATAAATATTATCTGAATCTTTTATTATTCGTGTCATAGCATGTAAGTGCTGTGCTTTACTAGAGTTGGCTCTTTTAGCTGCCAGAGGCCAGCACTGGAGTGAATATTTGATCAAAATGATGCCAGCAATCCCAAATTAGAACTCCCTCCTTGCCTCTCATCCTCACTGAAGGTAATGGCAAGCTCTGCCTTCCTATGTACAAGTTGTAGCTTCTGTTTAACTTTCAGGCTTAGACTATAATTTTTTATTTAAAGAACAATTCATATTACAGTTGTGTTTAGTATCTTTGGCACTGTTGGGAGACAGGATGTGAAATATTTGTTATATTTCAATTTATTTTGCAGCACGGTCCTTATGTGGTGTTTGCATTTACATAGTTGGCACTTGCTTTTCATTTTAGCAGGGTGTTTATTTCTTGGAAATGAGTTTTATATTGTAATTTTGTGAATCTTAACAAGCATAAATGTCTCGATCATTTTCATGGTGGTAATAAAGCAGAAGCAGCTTTTTTGAATTGTGACAGAAGCTGCTCTGCTCACCTATAACAACACAAACTTCAGCGTGTTTGCCAGGAAAACTGATGAAGGGACAGCTGAAAAAAGCAGAGTTTAGTTTCTAATCTAAACAGGACTAAACATTAATTGCAAATGCTGGAAAGATTGAGAGCTAAAACATTCACCTGGGAAATCATGGG
Source organism: Passer domesticus (assembly GCF_036417665.1). NCBI lineage: Eukaryota > Metazoa > Chordata > Aves > Passeriformes > Passeridae > Passer > Passer domesticus. The sequence continues at coordinate 1,866,151 of NC_087492.1, read as the reverse complement.
CAAGCCAGAGCTCTGAAGGTGCATCAGAGAAAACAGCAGTGGGAAGGGAGAGCAAATATTGGGAGCTCAGGGCAAGATGGGCATCCCAGGCTCCTGATTCATTTTTAGTCCGTGTTATCTCTTGGAGGGTAATTCAGGGTTTTTAGTGCTGCTCAGGATGGTGCTCTGTTTAAAACCATTTAAAACAATTAAAAAAACATTTAAAACTTGTCCCCCTTTTGCTCCTTTTCCCAGCCAGGACAGGGTGGGAGAGGTGACATCCTGGCATGGTCCAGGGCTAGGGATTGCTCCTGGAGAATTCTTTACTTGATAACAGGAATCCCTATTTGTCCCTAATATATGATATTACAATTTATTGTGCTTAAATTTGCAGTTGTAAAAATGGTAAAATAGATTTTGCTGATCTGCAAGGTTTTGTGAATTTTCAGGTTCTTTCAGGTTTATCCCATGGCTCATATGGATGGGAGCTCCTTTAATTCCTGAGGATCTAAAATATGGCCAATAAGATGTCCATGCTCAGATAGTGGAAGGATAATTTAATAATAATGATAATAATAATAATAATAATAATATATATTATTGCTATTGTTATTATTATTGATATTACCATTGATATTATTAATATTATTATTATTTCATTGGCTGTTATGTACCAGTTGCTCTCCACACTGGGCTTACTGGGAGAATTAATCCAAACATCAACGTGCCCTGATGGAGATAGAGAGGAATAAAACAGGCTGGGAATGCTGGCATTCTTTTGGGAACGGGAGCTGTGAGGAGTAAGCTCTTTGAAGATTAAAAGCATCACATAAATGCTAAGTATTCGTGTTACAGAAATTGGCAAATCCTATTGTAATGACTAAATCTCCTTGCACTCCTGCACAGGAGATGTAAAACCTTTGATATGCATTAGGGAAGGTCTGATAAATCCACAGGGATACAAAAACTACCAAAAACAAAGAATAGGTGGGAGGAAAAAAATACAGCTGGATTGAATAATTCCATTTTTTAAAAACCACCCAAACCATGGTGTTGTTATCCACAAAATGCTGTTATTTATGTGTGAAGCCTCTATGGAGGTGTCCTGTGAAAACTGAGTGGTGCTATTTCTGATATTCCAGTCATGAGAGATTCCTTGGGAGTGGGTTCATTTTTCCATTAGGGAAGGCAGGAATTTTTAGTCTGTGTTTTCTCCCAAAATATTCCCAAGTGGATTCCTTTTTAGCAAGGGTGTGTGGGTGTGGAGGTTGGCTTTTCAGTCATAGCTGGTTCATTTATCTCGATTGTATTTTGCAGTTGGTTCCTCCAATTTGGGGTTGTTCCCAAACACACTTTACTTTCACTTGCACATTTTACCTCTTTGAAGCTTTTTAGTAATTGCTTTGGTTCTTGACAACTTCATAACCACAGCCATTAAGTCACAATAAAGACTAATGAAAAAAGTAATAAAATTTCCATGTATAACTAGGATGAAGATTCCTAAGGGAAATATTGAGCGAGTGATTACAGGGAAGATAATTGTCTGGTTAGAGAATTATATGCCCTGTGAGTTTGATATTGAGCCTCAAAAGTTGTCACTTAAAAATCAAAATATTAGAATTATGAAAAAACCTGAGCTGGAAGTGAGGAAGAACTTGAGACAGGTGATTTTTTTTTTCTTGCTTTCTGAAGGATGAGCAAGTTGTCAGTTTTATTAGAATTCAGGTTTGGTTATTTTTAGTAAAGAATAAATGCAGTGTTATGCTGATGGTTGCAAATTATTGCTTGCTTTGTGTACTTGTGATGTGCAGGGCTGGTGGGATTTTGTCTTTTAAGGCACTGACTTAGCAAGCTGCTTTTCACCCAGTAGTGACATTGGAAATTCAGATTTTGGGATGTGTTTGGAGAGCATTGGGGCATTTTGATGCTTCCATTTCTAGGGGAAGTTAGCAGTGCTTCAGTGAGATGAGCTGGGAAGGTTCTTGACCCTTCACCTGGACTGACCTTTTTATCCTGTGTTTTCTCTTCCTGCTTATGCAATGGTTTGTTTCCTGTTTTGACTTTCAGCACTGTTGATACATCGTGGTTTTCTCCCTTGGTTGGGCTGGTTTGGGTTTTGTGCTGGGAACCTGTGAACCAGAATAAATCCTTTATTTTCCTGTAGTCAAACGAAGCATTTCAGGCTTTTGGGACAGAGATCAGCTTTTTGCTGCTCCTCCTAATGGCACTGATGGTTTGCAGGGAGCTTTTGTGATTCTGGAGCTGTTTCTGTGTCCAATTAGTTCTACCTGATGTTAATTGGTCAGTTGATAGTAGCCAGGACAGATTAATTCCTCCTTCCCCTCAGTTAAACACTTGGAGTTCTGCCCTTTTCACTGATTAAATCAGCTTTTTAGTAGTAGCTTGTAGTGCTTTTACACAATATCTTGGCTCATTTATCACACGTGTGTCTGATGCAGGCTGGATTTATATCCATTTCAGAGCTGAGACAGACATGGAGAGGTTAAGTGTCTCTTGCCTGCATGTCTCAGGCACTGCTAGGAGTTCAAATGCTTTTATTTGTCACCTTTGCTCCATCAGACAAGTGGCTGCTGTGGAAAGCTGTGCTTTGGCTCTCAGCCTCTGCTTCTCAGCATTTTACATCACTGTGCTTTAATTTTGAAGGATGGGGGGGAAAAGCATTGCTGGAGAAGGTGTTTTTTGTGGCTGGCCTGATTTTGCAAATAAATATTAAATAGGAATTTGAAATACATTTATTGTGCTTGCTCTTGATGCATATATCACAGTAAGGTGTATAATAATTTTTTTCTAAGCTGTAGTAACTCCACTAGGCCTGACCAACCACTCCTTTTAACCTTTAGGCAGAGACTGTAGTGTGTGGAAGTTTTTATATTCCTTATGTTCAGCAGCTACATCATCAAAAATGTGTATAATTAAGGGAGATTCTAAGTTCCTTCTTACAGTATTTGAATAAAACACTTTATTGAGGTAATTTTTGCAAACCTTAGATTCGGAGGCCTCTGAGGAAGTATCACAGAATATGCAGTGTAGGTGCTTTGGGTAGTGAGGAATTGGCTTTGATGTAACCATTTTCTCCTCTCTCTTTTTCCAAAACAGGACATGAAAAAGCAAAAAATATCAATATTACTTGTATTTAGCCATGCAGTTATATTTTTATGATGACTCTTAATAATTTTCACTAGCAGCCTGCTAACAGCAGAGCAGCTTTTGCTGAGGCAGGTATTTGCTGCCCAGTGTTTCTTGTCAAAAATTCTCCTTTCAGTGTGATTTTTGGAGGGGACAGAGGTGGACAGAGGGGACAGGGTATTTTAGAACCTTCCCAGAAGGTGGGAGCTGCAGGATGTGGAAAGGAAAAAAAAAAGTTTCAAGTAAGTGGAGGTTCTAAAATGAATGGAGAATGTGCAGCAGAACTTGCAAAGCTCCACTGGAAGAGTTGATTTCCTCCAGATTGGTTAGAGCAGTTTTATTGGGAGGGCAAAACAAGGTTTAAATCTAGAGTTGGACTTGCATAATCTGAGCTTCAGATCCAGTTCTAGTCCAAAGGAAACCTCCAGGATGCCTTGGTGACAAATATGTGGAGGCAGAGCAGAACGAGGGGTTTCCAGCAGGGCCTGCTTTGGAAGGCACTACACATTTCATTACCTGGATAGATGGGAATTCAAACAAAAAATGTGGAATAGTACATCCATATAAACAGCCTGAAGTTTAAGTAACACTGGGAACTAAAAATACCCTCAGCAGTTGGTGAGCTGAAGGTTTGTTACAATTACTTTGAGCGGGGTGACATTTTTAGCTGAGGTTGCGTGGTTTCATTTAAACTTTATTAAACAAACTGGAGCTGGAGTATTCCCTGGAGAGTTGGATGCAGCACTAATCTCCTGCTAAACTGTCTGCAGCTTTGCTGGAAACCCTCCAGCTGAGGTGGCACAGGAGCTTTGTGTTAGCAAAGTTACCATAGGCACCGTGACAGGCTGGGACTTTGTTTCACTGGTGGTTTTTGGAAGTGGGCAGGTAGATTTTTAAGGGTTATCACACAGTATCTAAGTATTGAAACTTGGTTTTGTTACCTTGAATGAACCTCACTGCCAAAAGGTCACTCGTGTGCTCTGGAGGTGCAAGGAATGAAAAGTGCAGTTCCAGTGGAGCCATTTTCCCTGCAATAATACTGAGGCTGTGTCACCTGTGAGTGGCAGGTGCGATGTGAAGATGCTTTTTGCTGTGCTCACCACCACAAACTCCTCCTGGGAGCTTGTCAGGGCGTGTTTTCCCCTGTCAGGCTGTGAATCCAGCAAGGGTGCACCCCATAGTGTGGTGCCTGTCTCTGTGTCCAATGACAGCAGCCTGTGAATGCTCCTCAGAGGTTCTGGCTCTGGCTCTGGAAGTGTTTGGGTGCCGGGGTTGGCTGTCACTTGTCTCTGCCCCAGCAGGGGAAAAGGTGGTTCTGGGCAGGCTGCACTTTGAAGGAGGAGTCTGGACTCTTGCTTTTGGTCTTCAGTTGAGTTTATTGTTCCTTATCTACAAAGTTTTTCTGTCTGTCCAGCCGAGGTCTGATCAGCAGGACAGCCAAGGGCACTCTCCCCCGCCCACGGGGCAGTTGTCTCTTTTATAGTAAAAACTACATATAAAATATTTACCTTCTATTTCCAGTACTTTTCGCCCTTGTTGGCAAGTGCACCTTCACCATGAACCAATCCACACATGCCAACATCATCCTGAACACGGATGCCAGGGAGAAGAAAGAAGAAGGACAGGGCACGCCCAAATCCCTCCATCCTGGGACTCCTGACCCCCTGTACAGGATTCCAAACCCCCCTGTACAAGGTTCAAAACCCCCCTGTACAGTGCTCCAAAAATTTTTCCCTTCACCCTGTGATTGCTACTACTGTGCTACTTAAACTTTTGTGGCCTGTAATCCTTTATATAAGGTTGGCAATTTGCTCCATGAATTAAGATCGAATTTCCAGGTGTCTTTGGCTTCCTGCCGGGGTGTCCGAGCCCCTGGCAGGGCTTTGAGCCATCCAGGGCATCCAGAGAGATGTCCTGGGCTCCGACATTTGGGGAATGTGTGCCTTTGGAAAAAGTGAATATTCCTAATGAAAGGACTTCAGTCAGTGTAGGAACAGTGCAGGAGACAGGCTGGTGTGTAAAGGCAGGATGAAAACCCCTCTGTGTTCTGTGCTCCTTCCTGTGTGTTGGGCTCGTGGAACTGAGAGGAAAAAGGCAGCTTCTGGGGATGTGAGTTTTCTAATTTCTCAAATTATTATGGTTATTATAGTAATAGATGTATTGCTTCTAGAAATGTTCCTTTAATAATTGAAGACAGTTTTATTTCCTCTCAACATGCCATCGTGCTCTATCTCTGTTGAATAATTGGTGCTTTGGTGTTGGGATTTTGAGTTCAAATATTTTGCCTTCCAGACTCATAGTAAACATTGATAATATCTTTGATTTATACTCTGCTCATTTCAGTTGTGCTTTCATGTGCATGGATCTAAATGTATAATGAACTTATCTTTACAAAGCTTTGCAGATGATTTTAAATGGGCAGCATCAGTCATTGTAATGGCTCCTGGGGAAGGAATGGAAGTAATTACCTTTCCTGTTATTCCGTGACCTTTTTTGTAGTTTCTGTATGCAAACAATAATACTGAGTGGGCTCTGGCAATAATAATTTGCTTTTGAAATGGAATATGGACTGGCAGTATCAGCTTATCTCCCTGTTAAATGCACTGATAGTGCAGTTCTTCTGGAAGATTTTGGGAGTGTTGCTTGACAAGTCTTGTTCCCAACCTTCTCCTCACCTTGGGCACTCCAGTCACTCCCATGGGTTATGGGAGATACATTTAAATGGGATTTTCCTGCTCCTGAGCACTGCCTGGATGCACACTGGGCACTCAGGGGTGCTGTAAGCATCAGCTCTGCAAATGTTTGCGTAGAAACTTCTCCCAAATAAACCCCAACCAGACTGGATTAAATGGTGGGGAGATCAAAGAATTAAGAGAGGGAGAAGAAACCAGAGCACAGAGTTTATTTTTGTTAAAGGTATGTGTATGAGCAGGCATATAAAAACTGCAATAAATGAGAATAATTTCATCCCTGAACTGCTGTTGGATTTAGTCTAGGATCCGGGTTGTTTGCTTTGCTTTGCCCAGATTACAAAGGCAGGAGCTTCCCCTTTCCATGATCCCTGAGCAATCCCAACACTCACTAAATGTGGGGAGTTGTCCCTGGCTGTGCTTAAAGGTGACAGGAGGTGAAGCTCTTCCCTTCATCTCCTCCTGGTTTGGGGTGTTAATGTGAAATAATGGAATTTAAACACCTTAAGCCAGGTAACAGAATGAGACCAACATTCTTCTGCCATGTAATTACAGCAGGCTCCTTTTAGTCAAACAAGATCTGTGCTAATGATAATCACCATGTGCTAATTGATAGCTCTGGTGCTGTGTGGGTCACACTTGAGCTTTATCTCTTAGATACTTTGATTTTTTTTTCTTTATGGTTAGAAGTACCCAGAATCTGTAATATAATTTGAGAGGAAATAGAACCCAATTTCTGTTTTTACACAATTGTTAAGTGGAGCCAACACCTGCTTCAGTGTTGACTCGGATTAAAATTAGGGAGGAATGTTTTAATGTGATTTACTTTTAAGGATTGATTTTTGCTTTTGATGAATGAATTAACTGAAAAGCAGGAAGTTTTACTGAGTGCTGGATTAAGCCCTCAAGTGCTCTGTTTTATTTTGGCTGACAAAAAGCTCGACCAGCCTTTGGCCATGGCAGTGTTGTTTGTGTCTGGCTTGTGATAGCAGGGTAAGGAAAATGCCTTGCTATAAACACAGTGACAGGGCTCCCGTGTGCAGCATCATTTCCCTGGGTTCTGCATGGTAAATTGCTTTTTCTGCACCACTCAGGATCTTCCAGGGGTCCTGTGCCATTCCCTGCAGCCTGCCTTTGGACTGGGGCTTGTTTTGTTCCACGAGATCCTTCCCTTCTCAAACACTTCCTTAGAAAGTGGCTTTGTGCTGGTAGAATCTGAGGGCAGCAGTGCTTTCCAGGGAGCTCCCAGGCAGGGTGAGTGGGATGTCATCACGTTTTCCACCTTTGCACTTGTGAACAAGTCTGAACAGGTGAAGCTGGCAAGCAGATTTTGGCTGTGCAAGGGGATCTTGGGTGAAGAATTACATGTAGTCCAACATTTTATTCCTGTTAAATCAGACCTCACTGCACTGTCTCATGAACTTGGAGTGGTGATAAAATATTTTGTTTGTTTTAGTACAGAAAGGCAGAATGGTCAATAGATGAAACTGCTTGAAGGATGCTGCTGGAGCTGCTCTTGAAAATACTCAGCACTGTTGGTTGCAGATAATTTCCTTGGCTTACATGCAATGCAGAATTGATCATAAAGCTGCCTCATTTTCCTTTGTGTGACAAGAATGGTGCTGAATTTAGAACAAATTACAATCCACTATTGTAGTCACAAAACTTAGGCAGTGAGCTGTTGTTGCATTGATGGTAACCACAGGTCTGCTTCCCTTCTCTCTTTTCAAGCAAGATTAGATTATTAGATCTCATTTTCCCACTCTTTAGGGGAAATCATGCGTTTAATTTCTTCGTGTCTTTTTATTGTAAAGCTAAACGTAAGGAGTGGAGGATTTTGAGACTCCTTAAGCTGTTATCTTTCTGTAACATCTTTATTGACCAGAATTTTTTTTCTTTCCTCTGTTTTCAGTTACAGACATAGAACTGAAGAGGCTCAAAGATGCTTTCAAGAGAACTTGTGGCCTCTCCTATTATATGACCCAGCAGTGCTTCATCAGGGAGGTTCTGGGTGATGGGGTCCCTCCCAAAGTTGCTGAGGTGAGCTGGGAATTGCTGTTTTGGGAAGCCAGTGAGCAGCTGGATCTGCTGTGCACACACAAATGTTTGTGCAGTTGATTGAATTGCTTCCCATTTTTTATGCAACATCACATTGCACCTTCTCTGCCTGGAAATGTTGGGTTGTGGGTGGTCAGGGATGTGCTCCCAACTCCATTAATACCTGCTAGATGACTTTGAAATGAACCTAAATTTGGGCAATTAAAAGATTGGGAATTTGTAATAACAGATTTTATTTACTCCAGAGATGCACTTGCTGTTGGTTCCTTTGAGATTCCATTGGCTCTTACTTTGTTTTCTAAAGATGGATCTTTACAAGCTCTTAAAAATAAATTTGTTCATAACAGATGTATGAATGAGCTGAAAAATAATCAGAATCAAAATTTTCAACATGGATATAAACATATATCTGTCTTAAATAAATAATAATACCATCCTACACATGTGCTTGTTTAAGAAGTTATTTTCTTTTGTAGACTTGCCCCTTTCTTGAGAGAGATATCAAAGTATTATTGGTAGAGAGACAAAGATGAGGCAGACCTTTGAAATGATCTCTTCTTCCATGTCATTCCTAGTCACAGCCTCTATTTTTGGCACCCTCAGAGCTGTTGACCTCAGAGGCAGGGTGCAAGTCCCCCAGTTTTATTTAGATGATGTGAGTGCTGAAGTGCTGCATTGCTGAAGGTTTTACACTCTGGCAGAGTTCCTTTTCCTCAGCTTAATATTTTCTCCATTCTTTTTTTTTTTTCCCCATTTTTCCTAAATTTTGGCAAAGAGGATGATACTGCTTTACTTCTGTAAACAGTTGGCTTTTTATGTGGGTGTTTAAGGCTTAGCAGGAGAATTTGCAGTGGGAAAGGAGGGGTCTGATTTGCCCAGAGCTTAAAGCCTGTCTTTAGCATGAATTTTTGAGTTTCAGAGTTGTAACCCCTAAGATTAAACAAAAAAAATGTATCTTTCACAATGTATGATTGGTTTGAAATAGTATAAAATATTGAGAGTTTTATGTTCTGCATTAATTTGTACCTTTATATCCCTTTCAGGTGAGATTTAAAGATTAAATTACTGATTTGGTCACAAATAGAGATTTTGGGGTTTCAAATGTCTGCTGCCTTTTTCATTTTTTTAAAAAATCTGTCCTTAAAGACACAATTTTGGTGATGATTATATCTTTTAACACTCATGATGGTTATAGAGCAGTTCTTGGTTTCCAGGTGGTGAAATAAAATTAATGGAAGACTCCTAATTGGTTTTTGATGGCTTCTCATCAGAACTCATCTCAAAATTCGAGTACAAATTATGATGTACTTGTAGCATTCATACTCAGGCAGGGCAGTATCAAATCTGTGAGCTTGAAAACTGTAAATTGGGCCAAAATTGGCATTTGAGTCCAGGGATGCTTTGTAATTCCTGGCTTCAGGATGGGGAGAGGCAGGCAAAGCCATTAGGCAGCTGAAATCCCTGAGTTTGCAGCCTTTCAGTCACTGAAACAGATCATTTGAGCCTTGGACTGGGCTGTGTGCTCTGCATGCTGTGAGTGATGGTTTTGCATGTCTGAGGAGTGAGAGGCCTTCAGGAATTTGTTAAATTAAAAACACAGCGGTTTTAAACTGGACATGGAACAGAGAACTGAAACCAGGGGAACTTTAATCCAACAATCTGGGTGATTGTCCTGCACACAAAACATTTTTTAAGTGTTCAGGACAGGAATGTTCTGGGAGGATCTCTTGGGAGAATGGGGTTGAAGATATTAATAAAAGGAAATTTAGAGATGTGTCTGTGGTGTTAAACTGCAGGAAAGCTGCTCAGGTGGTGGGAAGCATGAGCACAACTTTGGTTTCTAAATCTTGTTATGCTCTTGAGTTGCCCATGAAACAGAACAGAAAATGTAAGTTTTCCACTCTGAAATGCAGATTGCTGTCATTCTGCCTGGGTGGGGCTGCTTTAAGTAAAGCTGCAACAGCATTAAGTCATTTTGGAAGACACAAAATTGCATCACATTTTGATGGTGCATGTTATTAGAAGTTTTCCAAATGCCACACCAGCGTGAAAAAATGTGGAGAAATGATGTGTTACATGAGTATTCAGTGTCTGTAAACTCTTCCCAAGGAATGATTGAGCAGCTGAACTCCAAGCAATGCCAGCTTGCCCGTGGCTGTAATTCCATATATTAAATATTGATGCATTGGACTTTATCCATAGAATTCCTTTCCTCTGTTTTTCTCATGAGCAATCCTTGTGTTGTGTTGAAACAATGTATAAATGTAAGATTTGGTGCTCATCTGGTCTCACAGCTGAGATGTACAAAGTTCAACAGAAGTGAGTGGATATTTTAGCTGCATATTTAAAAAAACCCAATTATTCCAGTGGAATATGAAAGTAAATTGCTCACATGGGCAGTGTAGCCTTGAAGGCATTTGGTGAAGACAGAAGGATTAGACATACAAAGTGTGGAATCCAAATCTCTGCCTTGAAACCTCTACAATTGTGTCCAAATAAAGCACAAATTCAGTTTTAATAATTCAGCCCTTCAAGCATTTGTAAATGGATTAAAGTTCAGTAACAGAAGAGGCTGATCTGAGCCCTGTGGAAATGAAAGTATTTGGGTAATGCTGTCTCAGGGTGGGCTGGGAGTGAGGGTCAGGGTGCAGAATGAGATCTTAGCATGGCTGCAGACAGATTTCAGTGGTGCAGAGGGATGGATGGACAGACAGACAGACAAGGAGAGGGTTTCTGCAGGTGGCCCAGCACTGCTGAGCTGCAGGAGCAGCAGTAACCTGGTGGAGCCTGTGTCAGTGTTCCCTTCTCACCTTCCTGCCAGCACAGCACTGGGTGCCTTGGCCAGGTCTGGCCTTGCCAGGCCCAGGACTGGTTTTAGTTGGGCCCTCCCAGTCCTGGCTTAATTTTGACTTGGAGTGGAAAGCACCCCGTGACTCACAGGGCTCTGGTGTTCCCCTCTCTGCTGCCAGCCTGGCCTTGGGGATTCCTGCTGCATCCCCTTGGTGATTATCAGAGATTATTCCCTTTGAGATTATCAGAGCCCAGCCTGGGGGAGATTTCAGCCCTGATGAAGAAATTTGGGAAAACTCCACCACGAGCAAGTGAGCAATGTCTTCACTGCAGGGTTCTAATGTGGAATTTTTATATTGCTGTTGATGACTTGTACCTGTGTTTCACTAAATAAAGGCTGTTCAGTACCAGAAGAGCAACAAAAGTTGCTAACAATTAACAATTGAAGTGTATTTAGCTGAGTGTGAGGTGATTAGCCTAAAAACCAAGATGGAGCCTCAGTATAAGCTGCTGGTTTTACTTCTGACATCTCTCTTTGCCCTGGTTCTGGTTAACTTCTCTGTTTTATTCTTCTAGGTTATCTACTGTTCATTTGGAGGAATATCCAAAGGGCTGCACTTCAATAACTTGATAGTTGGATTAGTTCTGCTCACAAGAGGCAAAGAGGAGGAGAAAACAAAATGTGAGTGATGTAACTTAGTAACAATGAGACAGTGGGTTGTGAGTGTAAAATGTGACCATTTTACAGTGAAGATGGGATTTTTAAAAGCATTTTGGGGTGTATTTTTGGAAATTAAGTGCACTTTTGTTTTCTGTATTCATCAAAATGGAATATTTGCCAAGTCACCATGAATGTCAGCGTTGGGATGCTACAGAAAGCCTGATGGTCTCTGTATGTGGGCAGAGGAAGGAGGATGGCATTGATATTTTTCAAAAAAATGAAAGCATCTGCCTACTGACTTCTGTTGTTTTGTCTTCTCTGTTAATCTGACTTGATAATACTCAGTTTTCTTTTGATTACAATGGTCAAAGAAAAGGAAGGTCTTGACCTAAACCTTGTGGACCTGCATTGAACTTGGATCACCCTAACCAAGGACTTGTTTAGTCCTTTAGCTGTTGCACAGCTTTGACATTCTCAGCCAGTTTTGAACCTTGCATTTGAAAAATGTCCCTGCCATAGATGTTTACACATATTTCTATTTCCCCAGACATTTTCAGCCTCTTCTCTAATGAATCTGGGAGTTATGTTGTCCGTGAAGAGATGGAGAAGATGCTGCACGTGGTTGATGGGAAAGTCCCAGAGTCACTCAAGAAATGCTTCTCTGAGGTATGGCATGCACCTTTCCTCCTGTTACAGTAATAAAAAAATCAAGATTACATGAAGTAGCTTCTTTTTCATACTCATGCACCTATGGGAACAAATTGACCTTGTTGAAATGGGGTAAAAGCTCATTTTGTGTTGTGGTACATTTATATTGATGGGAGCAGTGTTTGGTGTATAAATTCTGTGTGCTGCTGTATTCTCTGTGCTCCTTGGAAAGAGATCATTTCCCAATGGGAATCATGTCATCAGGTGAATTTAAATACTAATATTGCTGGTGGGAGCTTAGTCATTAGTGTGAGCATTTTATTGCAATCAGGGAAGAAATCTAGAACACAGAGCTGAGAAGAAAGAAAATCTGCACCCTGGATTTAAAAATGCCTGACAGCCATGGCTGCTTCAAAATAATAGTTTTATATTAATGCTTTTGTATCATTTTCCTGCCAGGAGCTACAACATTTAATTATGCTTTAAGTTGTTTGAGAGATGTAATCTTTATGGAGCTTGCTGGTCCTCCTCTAAAGCAGGGCATTGGTACTTTGCTGTGTTCATAGATAATTCTTTGACTCCAGGGATCCTGATGAATTTTCAGGATTTTTTGCTTGCTTTGTTATCAGATGACTAAGACCAGCAAAATGGAGACATCATTGTACATTCCTCTGGCAAAAGGATTGACCAGATTGCCTGGAAGCTTTAATTGTGGCTATCAGGTTACTTAATTAGTTCAGATTTTATTGTTCTGTGCTGGAGCTAGCTCTGGTAGTGGCAGTGCCTGAGCCAGGCTCTGATCTGGTCCTGTTGGCTCTGGAGGCAGTGATTGCATTCCTGAGTCCTGGCTGAATCACAAATCCTGAGTGCACTGCACCCCAGCTTCTGGAGCTGACCCTCGCTGCCATTTCCTATTTATAATTTCCCATCAGTGTGGTGTGATTAATTGCACCCTACAAGTTAATTGCACACTGTCCAAGAAATCCAGAAATACTTTATGAAGCCGTGCAGGAAGATGAGTATCAATCTGGGCTTCAGAGCATTTTCCTGTTCAAGAAAATGCTGCATATTGATTTTTCTTTTAAAATGAAAATAGTGCAATAACCCACTCAGCAGGATTTACTGGGCTCTTAATCATCCATGGTCATTGCTGGAGAGTGAGAAAGTTTAATGCCCCTGCTGTGGGCCTTCCTGCCTGCCTTATGGAGGATGGGTTTGATTTCAAGGATGATGTTTATAAGCACTTGTGTTCATCAGAATTGTTGCATGTGCTCAGCTAGAAACAGAAGCTTTAGAATATGTCTTGAGTTTTCCTTTTGTTTCTGGAATACAGGGAAAAAAATTCAGTGATAACTGCATTGCTCAGGTTCCATCATAATTGAGCTGTCATCATTGCTGGCTTCAAATGCTTTCTGCCTCCTGTCCAAAGTTTTTCTGTTCCTCTTCATTGTCCTTGCAGGAAAATTGGAGTTTTAATGACCCAGCTCTTGCTGCCTTTACAAAGAGCAGTGCAAAAAGTGGAGGGAAAGGGTGGAACAGAGAGTGAGGAAATGTTCTTTGCTCTTGATCCAGACTGTTGGAGAAATGGAAGAATAAGAAATCAAAGTGAAGGTGGCTGCCCCTGGATCCCTGGCGGTGCCCAAGGCCAGGCTGGATGGGCTTGGAGCAGCCTGGGACAGTGGGAGGTGTCCCTGCCATGGCAGGGGTGACACTGGCTGGGCTTCAATGTCCCTTCCCACCCAAACCAGTCTGTGATTTGTTGGATGAAAATATAAAACTCTTCAGTCTAGAAAAAGAGGCATAAAAAGAATGAGTATGTGGAAGTGAAAGAACCCCCTGCAATGGGAATAGGAAGGAAATGTTTCAGCAGTGCTGCTGATGAACCATTGGAGCAGCCTGGCAAGGGGAATACAGTGAATTTCCAATTTTCTGCACTTGGCAGTTGCAGATAGTCCGTGGCCAAATGCAAATTGTTGGATTCTGTAGAGATGTAATTCAGTGAAGTTTAATGGTCTGTGATATGAGGGGAGTTTAAATAATCAATGACTTGAAACCTCTTCCACTTTGCAGACCCCTGTTTATTTCCCCTGGAGATGAGAATCTCCATATAATGAGTTTGTCTACTGATAATGGGTTTGCTTTTATTTGAGGTAGTTTTGTAGGTCCTGTAGAAATTAGTCTGCTCATCCCTATGGTTTCATGGCCACAGCTTGGCAAGGATCCAAATAAATGGTTTAAACAGCACTGGAATTCTGTGAATGTGTGGATTTTATGTGTTCCTGAACAGGGAGCTCCAGGAGACAGGGAGTGAGGAGATCCTGGGAATGTCATCTTCACATTTATGTTCCTGTGTAGGTTTTGGTCAGTAAAGGCAAAAAAAGTCCACATGTTCCTGCAGTAATTAATCACAGCATCAGTTATTCCCTAATCAGATTTTTCTGTGTTGTTTGTATACCTGCTCAGATAGAACAGAATGTTTATGATTTTATAGCACCTGTTTTTTGATGCAGCAGAGCTGGTATCTATAATAATACATTTAAATTCATCAAAATAACCTCTGCTCTTTTGAATTGCAAGTAACCATTTTTCTTTTCATCCCTTTCACCTGAGGTTCAGAGTAAATGAGTTTCCAAAGGCCACATTGAGTAGGTGGCTGAAATGCAGAAAGAGCTTAAAGTTAATTTCCCTCCCATTGCTGTTTCAAAAGGAAAGGGAAAAACAGGCATGGCTCCAAGCAGAAAAATTACATTAGCACTTATTTTTCTAGGAGATTGTCCCAATTTTTTGTTCATACAGCTGGATGGTTCCTGTTTACTGGCAGTGAGAAAAACAGCTCCCATTTTCTGGTTTTTCTTGCAGGGTGAGAAGGTGAACTATGAGAAGTTCAGGGTTTGGCTGCTGCACAACAAAGACGCCTTCACCTTCTCGCGGTGGCTGCTCTCAGGAGGGGTCTACGTGACCCTCACTGATGACAGTGACACCCCAACCTTCTACCAGACCCTGGCTGGAGTCACACACTGTGAGTAAAGGTGCTTCTTGTCCTGCACATCTTAAAAAAATCCCTGCCAGAGTTCACAGGCAGAGTCGTTGTGCATTGAATCTCCCTGCTCTGCCACGTTGCAATGAGAGAAATTCCTTCTCTGAGCTCATCTGTTCTCTGCTTTCTGTGCTGGGATGTAAAATGTTGTCTACAAGGACACTGGGTTGTTATTTTTAAGAGATAATAATGCTGAGGCTACAACACTTCTCTAGAAGTTTGCTACCAAGCAAGCTAAAAAAAAAAAAAGGATCTCTGAAGTGGCTGGCTGGTAATACTGGGTTTATTTTTGGGCTTTATAGTGGGTTGTAAAACTACTGAGAGACTTGAGAAAATAATATTTGTTTCAAAAATAAGTGTTACCTCTTAATTTGCTTCTCCAGTAAAATAAATAATATTCCTGGCATGTGGTAGAATTAACTAAAGAGAAGCATCCTCAGGAATTGTCTCCAGAGAAGAAGTGCTTCCTTATGTCTGTGTTAATGTCAAAGAAGGAGCAGCTGGTTTTTAAATTAAATCCAAAACCAAGAGGCTGATAAATGACACTTGATGTAGCAGTGTAAAGCAAGCATCCATTCCATCCCTGAGAGCAGGGAGCTGGTTGTGGAGGTGTCAGGGATCTGAGCAGCCAGGTTGTGTTTTGTGTGCTCTCGTGGATTTTCCTCACTGGTGTCAGCGTGGCGTTTAATCCTCTCATGGTGAGTTACTTGAATAAAGCAGCACACCCTTTTTATCCTCTTGGTTTTAAACGTGGGCATTCAAACTCTTTTCTGACCATCTGAAATGAAAATGCATAATGGAGTCAGGAGTTTATGAACAGGTAATTTATTTGCATTACATGAAAGGAGACATTGAGGTTACAGAAAACCACTGAATATTCTGAGGCCTCACAGACCAGGTAGAGAAAGAGGAATGTGAAAAAAAACCCAACCCTCTGAGAGTTCTGGAGTTCTGCTCTGGGAAAGATCTTGACCTGTGTCAAACTGAGATCTGCTTTTTTTATGCTTTGAAATTGAAACTTTCAGAACAGTTTTTACTGGGCTTTTCACAGAAAGTTTATTTATACTGAAACTGAGGTTTGGAATTAAAATAATTTAAATGTGACAGCTACTGTTTTAATAGATTTTATTTACTATTTATTGTTGTTCTCAGTTCTGGTTTTGATATCCCTGTCACTGGTACCATTGTGTCAGAGCTGGGATTGAGCTTTTCAGTGAATTCAGAAATACATGGATTGGTTATTGTCCACAGAATTGGCAAGTTCATGGGACAGTTGTGTTTGGACCTCTAGAAAAAATTAAATTTTACTGAATTGCCTTGTGATTTACAACAGTGTAGGAATCTCATCCAGCAGATGCAAAAGTAAGGAAAATGTAAGTGCTTGAGCACTTGGAAGTAATTTCAGCCTAATCAGGTCACTCCAAGGAGTAAGAAATTCAGTACAGAAGTATTTTTAACCCAGCTGAATGTGTAAAGCACTGAGCCTTTTCTTAGTGTTTTTCCTGGGGAATGGCTGCCTTTGGAAGGACCAGGAAGTGAGATAATGTTTGGTAAACTGAGGCACACACCATAATGCAGAGAGACAGGGAAAGGTTTCCACTTTCTTCTGTTGTAAAATGCAAAGTAATTTGTGCCACTCCCTGGTGCAATCAGGAATTTCTCCTCCTGCTGCATCTCCTGGCAAAGCCCCAGATCCCCTCCCCAGCCTTACCTCACACTCTGCTTGCCAGCCAACTTCTTGGACAATATGTCAGAGCCATGAAAAATGGCAGTGAGAAGAGCAGGGAAAGTTATTCCCTTTGATTTAGGAACAGCCCCCACTTCAGGCAAGGCATCAGTGACTCCATTTAAATTTGCTTAATGAGCCAGGCTATCAGGGAAACAAAGGAATACTAATTTTTCATTTGTAAATAGCATTTGTTTTGGTGTGCAGATGACTTTAATTACATTTCTCAACACATAATTAGAAATGAAATTTTAAAGTTACAGGAAGTTGCACACACTTGCTGCTTTTAATCAAATTTTGTTCCGTTTCACTTAAATCAGAAATATGAATAATTTTATTTGAAAGCTGCCAAAATAACTGGCCTTTGTTCCTAAAAAGCAGTTTCAGGGATATGGGTTTGTCTTACACCTGAGGAGTGACCAAGTAGCAGTAGTTTGGATTTTCTCAGTTCTGTAGAATGATCATGTGCATTTAAATTTATTTAATATATATATATTTGAAGCCATCACATTGAACAGCACTGTGGTGGAGCCTGTAAATCCCACATTTCTGTCACACTGACTCAGGGGACACCTCATTGATTTCCTTCATTTAGCTGGAACTGTTTTTTCTGCTGCAACATAGGTGCTGGTTGTCTTTTTTATGTGTCATTTTGGTGTGACTCAGTGTCATGCAATGGGCTTAGATACTCAGGTTTTCAGCCCTTTTCCATGGGAAAAATAATTCCGTTCATCAGGTTGCTGCTTTTGAACTGACAGAAGGTTTAATTTGTACTTCTTTGTCACCCAGTTGTTGTGTCACTGAGTTCTGATTAAATAACACCCAAATTCCCCTCTGCATGGAGGAGACTCCTGTGTGGTCAGGAAAACTCACCCAGTTCTTTCTGACAGCTCTCACCCACCAAGGGCAGTTCTGACTGCAATCAGCACAAATAATTCTATTTCAGAATACACATTTATCACTGTTTAGGACAGTAAAAGAGAGGAGCCCTGGCCAAGCAGGCAGGGTGGCTGAAATGGAAGAGGCAGTTTGGGAAACAGCACAAAATCCACGCTGGGATTGTCAGCTCTGGGGGAGGGTGAGATGGAGGCTGAAAGCAAAGGGCAGTGGGGGGATCCCTTCCCTCTGCTGCCAGTAAAAGGCTGGCTGTTAAACACATTTCTGAGCTGGGCACCCACTCCACAACAGGCATGTGTGGAAGGAGCCAGAACACAATCCTGGAGATTTGGGCTCTGGGAAAGCCAAAATCCTGAAATTTTGGCTCTGGGAAAGCCAAAATCCTGAAATTTGGGCTCTGGGAAAGCCAAAATCCTGAAATTTGGGCTCTGGGAAAGCCAAACTCCTGGAGATTTTGGCTCTGGGAAAGCCAAACTCCTGGAGATTTTGGCTCTGGGAAAGCCAAACTCCTGGAGATTTTGGCTCTGGGAAAGCCAAACTCCTGGAGGTTTGGGCTCTGGGAAAGCCAAAATCCTGGAGATTTGGGCTCTTGGGAAAGCCAGAATCCTGGAGATTTTGGCTCTGGGAAAGCCAGAATCCTGGAGGTTTGGGCTCTGGGAAAGCCAAAATCCTGGAGATTTGGGCTCTGGGAAAGCCAGAATCCTGGAGATTTGGGCTCTGGGAAAGCCAGAATCATGAAATTTTGGCTCTGGGAAAGCCAAAATCCTGAAATTTGGGCTCTGGGAAAGCCAAACTCCTGGAGATTTGGGCTCTGGGAAAGCCAAAATCCTGGAGATTTTGGCTCTGGGAAAGCCAAAATCCTGAAATTTGGGCTCTGGGAAAGCCAAACTCCCGGAGATTTTGCCTCTGGGAAAATCCAAACTCCTGACATTTTGGCTCTGGGAAAATCCAAACTCCTGGAGATTTTGGCTCTGGGAAAATCCAAACTATGAAATCTGCTTTGAAGGGCAGTTTTCACTCCGTGCTGCCTGTGCCAGGTGGGAGCCCTGTGCTGTGCCCCTCACACCTCCCTGCTCCCACCTGGAGGCACTGCCCACCCTTTTTCTGCTGTGTGAGCACCTGGGGGCCGTGCCTGACACACACAGGGACCTCTCTTGGCTGAGGGCTCAACATTCCCTTCCCTGGTTTTGTTTTTAATTAGGAAGAGCACAAAGATGAAAGTGTGACAGCAGCCCAGGCCAATAAGTAAAAGCCTTGGTGTCACTTAATCTGTGTTTTGCCACTTGTTATCCTCTTAGTCCCAGGCTATTTTATGTCTTGCAAAGCAGCTCTCAGCCCCAGAGTCTTCTGGGGGTTAATTTGCAAGGCACAAAGGGGAGTTTTGAGTGAGAAGCAGTGCTTGGTGGCACTCCTGGCCATGAAGAGGAGCACGTCCTGGTGAGCAGGGAGCAGGCCAGGTGCTGGTATAAAATGGTGGGAATATGGTATGTCTCTGCTGCTGTGAGCCAGCCAGGATTGTACCCATAGGTGGGTAAATACGGAACTGCTGCCATGTACTGCAATGCCTGGTGAATTCTGTAAGGAATTGTAGTCAGCAGTAGCTGAGATAGAAAACAAATTTATAAGCATGTTTTTAAGGCAGAAGATTCGTGGCTTGGTATCTGTGGAATATTTTAGAGGGGCATTTTGTGGGAATGGCATTAAACTGTAACATTTAATGGGGCTTTAGTGTTTATCACTGCCACGCACCTGGCTGTTGATCAGTGTTCTAAATTGACTCATATTTAGTAGTTTTACAGTTTTAGATGATAGTTTGATTGAAAATGTTTATTTGTTCTTCCTTTACAAGAAGAGGACTGTGCTTCAGTTGTACTTCTTATCATCCCTCTGATTATATTGCTCTAATTCTTAGAGAATTGAAAAAAAAAAAGTATTCATAGTTTTAAAGATTGTATTTCTAATGGGCAAGTGATGAGGGAGGCATAAATCAGCATGTGGTAGTAAACTGCTTAAATTTCTCAGGTGCAGCATGTCCATGTGACCTCAAATAATCATATCGTGTATTTAATTACCAAAATGAATAATTACTTGGCCTAGAAAGCCTGTGTGTCCTGAGGTTCTGGCCTATATCATGTGTATAAAATACATCTTTTTAAGTAATCTGAATGAAAGCCCAGTTTACAGTTTGATGTGATTTGAACAGACATTAGGGGGAGAAGTATGTATTTTGAAAAGATCAAATCTTTTATCTGTACAAAACCTCTATGGAATGAGGTGTTTTGTCATGCACACTGATATGTTTGGGTGTTGGCTGTAGTGTGCCTTTGCCATGCTTCACTGAACTTCAGTAACAAATGTGATGATGTGGATATTCATAAATTGCCAGAGATTTCTTTTAGTTTGCACTCATGGAGGAACTGATGGTGCACTGCATATCCTGAGACTGATTTACAAGATTATGTGAAAACTTAGTCTGGAGAAATCAAATTATGCAACAGCTGCTGCTCAGCTGCAGTTGAACTTCCAAGAAATGCTGCTCCCTTTGTGCACTGGGCTGCAGTTTGTGCCAGCTGTCAGTGAGAAATATTCTTTTGTCACATTTTTACTCGTGGTTAACCTGATTTGTGGAAGGCTAATCAGTGCTAAGAATGTTATTTACTACGTGGTTTTGCTTTCTGAAGTGCTTGGCTCTTGTGCAGAAAGTCAGTGCATTTGGGCTAGAATAAAAATGTGACACTTGTGCTAACACTTGTCAGCTGTTCTCTTAAAGGTGATTATTTGAAAATTCTCCATCTCTAAGTGACCATGATGTCAGTTCAACACTGTGAACACAAACACAGACAAGATGCTTTGTGATAACCTTTCTTTTCTGGGCTGAAATAATAAAACAATGAAGTTACCAGTGTAGAAACATCTGTGAAGTACAAGCAAAAAAAAAAATCAGAATACAACTAACTTCTACTGTAGGTATTTGAGAGAGGTTCTCTGGCAAAATACAACATTCTTACAGTTCTTAATTACTAAAGATAAATATTGCACCTGCCAGGAAAGCTTTCTGCAGATTTACTCTTCAGTGAGGACAATTTGAGCTTCCTGCTGGCTTTTGAATATTCTCAGTGTTGCATCACTTGAAGAATGAAGTGCAGCTCACACATTTGTTATTCTTCCTACTTACAGAGGTGGATTAAAAGGAAGCAAAGTGATTTACATGGTCACGCACAAGAGAACATAAATAATCTTTTGTGTTTGCTAATGAGAGCAGTAAGGTGGAAGTGGAGTTCCTGTAAATGGCAGCACAACCTCTCCTCTCCCATCGTTTGGGAAGGGGAAGAGCCCTGGGATTCTCCTCACATCTCTGATATTTCTTTAAAGAAATAACTCTTCTTTTTGATTTCTAGTAGAATAATATTCCTCCATAAATTTGGATTGCTGCTGCCTCGTGTATTGGGGACAGACTTCCAGTAGGTGATGGGACATGGGAAATGGGATTAAACTGAGGGTAGGTGTGAGGGAGAAGGGGTTTGTGGTGAGGTGTGGATTCCTCATCCCTGGAAACATTGCAGCCAGGCTGGATGGAGCAGCCTGACCCAGGGGAAGGTGTCCATGGAGGAGCTGGGGTGACCTTTAAGGGTCCCTTCCAACCCAGAGAACTCTGTGGTTACAGCCAGCCACGAGCCAGGGGGTGCCAGAACAGGTCAGGGGATTGTTCCATCTGGGAAGCAGGAAAAAGGAGATGAGGTTTTCCTCTGGATCAGCTCTTCTCTCCCTGTGTGCATGCCCAGGAGCTGGGAGAGATGCCCTGAGGGAGGCAGGGCTGGGGTTGTCACCTCTGCCACTGCTCTGAAGGCACTCAAGGGGACATTTGTCACTGATGTCACTCTCCAGCTGGGCTGTCTGAAAACACCTTACAGCAAGGTGCAAACCCTTCCTTTCCTCCAACTCCAGAGATTTTATTCAGATTTCTCCCTCTTTCTGCTGCTGAGTGAGGGTTGTGTAAGTTTTGGTGCATCATGTGATGCTCCTGCTGGGCACTTACAACTTCTTGATCCTCCCTGCAGGTTACCTAAGTTACTATTTTAAGGGAATTACTGCCACTAATGACAGAAATGGGCAAAGAAATCAATAAAATTTCAATTTGACACAACTTTTTAGGTGGAGCCCTTCACTTCTTAAGGCTTACAGGATTATTATTGTTTCTGTGGACTAAACCGGGCCAAATAGCTCAAGTTAAACCTATTAGAAAACTGGCATGGATTTAAAGGCTCAGAACCATCTGGGAATGAGATCACACGTAGTGCTTCTTAATATAGACAGCTTTGTCATTACAGATCTATTTGAGAGCCAATTAATTGGCACTGACCTAAAGCACTGTTGTGACACACTTGCATATGTAAAAAGGTTAAAAGTATTGTTGGGCAGAAATTTAATCTTGTTTTATATAGATATATATATCTTTAATTTCAAGGATAAAGCATAAAGAGAGCATTTGTATAGAATGTTTTGAAGGAAAACACAAGTTCTTCCTCTGGCTATTTTTATCCATCCTTGCACCTTGTTTTATTTCTTGGGTTTGGGGTTTTTTTCCCTTTTTAAATTGCCTTCTAAGTTCCTCTGCATTGTAGGCTTGTGTGACCACTCCCCAGTGTTTACTGTATATTAAGTAATTATAAATAATTCTATAGTATAAATAATAAAGTGAAGCAAACTATTTTATATTTGGAAAAAAATAATGCTGACATACAACATTTAAATGCCACATTAAAATTTAGCCTTATTACTGTATAAAAAACCTAAAAATTTCAAATAGGGTTTTTTTTTTAAGGGCAGCCAAGTACTACATTATTCTTTTCCATAAAAGATCTGGGATTTCTTTTTTTTTTTTTAATGCTACTTGATGTCTTTTTTGAGGCTTTTAATACTGAGTACCCTGGGAAAATAAAACACTGCACATAGAAGCTGCCTGTTCCAAACAGAAATAGGTGAATGAAGAGGCTCTAACAGTGGGAAAAGTTAATTTCTGGATTTATACACTCTTGTGATGATGGTATTGATGGTGAACTCCTCGATGGTGAATAGCTGAGAAGACTCTGTGGCCAGAGAAGGTAATTTGGGGTTGTTTGTGTTGGTTCTGCAGTGGAAGAATCCGACATCATCGACCTGGAGAAGAGATACTGGCTGCTGAAGGCTCAGTCACGGACTGGCCGCTTCGATTTGGAGACGTTTGCCCCCCTGGTGTCCCCCCCAATCCATCAGTCCCTGAGTGAAGGTATGGGGGAGCAGAGGAGCCTCTGCTGGCTCCCAGCTGGGGGGGCTTGGAAGTGTCTGATCTGAAATGTCCTGTCAGCCTCCAGGACAGAATAACTCCACTGGGTTCTGGCAAATGGGAAAAGAGGGAAAATCTCTTTGCTGGG
This sequence comes from Passer domesticus, assembly GCF_036417665.1. Lineage (NCBI taxonomy): Eukaryota > Metazoa > Chordata > Aves > Passeriformes > Passeridae > Passer > Passer domesticus. The sequence continues at coordinate 1,843,107 of NC_087492.1, read as the reverse complement.
AGATCTGGGGTGCTCAAGGAGGTGCTGCATTGTTAGGCAGGAAATGCATCAAATTTTATGTAGAATTTGCCCTGTGGTTGCTTAAATTTTTTTCTTAAGATTCTGTAAAGACAAAATAAACTGCTGGGCCTGAATGAGAGAAAACCAAGCATTTTTAAACTGGCAAATGGGAGTTTCTTCTATTAAATGACACCTCAGTGTGGAATTCAGCTGTTTTATCATGCAGCCCATGAAACACTCCTCCCTAAAAAGTAAATTAAGGAAGATTTCATTCAGGAGACTCAGGAGATTTGTAGGTTATTATTTCTACTGACAACCAAACTGGTCTGTCCAGTTGAAGCCACTCTGGTAATAACTGGAGTTGTCCCACTGCCATTTGCTGCATGACATGGGACATTCAGGGACATTCCACTCAGTTTGGTCTGCAGTCCTGGAGTGACAGTTTTTTTATTTCCCAAAAGTTGGCTTTACTGATAAGTGGCAGCAGTAAGTAACAAATGGGAAAGTCATCTGCAATGGTAAAAAATCAGAATTTATGTCCAGTTCTGTAGGGATCTATCCCCACATCCTTTTTTTAATGTGTCTTTTATCTACTTAGTGATTTAAACTTAGCTACTGTGGGGAAACTTGAATAGTTTCTGCTCATTCTTTGCCTTCTGTGGAGTCATTGTTGCTAAAAAAAAATACAAGTTATGGGATAAATAATGCTGAATGATTTGAACTCTTAAATGCTTTGAAGGCTGGTAGCTAGAGCTCTCAATTCAGGGCCAGATTTCAGTGTTCAGTGATTTCCAGAGGAATTTCTGCCTGGCAGAAGCAGCTCTGGCCAGGCAGGTTCAGCTCCACTCTCAATCACTCATTACAAGCAGGGTGTGAGGGCCAGGCAGCTGTTCAGAATTCTGGATTCCTTCCCCACCCCTGGCTGGATCAGCCATCCCTGAGACATCTAATTCACCTTTAAATGGCCTTAGCAGTGCTTAATTACCTTTATTACACTTAATGAGAATAAATGACAAGTGTTTGTACTTCTCCTTGCCCGTGCTCCCCATTAACCCCTCGTGGAGGTGCAGGGTGGCTCTCCCAGGTGCTGTAACAGGAGATGCTTTTGTGGTTTGCAGGTTTGTTTAATGCTTTTGATGAAAACCGAGACAATCACATAGATTTTAAAGAAATTTCCTGTGGGCTCTCAGCATGTTGCAGGGGACCCTTGGCAGAGAGACAGAAGTGTAAGTATGCAAAATTTAACTGTTAATTTGAGAGCACTTTTTCAGTTTGAACAATGAGGTTTGGTTGTTTTCACCTTTTGAGATTCTTTTCCCACTGAACAAGTCTGTGAAAAGTGGCTTTAAAAGTTAAAAAAAAGAGGAATTTTAAATATCAAGGTTTCCTCTTATACAGGATGATTAAACCTAATTCCATGTATTTTACAGCTTATCAGTACTTCCATGTCAATTATCTAACTGGGAAAAACAACATTTCAGAAGTTATTTTTTCAGTGTTCTGCATTTTGAGGCAGAAGTGTGTATCTCAATATAGAAAGTGCAAACACTTAGCTACTCATTATCTATAATAGAAAACAAATGTCCTATTTGATTGTCTTGTGGTAAACAGCATGTTGTGGCTTTTCACTGCCCAGTTCCCAGCTGGCTCCCTGCAAGGTTCCTGTCTTTTCAAACACTTTTTGTTCCCTACTTCTCCAAAACCACATTGTTGCAACTTCCAAGCTGTAATTCCCTGGAAATTTCTGGATGCACACACGTTCCCTGCCAGGTCCCATCAGCAAACACAGCAGAGCGTGGCAGGGATGTGGATTTGGGTTTATGAAAACACATCAACAGCTGCTCCATTTCCTCAGCCCCACACGTGCATCCCCCTTCAACTGTCAGCCCTGAGCCAGCTGCTGGGGGCTCTGCAGGCTCAGGGGCTGCAAGGAATAAAGAGAAAAGAGTTGTGCAATGGTTCTAACAGCAAAGTCATTCCCTTTCCCCTCAGTTTGCTTCAAGGTGTTTGACGTGGACCGCGATGGGGTCTTGTCTCGCACCGAGCTCAAGGACATGGTGGTGGCACTTCTAGAGGTCTGGAAGGACAACAGGACAGACAAAATACCTGTGAGTGCTGTCTGGGGGTTGATCCTTTCTGTTTTCTGAGCCATCCTTCCAAAGGAGGAATGTGCATCTTGTTTGGGTGGGGGTCAGTGAGGTACAGACTCCCCTGAGCCCCTCAGCTGGGGAGGGGGACAGGTCCCTTGCCTTGCAGAGCTGTCACCTGCCCCGAGCACAAGGCAGGGTTAGAATGTGTGTTCTGACCTGCCCAAATCCCAAGGTTTGGTTAAATGTGTGTTCTGACCTGCCCAAATCCCAGGGTTTGGTTAAATGTGTGTTCTGACCTGCCCAAATCCCAGGGTTTGGTTAAATGTGTGTCCTGACCTGTGCAAATTCCAAGGTTTGGTTAAATGTGTGTCCTGACCTGCCCAAATCCCAAGGTTTGGTTAAATGTGTGTTCTGACCTGTGCAAATCCCAAGGTTTGGTTAAATGTGGGCTGCTTCTGGGGCTGCTTCTGGGTCTTAGGTGCAGCACTCCCTATTCATAGTCTAGAATATTTGACTGATCTGTTATCCATACTGCTTCTCTAATTTACTGGGTTCTTTCTCCTCTGAGCCCTTTTGAGGGCGTTGTGCTGCACACACAAAGTATTTGTGTCAGAGATCTGACTGGTCCTCCTGTGCTTGATGGAGCATGGTATCTTTTCTATTGCAGGGAGGGCCTGAAGGCAACAGGACTATCTTTTTGTGATCATGCTAAATATTTCTCTTGGAGGAAAAGTAATTTTCAAATGAGATACTATTGGTTAAATGTGTGTTCTGACCTGCCCAAATCCCAAGGTTTGGTTACATGTGTGTCCTGACCTGTGTAAATCCCAAGGTTTGGTTAAATGTGTGTCCTGACCTGCCCCAAGCTCAGTGGTTTGTCTATAATGTGTGTTCTTTCATATTAAAAAGGTACAAAAGCACAGATTTTTTTCAAACCTGTGAGCCCTTTATTTGAATTACTGAGAGTTTCCAGCTTCTCTTACAGTTTTATTTTTATTCTGAGCACATCCTGCTGGGAGACTTTAACTCTGATTTCTAATCCTTTTGTTGAAGGAGTTGGACATGGGTTTGTCTGAAATCGTGGAAGATATTTTACATGTGCATGATAACACCAAGGTAGGAATTTGCTGTTCTTCCCTTGTCATTTTTATGCCCAGTACCTTCAGTTGATTTATAAGGAAGTGCTTTCTTTAGAGCAGAGATGTGTCAATAAAAGAATCTTTTCAAGAAATGTCAGTTTTCCATTAAAATTTACCACGTTCTGTGAAAGAAAGAAGGTGTTTAAATTTTATAAGCCATTTTAATACATGAAGCTAAACCCAAAATGCATAACCAGATGAAATTAATTGGAAACCTGCACTGTTTGCAAGGCTCTGCTGTGCATAGCTAACACCAGTTTTAAATCTGCTGCTTGACTTCTGTTCTGGGGAAACTGTTCTTTGTTTCCTGTTAAAATTGATCTTGAGGGAGAGGGCAGAAGTTTATCTTATATTTTATGCTGTGTCAAGACACATTATCCGCCTGTGGAGGCATCTGTCATGACACAGCAGAAAGTGCTGGTAGTTTATATTGTGCTTTAAATGTAGCTGGGTGTAAATCTGTAATTATCTGTAATTCCCCTCCTTGCTTTTTGGAAATAGGAGATTTGGAGATAGCCACAAAAAATATTGTTGAAGTTGCTTCCATTATTTCATTCTTTGCTTCACTAATTGGGAAGAGTGTCTGGAAACGATAAATAATTTATGAAAAACTATGAAGAATGTCTAGAAATGTTTAATTATGTGTGTGAATAGTTGTCTTGCCTGCTTGTACTCCAACAAAGTGGTGGGCAAATACTTTATTGTAATTTTTTAATTGCCAAAGCAATGGAAATTGTGGCTTCTCTCTGTTTTATCCTTTGATGTTTTTATTGTTTGGTTTCTTGAAAAAAAAGGAAGTTTATAAGCCAATGTACAGCAGTCCTGATTCCACAAAGAGTTAAAAAAGATGATTTCAGTCTTCAGAATATTTTTTTAGTGGCATCATCAGTGTGGTGCTGGAAAGAGCTGATGGTGCAGTAATTACATAAATGATTTAACCTCTTTTCATGTGCTAGCTTTGACCTGGGTTAACTCTGGAGAAGATGGTCTGTAAGGAGAGGCAGAGTACCTGCCAGTGCTGTGAAATTGCCTCTGAATTACATTGCCAGATACAAAAATCAGATTGATCCCTGACATGGTCAGTGTTCCACCACTGTGACTTGGAATTAATGGGATTTGTGCTGTGAGGTGAGATCACAGGGCTTGGTGACCCAAACTGGCTTTTCCTCCCCTCAGAGGAGGATGAGGATGTGTGAGGGATGCAGGGGATGAAGAGGCTCCTCACTGGGCACTGCTCAGCCCTGCACTCTGAGCTGCTCAGTTCTCCAGGCTGCCTAGAGCTGGAATTCTAGGTAATAACTGCTATGCTAGAACTGGATTTTTTTTTTTATTTTACTGGATCAAATTTTATTTAAATAGTGGTAGATGCCAACTTTTATCAATTCCCTGGCTTGCATGAGGCAGGTAATGAGCATTTTACCAGAACCAGGTTCATGTTTTGATGGTTTTTGCTTCCCTTTCCTTCTCCATGAGACAGGTAATGAGCATTTTACCAGAACCAGGTTCATGTTTTGATGGTTTTTGCTTCCCTTTCCTTCTCCATGAGGCAGGTAATGAGCATTTTACCAGAACCAGGTTCATGTTTTGATGGTTTTTCCCTTCCCTTTCTTCTCTTCCCTCCCAGCTCGGACACCTCACTCTGGAGGACTACCAGATATGGAGTGTGAAGAGTGCTCTTGCCAATGAATTTTTAAATCTGCTTTTTCAGGTGTGTTCAGGGGAAGTCTAAGGTTGTAATTTACAGTAATTAACTGCTGAGCTTTCTGCATGGCCACGAAGTGCAGCATCAGCGTTTGTGTGCACAGGAGGGGATGTGGCTCTGCAGCTCTGGGCTGCCTTGGCAGAGTGATCCTGTCTTTGATTGTTGTTCTTGCAGTGCCTGGAATGCCCAAAGCCTCATCTGCTCAAGGGGACCTGGTGCACTGCTCAGAAAATGACATTTCGAGTGCATCAGCAATGATGGTTTCCATTAGACAAAGGCTGTGTTTGAAATGATTTTTGTGGCAAGTCTTTGCCAAGAAAGTAACCCAGGGAATGAGAAAAAAATTTCTGATTCTTTCCTTTTTCATTTTACAACCAGTTTCCTTCCACATTTGCTGCTGAGGCCCTCTAAGGTAGCTCTCATTGCTTCCTTAATGAAGCAGTCCTGGAAAGCTGGGGTATCCTATCACTGCTCACTTGCAGAAGCTGAGGATTAAGTGTGTGCTGAATTGGGTTTTAATTGAGCTTGAATTGGATTTCTCTAAATCCTTGAAAGTCATATTTTAGCTCTGGCTCACTTTGTGCAGAAAATAACCCTAAAGAGTATTTTCATCCACTGCAGTTTGTTCCTTACCTGTTTTCCTTTGAGGGTGATACTTGGAGTTTGAATTAGGATAATAATAATAATCCTAATTGGCCTGTGAGTACTTTATAAATTGCATTTTGAGTGATACTTTCCCCAGAGCTTCAGGGTGACTGAGTGACTGAGAGTATCCTGAGGCCACCAGCTACACCACAGCTGGAAAGAGTAACACCAGAAAGTTCTAAAAATTCACTTTAATTACATCAAGTTTGCTGAAGTTGCAGCCTTCTCCAGAAGGGCTGTCTGTATTTTTGGCCTGTCTGCTATCAAATATCCCCTCATAACTAAATATTGATGAACTAACAAATATCCCTGCAATCTCGACAAAGAATGAATGAAGATGTAATAAATCTGTCTTAATGCTGATTACACATCACCAAAGTTGCACATTGCTCATTGGAACTCTCATTTACAATATTTTTTTTCCTCCTGGCATAGCTGCTGTGTTTTCATTTTAGATTTTAATTTCAATTTTTTTTTTTTTTTATAACTTTATCATGTAAAGCACAGGGCAGAGTCTGCCATTGATTTATCTGGGCACTTATTTGAGGTGTCATGTGCCTCATCTGCAGACAGAAAAGCCAAATATTCTGAGTGGAAAGCTTGTCAACAAATGGGTTTGTTTGCAGAGGGGTTGGTTTATCTGAAGAATCTCATTTTAGCTACACAAATTTAAAAGAAACACCAGACCCAGCTGTGTTGTGTGTGCTGGAAAATCTGTTGCTACCCCCTGGCTAATGGCCTTTGTTTCATTCAGAATGTGAAATGGTCTCTCTGACTGTAATAGAAATTTAAATAAGACATCTTAGCAGTGATTAGAAATCTCCAGCTGAGATACAAATTGATAGCCTCAAAAGAGACATCAGGAGAAGGCTGCAGATGATGGGGGGAGCAGCAAAAGCATCTGGGAGGGTCGAGAGCTGCCCTGCTCCCTGCCCTTCCCTCCTTCCCTCCTCTCCTCTCCAGCTCTGCTGGGAAAGGAGAAGTGGAGCCACCTGACACTGGTTTGTACTGGGAATAAAACCCCACCCAGGCCAGGCAGCTGCCCAGGAGATGGGACTTGTCCTTTGAGTTCAGTTCAAAACTGAATTTAAAAAAAAGGAGCACCAGACATCCAGAGCATGCCCTGAGTGGTTTTGGCTGTGGTTTGGGTTGGTTGCTCTGCTTTGAAGTTCTCCCTCAGCCTCTCCAGTGCTTGTTTCCCTCTCAATCCCATCTAGAACCACTCATTCCCAGTTTCTTCCCTTTCAATTCTTTTTAAATTTTAGTTCATCCTCTTCCAACCACTCTCCCGGTTCCTCACTCCTTCTCCCCAGCACACCCAGACATCCTAATTTGTGTATCTGATCCACTGCAGGCCTGGGATCTGTCACAGCCTGAAAAGAATGAAAACTGCTTTTCTATTATTATTATTATTATTATTATTATTATTATTATTCACCTCAGTATTTGTCTTGGGGGCATTTGAATTCTTGGTGCCTTTATCTTAGTGGGAACAAGGTGGGAATCTCACAGCTCAAAAGACTTTTTTATTAGTGATTTATTCAATTTTAAGTAGTCTTACTCCATTATAAAATGTTAAAAAGTCTCATCTGAGTTGTTTATTTGCTTTTAGTTGCCTGTTAATAAGAATTAATTTAATTTTCCAGGTGTGTCACATCGTTTTGGGACTGCGACCTGCCACCCCAGAGGAGGAGGGACAGATTATTAGGTGTGTGCTTTGCTCAAAGCTTAAATGGCTTTCAGATCCACCTTTGAGTAATTTCAAAAGATCTGGAAATTCCCTGTTTGAGCTAAAAATTCCCATTCTCTCTGTGCAGAGGCTGGTTGGAAAGGGAGAGCAGGTATGGCCTCCAGCCAGGGCACAACTGGTTTCTCATTGCTATGCCCTGGTGGCACCAGTGGAAAGAATATGTCAAATATGTAAGTAAAATAATAATAATAATAATCATAATCTATGCTGAAGAAATGATTTCTTGTCTTTCTGAATGTGTGGATGGAAAAACCAGTGTGGAGGAAATGACTGCTGAACCAGTAATGCTCAGAACTCAGCATCTCCTGTCTCTTGGTGGAAAATAAGTGTTCTGCTGAATCATTGTTCTGTGGGGAGCTTTGCACTGTAATTTCATTAAAGTCTCATCTCTTTCATCATTCCTGCATCTTAAGATTATTTTTGAATAAAAACCATGCTCACAGGAGCATTTATTTCACATTTTCTGATCCATCTGATAACAAAACTGCCCACTTTGGGTTTGACTTGGCTTGGGCCACAAAACACTCTGAATTTTCTGGACAAAGGAGGAAATTGCTATAATTTGCTTTAGAGGCAATGACAAAAAGTAGTCCAATACCCAATCAAAGGAGTCCTACTAAAACTTTTTAGATGCAGGGTGCTCTTTAATATCCTTTAATTAAAATATGGAAGCTAAAGCACCACTGAATTGTACAAAATACAGAATATTTAATACAATGTAATTGGAATTAAATATTATTTGCAGGCTAAACAAGTGAAACAAACCTCTCAAAAGAGTTTTTGTACCCTCATAAGTAATCATATAAGTACTTGATTAATTTTATAAAAACAAATAGCTGGAAGTACTCAGAAAACTGCCATGTGTGCATTAACTAACCCTGCAAAGGCCATCATCCTTTGTGCACAATGAATTGGCCAAATGAGGGTTGAAATGCCAGAAATGCCAGGTAATCTGATCCTTGCCCTGGTGAGAGGGCTCAGGTGTGCTCAGGATTTTATCCCTGATCCTTTCCATAATGGCACAAGGCCATTTCTCACTGCACTTCTCAAGCAAAAATCAAAAACCACCAGAATTTCTGTGAAAATGCTGCAGGTTTGAGGGGATAAAAGTGGTTTTTGTTGTTGTTCTTGCTGTTCCCATGTGACCATATGAACTTCAAGTCTTCAAATATTTGCAGCCTGTAATTACAGCTGTTTAAAACCAGGTATATTTTTATATATCTAGGTAAAGGAAATAATTTTGGAATTCTGTGTGCGGGATGGTTTATTTGATTGTTTTAACAATTTTAGGAGTTGATTTCTGCTGATTTTTTTTTTTGTTGGTACATATAGAAAGCATTTTTCCATCAGCAAATCTTGTGATGTGCAAAAGCAGTCACAGAACTGTGAATTTTTGGTGGCTGCTTTGACTGCCACATCTTTGATCTTGGCTCATAATTAACTTTCCTGTTTCTTCCCACCTCCAGGATGCAAACCCAGTTGTGATAGAGCCTTCATCTGTCTTGAGTGGAGGTAAGAACCCCCTGCTAGCTGCTGCAGCCAATACCCCAGAACAGGGAGAAGACAAAATGGGAGGTCTTAATGACTTCAGTGCACCAGAAGAAAAGGTTTCAGATAATATTTCCACTGCCTCAGAAGCCTCAGAGTCCACCAGCAGCAGTAAGCATCTCATTTCCTTGGAGGTTTGATGTAGAACAGCTTTTGGGAAAACTGCACACTGCATGGACCCCTCCAGCCAGAGACACAGCACAGCTTGGATTGCAGGGGGTTTAGGATTCATTTTAGGATTTTTAAGGAATTTTTAGGATTTTTTTATCTGTGCTGGCTAAACATAAAGTCTTGTTTAACAGCAGTTCATCTGTTATGCTGGGATTCATTTCCAGAATTATTTTCAATTATTTTTGTCCTATGGTTTATTTTCTAAGTGGATTTTTTTCCCTACTTTCACATTAATTTGTTTTAAGCTGGCTGATCCTATACTCTGCCATGCAATGATAGTAAAAAGGAAAAAAACAGCAAAAAACCATGAGGAAAAGCACAATTGTACTTTTACAGGGCATGTGATTTAAGTTTGAATGAGTTTGTGCAGATCCTAGAGCCATCATTGTGAAAAAGAGATTTTAGTCCTGATTTTCAAGGAGTTCTTGTGAGAATTGGAGATTTTGTTTCTTGTAAGGCAGCTGAAGGTTGCATCTGATATTTTAAAATCATAACTTCAGTTGAAATTAGGTGAACTACTGTGATATTTTTGGGTTGTGGGAAACAAAGAGTAGAGAGACAAAGGTTGGTTCTTTTTTTTTTTTTAAATTGAAATTTCCATTTAGTTCTGCATGACCAAAGCAGCTTCTCTAAGAATAAAATCATTTGCCTTTTCAAGGAAAAATAAACTAAAACATTATTTGATTTATCTTCAGTTCTGCATGTGAGTTTTTAAGGAGTTTGATATTCAAACATCCAGATAACAAAACACTCACCACATTTGCTCGTGCAAAGCTGGTTAGGTACTTTCAGAGCTGTGTTTGTGTAATCATGATGTAAAATAAATAAAATATAATATAAAATCATAAATCTCTTTCTGAGAGATAGCAGATTTATCCCTCTGGAGGTGAAGAGTTGCATGTTTCACTGCAGGAGGAAGGGCAGCAAACCTGATGCTTTCTAAAACAAGGATACCAGAGTGGAACTCACTCCTTGGTGGCTCATGGGCTCAGAAGTGAATGATTTGTGTTTTGTCTCCTGCTTTGTGCTCAGATACTCTGTACCCTGGCACGCCAGGCTCTGAGGTGAGCTTTGCAAGGCAGCACAACACTTCAGACAATAACAACCAGTGTTTCCTCGGGTCCAACGGGAGTGCTCTGCTGCAGCTGAACCCCCAGAAGCCAGGAGCCATTGACAACCAGCCCCTGGTGACCCAGGAGCCAGTCAAGGTAAAGCCATGGCCACAGAGCAAAAGCATATTTTAGCTCTCTTTTATCACAGCTTTTTTATATTGGTTATTTCAGAATTCTGAATATTAATTCTGAATCAATGCTGCTCTGTCATACAGCAAGATTGAGGTTTCTTGCTCTTGTTCTAAGAGAGGAAAATTGTGTTCTGCTTCTACAGCTACTCTTGTGTTTTGTGAGAAAAGAAACATTCAAAATATTCTTACAATTGGGAAGGTAGTTATGAAAAGACAGCTTGCAGCATGAAATGTAAAATACTTTGATAATCAAACACTTCAGCATTTCCATCTAAATATGAATTGACTGCTGCATAAGGAGACAGTAAAACCAAACTGATAGTTTTTGCAGTGTGAGTGCAAATAGAACATGAAACACAGAGCAGCAGCACAGTGCTGAGCAGAGGTGGATTTTTCTATTCAGAGTTATTTTTTGGACTAGGTAACACAAGACCAAAACACATGAATTTTATACTGCACAAGCTTTTGGAGAACCAGTAAATAATGAGACTTGAACGTTAATTACTGTTGGATTTAACCACCATCTCTCAGTGTGAAAAGCAGCTGCTAATTGTTACTTAGAAGTATTTTAATAATTAAAGAGTGTTCAGTGCTCATGAACCAAAATCATTGTGGCCATGTACTCATTTCTCCACTTGAGATGTGACAAAACCCCTTTTTTTTTGGAAGGCTGCATCATTAACCATGGAGGGTGGAAGGCTGAAGAGATCCCCACAGCTGGTGGAAGGCAAGGACTATGTCATGGTGCCAGAACCAGTCTGGAGAGCACTTTACCACTGGTATGGAGCAAACCTGTCCCTGCCCAGGCCGGTGAGTTTGATTTTAGACCCTTTCTAGCAGCCACATTTGTCCAGAGGTAACCTCCTACGGTCATCTCCCACTTCATCCTGTGTCTGGAAGAAGAAATTGGGGGAAAGCAGCCTCCAGGCTGGCCCTGGATGGAAAGTGTGGATGTTTAGAGGAGCTTTGCAGCACAATCCAGGGGCTCTGGCAGCAGGGCTTGCTAAAACACACAAACCTGAGGTCAGATGAAAAGGCTTGGCATCAAAACTCTCATCTTTAAGACTGAGATACAGTTAAAAAGCCATCAAATGAAAAGTGGGACACCTGCAGCTCTGAAAAGCTGTTCCTTCTCTCTGACAATTTTGTGAAGTGGGGGGAAGGCAGGAATTGCTCCTTTAGGTTCAGCATCACGAGCACAATGTGCAGGGTTTGGGGAAGAGCTCAAAAGCAGCGGGCAGGAGGTGAGGCCAGGACTCTCCTCTGTCAGGATGGCTGCTCAGGAGCCCCTGGAGCTGGAGCTGCAGGAGTCTGCTCACTTGGAAATGTTGGGAACTTTTTCTTCAATTTCTCTTGAGTGTATTTATTCCTCAGAGTGGTTGGTTTGTTCTGTGTCAGGTAGTCCCTTGTAGGAGATGCACTTAAAAAAAGGACATGAGGGGGTTTTTGTGCTGGTAGCAATAGATTTTTGGTGGTTGATGTCACAAACATTCAGTGTCACAGATGGGAGAGGATTATCTCTATATTTTTGACAATTTGGTCTGTTGGCTCTAGTGCAGACAATTATTTTACAGGGAAAAATCACTGGCTTCTTACCTCCTCCCACACATTCTCCATGGAAACAAACACCTTTCATGATCCAGAAAAGGCCACATCACTTTATACACAAAGTAATGTGCTTTTTTTCCCCTCAGAAAATGTCATCACCATTGTTTTTGTTGTAGCTGAAGTTGAATGCTGTGGCACTTCAGTGTGGTACGTTCCTTCTCACAGCTTGAGCCGTTTTCTTCTGCTTCACGTGGTCACAAAAAGACTGAACATTCCTTCCATTTCTGCTTGTATATTTGGACAGATCTAAGTGGCAAAATTCTTTGTAGAAAAAAAGCTGCAAAATATATTTTGGGGTAGTTTCAGCTTTTCCTGTCAACGCAGCAAAATGCAACAAAAGTAGGTTGCAGCCTGTTTGCACAATATGAAGGCTTTAAGTCAATCCTGTGGTTCACAAAGTTCAAATCAAATGTCTTCTCATGCATTTGTCAGTTCTTTCAACAGCTGTGAAACTTTTATGTGGAAGTATTATACAGCGAGTGGAATTAATGAGGTTCATTGTGGATTCACATATATTCCAGAAATTACAAAAATATTCTTTCTGTGGTGTGGTGCAGAGAGTGATGCTGCACTATATAAGGTGTTTGCTTTTGACAACCTGCAGCTAATAAGCTCCAAAAAGTGCTTAGGAATCAGGAAATTGTCATTCCTGGGGATATTTGCCTAAAACCCCACGAGAAGTTTGGATTTTTTTTGTCTCCTCATTAAAGAGTTTGGCTTTTTAATAATTTAATCACTTTTTTTAATGCTCGACTCACTCCAGCTCCTATTGCTATTCCCTCCACACTTGCGAGGTGAGTCTCTACAATGTTCCTCACGTGTTCTGCAGGTGATCAAGAACAGCAAGACCAACGTGCCAGAGCTGGAGCTGTTCCCTCGCTACCTGCTGTTCCTGCGGCAGCAGCCGGCCACGCGCACCCAGCAGTCCAACGTCTGGGTCAATATGGGTATGATGAGCCTCAGAATGTTCCCTCAGCATTTGCCCAGAGGTAACTTAAGAATGCAGCAAGAACCACCATCCCCTGTGCAGTTTCTAGGCCAGCCCAGGCTGGGGGAGCTTCCTGTGCTGTGCTGGTGCTCCAGCTCGATCGCCCTGCGGCACGACCGGCGCTCGGGAGCAGCCAGGGCTGCCTGCCCTCTGCTCCAGGGAAAGGCAGCAGGGAGCACTGGCAGGGCTGCCTGCCCTCTGCTCCAGGGAAAGGCAGCAGGGAGCACTGGCAGGGCTGCCTGCCCTCTGCTCCAGGAAAGGCAGCAGGGAGCACTGGCAGGGCTGCCTGCCCTCTGCTCCAGGAAAGGCAGCAGGGAGCACTGGCAGGGCTGCCTGCCCTCTGCTCCAGGGAAAGGCAGCAGGGAGCAGCCAGGGCTGCCTGCCCTCTGCTCCAGGGAAAGGCAGCAGGGAGCAGCCAGGGCTGCCTGCCCTCTGCTCCAGGGAAAGGCAGCAGGGAGCAGCCAGGGCTGCCTGCCCTCTGCTCCAGGAAAGGCAGCAGGGAGCCCTGGCAGGGCTGCCTGCCCTCTGCTCCAGGAAAGGCAGCAGGGAGTACTGACAGGGCTCCCCTGCCCTCTGCTCCAGGAAAGGCAGCAGGGAGTACTGACAGGGCTGCCTGCCCTCTGCTCCAGGAAAGGCAGCAGGGAGTACTGACAGGGCTCCCCTGCCCTCTGCTCCAGGAAAGGCAGCAGGGAGTACTGACAGGGCTCCCCTGCCCTCTGCTCCAGGAAAGGCAGCAGGGAGCACTGGCAGGGCTGCCTGCCCTCTGCTCCAGGGAAAGGCAGCAGGGAGCAGCCAGGGCTGCCTGCCCTCTGCTCCAGGGAAAGGCAGCAGGGAGCAGCCAGGGCTGCCTGCCCTCTGCTCCAGGAAAGGCAGCAGGGAGCAGCCAGGGCTGCCTGCCCTCTGCTCCAGGGAAAGACAGCAGGGAGCAGCCAGGGCTGCCTGCCCTCTGCTCCAGGGAAAGGCAGCAGGGAGCACTGACAGGGCTCCTCTGCTCCAGGGAAAGGCAGCAGGGAGCACTGACAGGGCTCCCCTGCCCTCTGCTCCAGGGAAAGGCAGCAGGGAGCAGCCAGGGCTGCCTGCCCTCTGCTCCAGGGAAAGGCAGCAGGGAGCACTGACAGGGCTCCTCTGCTCCAGGGAAAGGCAGCAGGGAGCACTGGCAGGGAAATCAGTTGATTCCCATGTTTATGGGTGAGTTGAGGGTGGGAAACGAGCACTGCAGAAGCTGAACTGATCAGGAGAGCCAGAGCTGGGCATTCCCATTTTGGGAGTGATTGCTGTAGCCATGGAATAGGTGCCCCTGTGCCTCTCTGATAGTTCAGTGGCACAATAAATTCAATTAATGCTCAGCCAACTGCTTCTGAGTTACTTGGGCAGCTGGGCTTTGATGCCCAAAATTATTTAATGCTCTTTAGAGAGCGATGAAAGGAATGGAATATGAAGACTATTATTTGATGTAGTTCAAAAAGACAATTAAATACAAAGTCTAAACACCCAGCTAAAATCTATTTGTCATAATTGTGGTGGTAATGCTCACCAAAAGATTGTCCAAGAGTAATCTTTAGGTTGTGGCTTCACATTTCAGCTGAAGTGCAGGATTTGCCTCACAGAGGCTGGAAGGAAGCCCTGCATTCACATTTGGACACTCATTTGCATGCACAGTAACAATGGGCTCACCTGATGCTGAAAACTCAGTCCTTCAGCCTTGCCAGTGTCAGGGTGTGGGGAAAACCCTGGTGCAGGTGCTCAGGTGTTCCAGCTTTGGTAGGATCTCCTCCCTCTGTGTAGTCAGCAGCTGCCAGTGCCATCGAGCTGTGCTGCACAAATGCCTCTGCCCAAATTCAGCTTTCCTGCCTGACCTAATCCAATGGAAACTGCTTTGTTGGACATCCTAAAATGCCCAAATTCCAATCAACAGAATCTTCTCACGTGCCAAATTTCATCTTGATTTGGAATTACTTTGCACTGCACTAATTTGATTGTCCAATCTGTTATTAATCTTGTGGAGTTCTCAAATGTGCTTTCTTGCTGTAATCTTACAACTAATCCTCTGATCCCTAATCTCAGAAAATGTTTTCTTTTTAAAAAACTGAGTACCTTGCTTGGTACACTGAAGGCAGATTGATGCTTTGCTGATTTATAAGGTATCATTTACTCTCTTGTCAAATTGCATGTGATAATGTAATACTGCACCTTTTCATGTTGTACTGTTTATTTTATTGTAAGCTTTTAACAGTGAAAATAGAATTGTGTCACTCCTCAGGCTACTTAAGTATTGCAGCTGCCCACTTTGGGTTGGGCTGGATAATAAAATATTTGTAAGCAGTGGGGAACTTCTGAATTTTAAACAAAAAAAAATCAAAAAGAAACCCCCTTTTTTAAAGTTGCCCTCACCTCTAGTGCAAATCTTTTATTTAAAGATGAGCTCCCATTAGAAAGAGCAACAATCTTGACCAATTAATCTGTTGTTGCAAGTGTGGGCTTGTTGAGAAATTTTGGTGGACTTCCCAGGTGTCTTCACAGAATGTTTTGAGGAATTTAGTTTTTAAGCAATTTAATTATTAAGAGTACTTCTGTTTTGAGCTGCCAGGCTGATTTCATGTGCCCAGATCAGCATTCATCCCACAGAAGAGCTGAGGCAAAGCCATGCCACTCCCAAAAATAGTCACAGTGGGTTTTGTACCTTATATTTTAATTACAACATTCCCTCAAAAAGGAAATCCTAACGAAGTTTTGAAGTCCTTTATTTTGATAATTCCCTTTGCCTCTCATACTGTCTTTGAGAGACAAAAAGAATTGTGAAAACTTGTAAAACTCCATTCAAGTTTTTTATTTTCTATGAAAAATACAGAGAAGCAATTTTCTAACAGGTTTTGCTAAGAAGGGAGGTATTTTATCTGCTTTGTGACAGCAAATTTGCTGTCCCAAAGGGTCAGTAACAACTGATTTCCACTAACTCCTAAACACAAGCACAAGAGTGCAACACTTTTTGCAGAGAATCTGTTCAGTGTATAATGATTGCTCTGACCCCTGGGTAAGTGCAGCCTCCTCTCCCGTTGTGTCCCTGTGAATGCAGGCAATGTCCCTTCCCCAAATGCTCCTCTGAAGAGGGTGCTGGCCTACACTGGCTGCTTCAGTCGCATGCAAACCATCAAGGAGATCCACGAGTACCTGTCGCAGCGGCTGCGCATAAAGGAGGAGGACATGCGCCTCTGGCTCTACAACAGCGAGGTAGCCCTGCTCCTTCTCCTGCCTTTTTTACTTGTTTTTTATATTCTGTGTGTCTGTTCCTCTCCAGAATCTATTCACTGCACATATCAGAGTGCTCAGAAAGATCCTTTACAGTTAAAGGCTCTTGCTGTTGGTTTTTCCGAGGTTTTTGTGCTTTAATTCCCCTTTGCGGTGAAAGGATCCTCAGAGTGTTGTACATGTAGAACTCTAATTCTGTGATTTATTTTCTTCTCTTTCATAAAGATTCTTTACAGTTAAAGGCTCTTGCTGTTGGTTTTTCAGAGGTTTTTGTGCTTTAATTCCCCCTTGAGGTGAAAGGATCCTGAGAGTGCAGAGGATCCTTTCAGTACATGAAGAGGATCCTCAGAACATGTAGAACTCCAATTCTGTGATTTGTTTTCTTCTTCTGCATAAAGATCCTTTACAGTTAAAGGCTCTTGCTGTTGGTTTTTCAGAGGTTTTTGTGCTTTAATTCCCCTTTGAGGTGAGAGGATCCTGAGAGTGCAGAGGATCCTTTCAGTACATGCAGAGGATCCTCAGTACATGTGCAGCTCTAATTCTCTGATGTGTTTTCTTCTTCTACATAAAGATCCTTTACAGTTAAAGATTCTTGCTGTTGGTTTTTCAGAGTTTTTGTGCTTTAATTCCCCTTTGAGGTGAAAGGATCCTGAGAGTGCAGAGGATCCTTTCAGTACATGTACAGCTCTAATTCTGTGATGTGTTTTCTTCTCCTGCAGAACTATCTCACTTTGCTGGATGATGAAGATCACAGACTGGAATACCTTAAAATCCAAGATGAGCAGCATTTAGTAATAGAAGGTATAAAAAGTATAATTGACTATTCTTCTAAAAATAGAGGTTTGCAGAGGGAACCTGTGGGGAGGTGGTGGCAAAGCTGATTTAGGAAAGTTTGTACTTTGCTCCTGTTTTGATGTCCAGGGGCATCTTTTGGATTTTGGATCTTTTGTTGGTTTGCAACAATACAAAATAATAGTGGTGGCTCATGAATTGATTTGTTCAGAGCTGGTGGGCCTTTATTGAGAATTAGAATAAGCACTGAAAAATTTGCTATTCAACAGCAAAAGCAATCCCAAGGCTGCTTCCTAAAGATGTTACTGGTGTGGTTGGAGGGGTGCCAGTGCTAGAATGAGTTCCAATAATGATTAGAAACATTGAAATGAAAACTAGCAAAAATAATAGCTAGAAGTAAGCACATTTCTAATCCCAAATATTAGAAAATTTTAATTAAACCTCTTCAGCTGTGTAAGCTCTCTGGAGTAAGTAACAACTTTTAAAAGCCCATTTTTGTGTCCTTTTCTAGTTCGAAACAAAGACATGAGCTGGCCAGAAGAGATGTCTTTTATAGCAAACAGCAGTAAAATAGACAGACACAAAGGTGAGTCTTTCACAGAGTCACTGCATTAGGATGAGAAGAAAAATCAAAAAAAAACAGTTGAAATGTTGAAACAATCCATTTAAACACAAGTCTGTTAACATTGGGTGGGGTCTTTTGTGCTGCTTTGCTTGGTTTTTGTAGTAACTTAAATGCTGGAAATGTGGGATTTTTTGTTTACTACCTTGGATTTTGTTAAAGCAAAGAAAAATTAAGATTTTAACAAACAAGCCCAGAATTTTCAGTACCATAATTACCTGTAAATATTCTGTATGGATTGCACTGCTGTCTGTGGTGGATCAGATCAAGAAAATACCTCAATTTCTGTGAGGCAGAGTTGAGAGAGCAGAAATTCCAAACATCTGCTGCATCCGTGTAGTTCATAATTGGGAGCAGGTTCCATTAAATTGGTCACTGTGAGAAGATGCTGCTACAACATTCTGAACTCTCTCATCTGCACAACTGCTACAATGATGTTTTTTTGCTCAGTTCCTACTGAGAAGGGTGCCACAGGCCTGAGCAACCTGGGCAACACGTGCTTCATGAACTCCAGCATCCAGTGTGTCAGCAACACACAGCCCCTGACCCGTTACTTCATCTCAGGGAGGCATCTCTACGAGCTGAACAGGTAATTCCTGGGGGAGAACAGTGCCATTTTGGGTGCTGGAACATTTATTCAGGGCTGTCTGCTGCTGAAATTCAGTGGGAAGGGATGATTTAAATTCAGTGTTACCAGCTCTGCAGCAGATACTACATTAGAGACATGAAATACAACCTCTTGTTGCTGGGAGCAGGAAGCTTTTCTGCTTCCTTCTTCATCTGCAGCCTTGAGCTGTGGTTGCATTTGAGTCTGGTGTTAATTCCTTTGTGATTTCTAGGACAAATCCCATAGGAATGAAAGGACACATGGCCAAGTGCTATGGGGATTTGGTGCAGGAGCTGTGGAGTGGCACCCAGAAGAACATAGCTCCCTTAAAGCTGAGGGTGAGTTATTCTGGGATGGAAAACAAGGAAAAAGCAGAAATTCTGTGCACCTTTTCCTGGTGTTACCTGTGTTGTAGCAGTTTGGAGACTCAGAGTTTTCCCTAGAAGGAGGCAGTGTTCATCAGACCTGGTGGGATTTGTGGTTGTAGGGCCAGAGGAGTTATGTGGTATGACACAAGCTGTGCCACCAGAAGTGGCTTTTGTGGCCCTTTTTAGGTACAAAAGGGGATGCATTTACCTGTAAATGAGCTTTTGTTCTGAAAGCAAAGGGGCTTGGCAATTGAATTTGTGTTCATTGACAGCACCTGTCTCATCTACAGTATTTTGATTTATTTTTACATTTTTTACATGATATTCAATAAGTTCCTGCTGTTTTTTTTTTTTAATAGTGGACAATAGCAAAATATGCTCCAAGATTTAATGGCTTTCAGCAGCAAGACTCACAGGAGCTGCTGGCTTTTCTCCTGGATGGGCTCCATGAGGACCTGAACAGGGTTCATGACAAGCCATACGTGGAGCTGAAGGACAGTGACGGCCGGCCAGACTGGGAGGTGGCAGCAGAGGTGGGCCTCACATCTTTGTGTGGTTTCTCTTTTCCCTACAGTACTGAGCTCAGAAATTATTAATGAGGCTGCCTTTGGCAACATTTTGGGATTCTGGCACATTTTGGATCGTGTCAGAGCTGTGATTTACAGAGATAATTTCACCTTTGAGCTGAAAATTAATTTTAATTGTTGGAATAAAATGATGATGATGATACTTGACAACAATTTTGAACAACTCAAAATTAGGGAGTATCAAAATATTTCAGCATGCCTGATGATCCCCTCAGAAATTTTAAATTGTGTCATACCTTGATTATTGTGTTGAGAACTTGTGCTGTGACTAAATAGTTCCTATGTATTAGAAAGTAGGAAATAACTTTTGTGGAAATACTTTGACTCCCATAGGCCAATGAAACTTTGGAGACCAGTTAAGTAGTTTCCAATTTCTAACTTGGTATTACATTTTTTGTGCTTCATTTCAGGCCTGGGAAAACCATCTGAGAAGAAACAGATCCATTGTTGTAGATTTATTTCATGGGCAGCTGAAGTCACAAGTGAAATGTAAAACTTGTGGGCATATAAGTGTTAGGTTTGACCCTTTTAATTTTTTATCCTTACCTTTGCCAATGGACAGCTACATGCACCTAGAAATTACAGGTGAGTGGTGTAAATGTGCCATTCCTCAAATAAAATCTGTGTAAGTGGAACAGCTGTAAACCATCAAATTTTATTTGTGTTATTTAGAATAATACAGTCATTTTAATATAAGAGTGCAAGAATTTTCATTGGAACACAGTTAAACCAAGATAAAAATTTTAGGAACAGGAAAGGATGGCCCATTTTTAGTCTTGTTTGAAGGATTTAATACAAAAACCTTTGAAAATGGAGATTTTGAGAACTTTCCTTCTGTTCCTTCTCTTGTGGAGGTTCTCCTAAATCTGCCCAGAGGAAAAACAGGGACTGGGGGGAAAATACACTGTGGGTCATTAACTGTGCTCTGAAGGAGCTGTGGATTGCAGGAAAAGGGGCAAAAGGAAAGATGGTAAAAAAGTGAAATAAATTTTGAAGCCATTTTCTACTGCCTATGCAGCCAGAGATTTCCTGACATTGTGACATCGCCTGCAGACCTTCAAAACTGACTGGGAAAATGAAATAAATCATCTGTTCAAGATGGGGAAAAAATATTTTCCAAGAAGTGGGGAGCTGTAATGTATTCTTGTCATTAAAGCCTGCCTGGGCTGCTGACCAGGGATTCTTTTCTCCTTTAAAGTCATTAAATTAGATGGTACCACTCCTGTTCGATATGGGCTGAGACTGAACATGGATGAGAAGTACACAGGCTTGAAAAAACAGCTGAGTGAGCTCTGTGGCCTCAAACCAGAGCAGATTCTGCTTGCAGAGGTGCACAGCTCCAATATAAAGGTAAAAAGAAAAAAAAAAGATTAATTATTGGTGCAACATGCTTTGGGTGGTTTTGTTGCTTCTTTGTTATTTTTAACATTTAAACTTTGCTTGCAAGAGCTGTGAAATAATTTAGCTAAAAGTATGGTAAAAAATCAGCTTAGTTATGGCTCTGTATGAACTTTTATTTCATTTTTAAACAGTATTATGGCTTGCTGTAAATAGATTTAAATTGATTGCTAATGATATTTTTAGGGAAAAAATCATCCTCAGGTAATAAATCTCAAATTAAGGTGCTGTGATGAGTCTAAACACTGTCAAGACATCAGGACCATAAGTAATGGCTGGCTTACAGTGTGTGTGGATATCTCCAGGGGGATTTTTTTGCTGTAGATTAAAAATTGTTGAAATGAGATGCTCTGGGTGTGATGGAGACCACTGATAACTCCTGCAGAGGCCTTGGGTCCTTTATTCCTCTGGAAAGGTGTGAGGAGGCAGGGGGTGGGAGGGAGGAGCTGATAACTGCAGCTTGCAGAAGAACAGAGCACATTTGGTGCCAGAGGAAGGTGTCCCAGTGCTGCTCTCCCTCCCTCCTGCAGAACTTCCCCCAGGACAACCAGAAGGTGCGGCTGTCCGTGAGCGGCTTCCTGTGCGCGTTTGAGATCCCCATCCCCGGCTCCCCCACGTCAGCATCCAGCCCCGTGCAGACAGGTGAGAGAAATCTGCTTTTCCTGCTCCTTTCCACTGCACCCTGCTGAGCCCAGGACTCAAGTTTGTCACTGAGTGAGGGTTACAGCAGGGACACGTGCGGGTTGTGCTCGGTGTCCGCACGGGATGGAAAGGACAAAAATCCTGATCAGCCGTGGGTGATTGATCATTTATTTGTCTGCCTGCAGAGACATCCACTGGGCCACCAGCCAACGGAGCCCCCACCATCCTGATGAACGGGGACGTGGCCAAGCCAAGCCTCATTCCCAACGGGATGCCAAACACGGTGGTGCCGTGTGGGACGGAGCGCAGCGCGCCCAGCTGGGCCCTCAACGGCCACGTGCCCTCGCTGTGTGACAGCCCCTGCACAGGCTACATCATTGCAGTGCACAGGAAGATGGTCAGTGGCCTTGCACACTTGGGGAGAAATGTGAAAAAAGCAGATTTTTTTTTAATGTCCGCATGGTAATTGTACAGGTTTATGTGTGATGTGGTCAGATAACCTCGCCATCATGTCATAAAATAGCAAAGTGTTTCAAGTCAGTGATCAAAATTGACAGTATTTAATATTGGAGTTAGTCATTTTAACACAATTATTGATTAATTTTAATTGTCGAGGTCTGAAATAAGTCACAAGGCCAGCAATTCAGGGGATTATTGCACTGTGAGTTAATGCACCTTCACATCTCCTCCTCTTTCTTCCACAGATGAGGACAGAGCTGTACTTCCTCTCATCTCAGAAGAATCGGCCCAGCCTCTTTGGGATGCCCTTGATTGTCCCCTGCACGGTTCACACACGGAAAAGGGACCTCTATGATGCTGTGTGGATCCAGGTCTCCAGGCTGGCCAGCCCCCTCCCTCCTCAGGAAGCCAGTAACCATGCCCAGGACTGGTGAGTGGGGCACCTCAGCCTTGCATCTGAGTTACAGTCCAGTGCCTTACACTTGTTTGCAAGATTTAAAATTGTGTTCATTTGGTTTCTCACAATAATGGCAGTAATTGAAATTAAATTCTTTTTGGTACAGTTAAATGTAGCTGCACTTAAATGTTGGCTTTGTTCTTATCCAGTGATTGATAATTATTTATATCTGATGAATTCAAGCCACGGAAAGGCAGCTTTTAATAGTAAATTGTAACCAAAATTATCATTTTGAGGGTTTTCTCTAAGTAATCATAACAAGCCCAGTGAAGGGAGGTAATTGCTGAGAGTGCTGCTGTTTGATGTTGTGTTCTCCTCTGTTTCAGTGATGACAGCATGGGGTACCAGTACCCCTTCACCCTCAGGGTAGTTCAGAAGGATGGAAATTCTTGTGCTTGGTGTCCATGGTACAGGTAAATTGTCCTTTTTTCCATTTACAGCAGGGAATCACTCCAGCAGAAAGGTAATTTATGGTAATGGGTCTGTGGTACATTTCAGACTTCAGAGGCAATATCAAACAAGAAGAATCTGGAATGTCATTTCACCAGAACTCTCTCCAGGCAGACTTGCACTGCAGCACCACTTTTATGACTTGCAGAGCTGAAAGTTCTGCTGCCACAGAAACTTGAAATTAGGAGACAGAAAAGAGATTATCCAAAACCTGTTAACCCCTTACAATATTCTGTGTCTGTGTGCAGCCTTGGATGTCCAAGGACTTGCATGGTTTGGGGGGATTCACACAAACCCAAATTTTTAGATGTAATTCATGTACCCCTGTGAGTTCCTTGCCATTTGAAGGGTAAGATCTAAAATGGGCAATGAGAAACTCACCCTCAAGAGTGCTTGGAATTTCCCATAAAGAGAGACTTGCTAATGAAAATTCCAGACCCTTGCTGGGAGGTATTCAGGCCACAAACTAATTTTTTTAAGTGTTTTATAGCTCTTAGAATTAGTTATCATGGTGAAAAGAACTTGTGGAGACAGAGCAGTGGAGTTTTTGGGGTCGTAGCTGGGTTTGATCAGCACTGGATCATAACAGAATGGAAGGGATTTCAAAGACCATGCCAACCTCCTTCCATGGGACACCTTCCAGTGGATCATGTGCAGGCAGATGGTGGAGCTCACCCAGCTGCTCCCCCTTCTCACTCTGGTAAAGTTTTGCATTAAAAACACAAATAACCTGGAGCATTGCTGCATAAAAATGTCTCACACTGGAGGCAAGACCTGCAGCTTGGAGGGTGCAAGGAGCCAAAACAAGGAGCAGAACTGAATGAATGTAGAAAAGATTGAACCCTGCACTGACCAAACCCAATCTTTGTGATTCAGGTTCTGCCGTGGCTGCAAGATTGAGTGCACAGAGGACAGGGCCTGCGTGGGCAGTGCCTGCATTGCTGTGGACTGGGACCCCACGGCGCTGCACCTGCGCTACCAGACCTCGCAGGAGCGGGTAAAACGCCAGCAGGAGCCCTGGGTGGCACCTCTGAACCACCCCCACTGCTGCCTCTTCAGTTGTGTGCTGCTGCTTTTGTCCCTTTTCTGTCAAACCAAAGGCAGCACTCGTGGGGCAGTGTGTTCTGATGAATCGATGTCTTGATGTTAGGCCTCTTATGTGGTCTGATGGAACCACAGCAGTGCATTTGCTGTCTGTTGTGAATTGCTTTTAAGCTAGTCCAAGATATATAATACATAATACATTACAAAATAATCTTAATTTGATAAATTTTCTGTATCTATAAACAGTTATGCATGTGAGTAAACCTATTTCCTCATTAAGCCAACAAAACACATCTCAAGGTGAGCCTGTAGATGGGTGAATCTGGAATAACTGTTCCAATTTGTGAGTTTTATCTATAAAGTTGTGCTTTATGGATAATTTATAAGCAGAGCCCAAGTTAAGAACAGTGAATTATTTTTATCTGCCTCTTCATAACTCAAATGAAATTCCTGCTCAAACTTACCACACCTCATTTTTATCTCTTAATTCTGAGCAACCCAGTGAAGTTATTTGTGATGCTGTGAGGAGAGCCCTCCTCTGAGCAGTGTGTGTTACATTTCCAAGTCAGAGACATTTCCTCTCCTCTTCAGATCGTGGAAGAACACGAAAGTGTTGAGCAAAGCCGCCGAGCCCAGGCAGAGCCCATCAACCTGGACAGCTGCCTGAGAGCCTTCACCAGCGAGGAGGAGCTGGGGGAGGACGAGATGTACTACTGCTCCA
This sequence comes from Passer domesticus, assembly GCF_036417665.1. NCBI lineage: Eukaryota > Metazoa > Chordata > Aves > Passeriformes > Passeridae > Passer > Passer domesticus. The sequence continues at coordinate 1,818,830 of NC_087492.1, read as the reverse complement.
AGTGCAAGACCCACTGTCTGGCCACCAAAAAACTGGATCTTTGGAGACTTCCCCCTATTTTGGTAGGATCTTGTGTCATTTTTTCCCTCAGCACGTTGTTCCCAAATCTGCCAAGTCGCCGTGCTCTGAATAAGATGATTTTTGCTTTGTTCACACTCTGAGGTGGGGCACTGACTGAGTTTGCAGGCAAATAAAGCAAACCTCAACTCCTTTAGAGTGTTTTTAGCTGCTGCCTTGCAGGAAATGGTGGTGGTTTGTGCTCAGTGTCAGCTGCTCTGACACAGCCCATGCTCAGATGGTGACAAGATCTCTCTGGTTGTGGAACATCTGCAGTTCTTATTTTTCACATTTGGTAGCTTATTCAAAACAGACAGTGCTGATCACTGAATTGAAGCAACCTTGCCATCTTTCCACATGAAAATATTAGTTTCATGTTTTACCAGTTCGATCCCAAAATCTAAACTCAGAGCATTATTTTACTAGCATAGAATAAAATGTGTATGTTTTGGGAAAAACTCTCTTTGAGCAGTGAAATTACTCACTGGGATGTCATTGCCCCCCCTTTAATTATTTTCTCTACCATGTTTCTCCTTAGATCATTCACCTGAAAAGATTTCAGTTTGTTAACGGCCGCTGGATAAAATCTCAGAAAATTGTTAAATTTCCCAGAGAAAACTTTGACCCAAGTGCCTTTTTGGTACAAAGGGATCCGAGTCATTTCCAAAGGAAGCAGCTGACCCTGCAGGTTGAGAGCCTTCCTGAGGCACGGGCTGGCCAGGGGGACACCAGGAGAGCAGAAGTGCAGATCACTGGCACAGCAGGAGAAGGGGACACACTGAACAGGAGTCCATCCTCCCTAAACACTGCTGTCCTCAATAATGTCAAAGGTAGGGAGTGACTGGGGAAAATTCCACTCTCTGCTGGTGTTTGGAGGGGGAAAATGTTACGTACAAAATTTTAATGTTTGAGGGGTTTTTTTGCCAAAGCACTACACTTGGAAACATTCCTTATTGAAGCTTTAGTATAAAAATGAAAGAAAATTTAAGAAATTGCTCAGTAACAACAATTTAAGAAATTGCTGGTACTTGTGTAAGTGGGCTGGAATTAGTGAGGGATGTGCTTCTGCATAAAAGAATTAAATTTCAGTTTTTAGGTGTTGGATGTGTGTGCATAAAGGTGGAGTCTTCTTTCTATATATTACTCATGAGCTGCACTGAAACAGTGGGGTTTAATGTTTGGTTATTCAAAAAAATAATTTCAAAAAGAAAACTAGACTGTGTTTGTACTCATTTCAGTAATCTCTGTGCTTCCTGTCCTAGCATCTCCATCCTTGGGGAGGAAAAGTGGAACCAGCTGCCCCTCAAGTAAAAACAGCAGCCCCAACAGCAGCCCAAGGACTTTGGGGAGAGGCAAAGGGCGCCTGCGGCTGCCCCAGCTGGGGAAAAACAAACTGTCCAGCAGCAAGGAAAACCTGGCTGCCAGCAGGGAGAACGGTGCTGAGCACGAGCAGGGGGACGCTCTGACTAAAGGACAGGCTTTGGGGGGCAGCCAGAGCGAGCTGTACCCCGGGCAGGACAGCGAGGGGGCTCTGGCCAACGGGTTCCTGTGGGAGCAGAGCTCACTCAGCAACGGGCAGGGCGACAACCACAGCGAGGACGACACCGCCGACGACCAAAGAGACAGAGACGACGTCTGGGTCAACCCCATCTACAACCTATATGCAATCTCGGTAGGTGCTGCTCCTCCTTGGCACTCTGCTTTAACCAAATGCCTTCGCTGGGTTTGTGCCAGCACAGGGATCTGTAGGGAAGGAGGGCAAAGTCAGCACCATAAATTCGCTGTAAAACCGGGGATGAATTATGTGTCTGCTGATCTGCTCTGCTTGTGTGTGTAAAGCTAGCTCCAGCTGTCTAGATTGTTGTGATGACTCACTCACAGATAATGAACTTGGGAATCATTTATTGCATGTTTGATCCAGGATTTGTTTTCTTCTTCGTTTTCCTCAGTGCCATTCAGGAATTATGGGAGGGGGTCATTACGTCACTTATGCCAAAAACCCGAACAACAAGTGGTACTGCTACAATGACAGCAGCTGCAAGGTAAAGCACTTCTTTTCATCATTATTTCACATCATTATTCTAATTATAATTGCCTTGGTTGTCCAGAGCTAAAGAAATTTAGAGTCAGAAATTCTAGCTAAAGAAATTTCAGAATCACAGAATGGTTTGGGTTGGAAGGAACCTTAAAGTTCATCCCATTCCACTCCTCTGCCATGGGCAGGGACACCTTCCACTAACTCAAACATTTGTGGAGAGCTGCTGTTTGAAATCAGAAGCATCTCCAAAGCTGCACCAGATAAATATTAAAATTATTAGCTGAAATTGTACGTGAGGTTTTTTCCAAGGTAACATCTGTGCATCAGCTGCTCCCACAGTTAAGGGAAGATGCTTATTTTGTACAAAGATGGAAAAATGACTAAGAATGGAAAGCCAGGAATACATTTCCATGATGGCAGCAGTTTGTATTCAATTGGTGAATAACTCAGCTCTGACACTTCTAAGTATTTGCATTCATCACTATAAAATTGTCAGAGTTCCCAAGTAATCCATGGAGCGAGATAAGACAGAAAACAGGATTCCTTATGTTGCACCCAGTTAAAAATACACATTTTGGGGCAGCACTGTGTGTTTGTTTGAAGCACAGCAGTTATCCCATGGGGTTTTTCTGGCTGTTTCCCTGTGTCAGGAGTTGCACCCGGACGAGATCGACACGGACTCTGCCTACATTCTGTTCTACGAGCAGCAGGGGGTGGACTATGCCCAGTTCCTGCCCAAGATCGATGGCAAGAAGATGGCAGACACGAGCAGCATGGACGAGGACTTCGAGTCCGACTACAAGAAGTACTGCGTGCTGCAGTGACCTGAGGGAGAAACCCTGAGGGAGAAAGCCTGGCGTGTGCCCTGGGCAGGCCCTGCCTGAGGCAGAGAACAGCTCGTGGTTGTCGTTGTCCCCTGTGAGCTGAAAGCACAAAAAGAGCCCCTGGTTAAGCAGTTAATATCCAGTAGTATTGTTTTGTTCTGTTTTCTCACTACATGCTCGAAACGTTTCTGATGTTGGACATCTGAGACTGCCACTGGCCTTTAAATCCAATGGTTTGAGAAAAGCCAACTAGGACCAAATAAGAGCTAAATTAAACATCCAAATAAGAGCTAAACAGAGTAGTGTAGAGTTTACCAACTGTTCTAACACCCCCTGAGGCTCTCGTTAGGTTTAAGGTAACGGGGAAAAACAATTTATAATGTTGTCTTTGGACAACATGATATTGCTACCTCCTTTTTCCTGCAGTTTTATTGCATTTTATTGGCAAAACGGGGAAGGCAAGAGAAGGAAAAGTGCATAAATGGAAACAAATTATTGTCATGGGGAAGAGAAGTTTCCAGTTTTGCCACCACTAGTGTGTGTCAGTTGCTTTCTTTCTGTATGTTGGGAGCACAACCAAATCATCATTTGAGAAGAGATTAATTTCTACACTTGAATGGTTTATTATACTTGTGTTTTCTCCACGTGTTGGCTGTGCAGATCAACATGTTTCAGGAATGGCTTTTCTGCCTGAAGAGTGCTGGCTCAAACTTTTTTGAGCTGCCTCAAGAAGAAACTTCAGGTTGGAGAGAGTAGTTGTGATTACACTCACGGTGTCTTAAAATGTGCACATTGCACAGAAAGTTCCCAGCTTTTGGAAGGAGAGAGATGCTTGAGCTTATGTTTCATGACTGGTGTTGCTTTTGAAATTTGCACTTTTGAAAATGCATCTGATTCAGTTGAAACCCACTGTTTGTTTGGTTTTGTTGTTGTTGTTGTTGTAAGGGCTCTGGAGTGAATGGCTGAGTATCCACTGTGCATTTCCAAGGAAGAAGCTGTGGCTGTCAGGTAGCTGTGTAGCATTCATGGATGGAGGTTGTTTTTTTGAATTGGTTTCCTAGCTCAATTTCTTGTTTTCAAAGTTTGGTTGCCTTTTCAAATGATCTTCTTTTTGTTTGTTTCTTACACCAGGTTATGCAAATACTTGCAATTAAACCAGACTTGCTTTCCATGCCCTTGCAACATGCTCTGTAATTCAAGGGGCTTCTTGCATGAAGGGAAGTGTGACTGAGTCTTAGCAGAGACTGGAAAAAAAAAGAGTTGTTTTTGTTTTGAGCAGGCATTTCTTTAAACATTTTCAGTGTTAAATTGTTTGCATATCTGAATGAAGATAAAAATTTTCACTCTTTTGGCCTTTTGTTCTTCAGCTGAGCTTAAGCAGCTGATTAATTTTGTCACATCATCTTCCCAGTTCTCTAGATTTTTGTACCTTCACTAACAAAACTGTTACTCACGTGGTTCTCTGCGATTAATGTTTGGATTCATTTTGGGGTGTTTGACAAGAATGCCAAACCTTCAGCAGTTTCTCACTTCCAGGAGGATCTGGGGTTTGTCTGTTGAAGAAGTGATATCAGCTGCTCTGGCTGTCTGCTCAGGCAGAGCCCTCCCAGCCTTTGGAGGTTGTGCCTCTTTGGGGACAGCAGATCTGCTCCAGAATGAGTCTTGTCTTACCTGTCAGGTGTTGCTCCTTATCCTCTGTGGTCTTTTATCTTTAAAGTGGTCTGAACATTGAGCCTAAAGAAAAGCAAACATGACTAGTGAATTTCTAGGTTAGAAGCTTTTTCAACACCCACTTGTCTACTCCTCCCTCTGCAAACTCCATGAAAAGTGAAAAATTTTCAACTGATTTACTTTAAAATGTTTTATTTAAGCAGGTAGCACAATCTACTAATGTTATTTGATCTTCTGTGTTTGTTACATTGGTTGTAATTAATTTTTTAAATTAAATTAATTCAAGAATTAGTCGTAAATTTATTAAGTTAACTATTAACTACATTCACTTTGTAAATTATTGTATAAAACTTATTGACAATGCACTGACTTTAGAAAGATGTTAATGTACATAAATGCCTTGTAAATAAAATAGTGTTGATGTACTGGAATATGAGCTGTATTAAAACAAAGGTATTGGTAATTGTATATGGAGTGAACCTGTTTATCTGTAACTATATTATTCAAACAAATTAAATACTGTGGATGCAGATGAAGTGTCACTTCTTGTCAGATAATTTTTAATAACTGTTTTCCTGCTTTGAAGTGTCTGTGCTGCTTCTATGAAGCTCAAATGTCTTTGTCAATCCAAAAGCTGAAGCATGGGCGTGCATCCAGCAATTCTTTGCAGCTTCTTCATTGTTTACAAAAGGTAAGTTGGGTATTTTGTTGCTGATAATAACACCTATTACCTGAAACCAATCCGTGTCAGCAGTGAAGTGATCCCTCAGGTACGGGAAGGCTTTGCTCTGGTGTCTTGGACAGGAGCTGCAGGTACCTGATGTGCAGTCCTGCTGCCTGAGGTGTCCCTGCTGCAGCCAGGGCTGGAACTGGGGCTGCAGCCAGGGCTGGACACTTCCCCTGGGCAGACAGGGCTGGGAGAGCCCTGCTGCACTCCCAGCCCTGCTTTTCTCCAAGCAGGAAGTGGATCTGGTTGAGTTGGCAACCAGAGCAAAGTCTGCACAGAGCTGATGTCAGGAGCACTCATCACCTGGCTTCTTTAGCTGGAAATGAACCATTGTTCTTTTTTACAGCCCTTGAAGATGCTCGGTGGGTATTTAACCAAGGATTAGCACGCACCAGCATCCCCAGGGTGTCTCTGGAAGTGAAGCCATCTGTGGCTGGGATGGGGGTGTTGGTGCAGCACTGGGTGGTGACACTTTCCTGGTGATCAACTCTCAGAGCATTGGTCATTCGTGCTGGGTGTGCTCACCCCACGGCCTCACTGGGGTCACTTGGGCATTTTCAAGGTTGAAAATTTCATTTTAATATAAAGAATATGGGCTACAGTAGTGTCTGTCATGAATTTCCCGCTGTTACTTTGAGGTATTGGAAGGGGAATTTAAAAGGATGAAAAGCTCTAATTACTGAGGATGTTCATACATGCTGCTGTCAGTGGTAAAGCTTTTATTGATTCCATGCAGCAGGGGACACTGAAGAGATGAAGGTGTCACATCCCTGCCCACGGGCTGCTGCTGAATCCCTTTGGCTTCCCACATCAGAGCTGTGCAGGTCTCACAGGAGGGCTCAGAACTGAGCAGAGCCCCTTTGTGAGGTGGCAGCAGTGGCAAAGGGGCTCTGCTGGGCTGTCCCTGCTCCCTCTGTGTGTGTGCAGTGCAGGAAGCACCACTCCTGCTTCTGGGGTGGCTCAGGCAGACTTCTGCAAACCTGGCGTGGCTTTTGGTGCCTCTCCTGGGACGGGGGGAAGGACCCAGCAGGGACAGCACCTCTTGTGCCAAACCCTCTTATTCCCCCCAGGGAGAGGGGAGGGATGGATGCACCAGCCCTGCAGGGCCCTGCTGCCCGCAGGAGCGACCTCTGTCCCCTCCCTTCCCTGAATCCCAAACCCAAAGGCATTTTCCATCCTGATCCAAGTGCTGGATCTGTTCTGGAGCTGCTGTTCCAGCCGTGCCCCCTGTCCTCCCCTGGGCTGGCACAGGAGGCTCTATCCCTGCTTTTCCCTCTATCTAAATATCAAAATATCCCAGATTTATCTGTGATCATGTCCTGAGAACGTGCTGGGCTCCAGGCGCAGCCCCTGGCCCGGGGCCCGGAGCATCCACGTAGATATTAATTACATTAATTATACCTTTTGTTACCCTTTTTCCCTCAGGTCCAGTAAATTGAAGCAAGAAGTGAGTAAAATGCAGTCATCCATGCTTGCTGATTTATCGTTTCAGGAAAATAAAAAGCTGTCAGGAGCTGGGGAGATTGTGCCTTTTGTTTGGGACAAGCCTCTGGCTTCCTCGATCGTGTGTAAAAGATTTCCTGTTTGTGAAAATGAAAAGCAATGTTTGATAAGGTCCCTTCAGCAAAATCAGTCACAAAGGAGAAAACAGATTAAGGATGCTTCTAGGTTTGATAGAAATTAAATTTCTCTGGGAGTTATGAGCACAGAAAACCAATGAGGAAATCTTGTGGCAAAATACAGGTTTTATTTATATTTAGGGTCATCTCAGACACACCTGATGACTGAACCTCACCCCACTTTTACCAGTGCATTTAAAACTCGTGGTGAGGGCACAGAGATGTCCCCAGGTGGGTCACGAGCTGCTTTGGGTGGTCAAAGTTCATGCAATTCCCTCCCCTGCAAAAAAAAAGAAACAGCAGCAGATGCTTCAGAGCCTTTGTCAGAGTGTTTGTGAGAGCTGGCAATGCAGCACTCTCTGTACTCTGGTATTTTTTTATCTCAGCACTGCTGAAATTTTTTTCACCGTTAGGTTTTTATTGGGTGCAAAGTCCAAATGAAGTGGCTGAGAGAGCTGTGCTGTGTGATGACTTCTTTTGGATTTTGGAGATTCTGTCTGTAAACAGCTGTGAACATTCCCAGTGTTGTTTCTCAGCTCTGTGTGAGGTTCAGATCCTGTGGTTTTCCCTGATCCTGAACAGGGGAAGCACAGGGAGCTCCTGGGGCCCTTACCAAGGTATTATTTTGCATGGAACTATTGAATCCCAAGTATTTTCTGACTCTTCTCCAGCTTCTTATTGACTCAAACTACCTTGCAAATTACATTATATTTACACCATGAATTTGAGAGGTTTTGGTCAAACTGAGGTTGAAGAAAGGAACTAAACCAACAAATAAATGGGAAAGGTGTGGATTACATGTTATATTTGGAGTCGATGAAAAGGTTTGGGGCAACAGGTTTGGCTCAGTCTTTACATCCCACAGAAGTTTGGGATGTAAAGGAATTGCTGCATCTCAGGGTAATGTGGTTTAAAGTTTGCTGAAATGTGATGTAGAAAGCAGATTTTTAGGTTAAATCTCCTGAATGTTTAGCATGCAATGAAGTTGTGCCTTCACCTAACACAGCATTTTGTTGGGGACAATATTTGTGTCTTAAAAATAAACCTTGGCCTCCCGAGGAGAAGCTGCAGGAAAGCTGGAGTGTGGGTGTTGGTTGGGAGCTGGAGAACAACAAAGGGAAGCTGCTGCTGCTGCTGCTGCAGGGCCAGAAAAAGGATCCAACAGCAGCACTGGCAAATCAAAACCCTTACAAATGGTGTTTGTGCTGTGATGTTTGGAGTAGGGAGACAATGCAAGGAACAGGGTGATTACAGAGCTCAGCCCGGACATTGTGAGGCAGATCCCTCCTCCAGGGCTGGGGTGACAGGGTGACAGCTGTCCCCTGGTGCCTGGGAGGGCAGAGGGCCTGGGGCTTGTCCAGAGCAGCTGTGGGTCTCTGAAAGTGCCCAAGGCCAGGCTGGATGGGCTTGGAGCACCCTGGGGTGGTGGAAGGTGTCCCTGCCATGGGTGGGATGAGGATGTTTCATGCCCCTTCCAACCCAAACCATCCTGGGGTTCCAGGAGAGGGAGGAAAGGCTCAGCAATGGGGCAGGATGAACATACCCCAGTGCGATGCAGCCTCAGATATTTAGGAATTCTTGGCCATTAAATGTGGGCTGTGGTGATGTCCCTCAGCTCAGCATGTCAGGACACAGCTGGGGCACACCCCCAGCTCAGAGCAGCCCGGGGATCTGCAGAGATCAGGGCTGAATGGCTGCAGTTGGAGCTCTGGCATGATTTCAACCATGGCTCAGTGCTGGAGGTTTGTGTTGAGAGCCCTCAGCAAGCACGACAGAAAGGTGGATTTTTGTTCCGTGGTGTTTTCCTTCTGATATGGAATAAAACCCCTTTAAGTCAAAGGCACTCCTGTTGTACCCAAACTCTCCTTGAAGACCATTCCACACAGGAAGGCCGTGGTGCTGCACACTGGCTGTGAGCACACACTCATCCTTGGGACCTTGCTCAGGAGCTAACATGTTGGAAATGTTTGCTTGCCATGTGGCCGTGCCTTTTTATCTGCAGGTTTGATTATATAAATGTTCCTGTTTAAGAGACACACGCCAGGGAATAAATCTCTGGGCCCACAGACTCTTTGAGCACTGGCAGCCCCAGCATTTAACTGGTAACAAAGAGAGTTGGAGTGGAAGCTTTTTGATAAAGAGTTGGCAGCATATCAGAGGAGCAGCTTGGCCAAGAGATGTGAGCAAGGATGTCACACTGGGTGTTTAAAATTCTTACCTTTCCTTCCAATTCCTTTCTATTTTTTTTTTTCTCTAAATGATTATGAATGAATTATAAGAGAGGTGGTGATTGTTTTCAGGGTGTATGTGCTCAGATAGTGGCTCAGTTAAAAAAGACACTAATTTTGGATTTGAACATAATCCAGAGATCTGGCTGCTCTAACTGCAGTTTAAGTAGGGAGAACTAAGAGTGACCTGAAGAATGATCAGCTTTTAGCATGAAATCTCCTGTTTAACTGATTTAACTGGGCCCAAACCTCTGGCTATAATTTGAGTTTTTTTTAACATGAGAGTGGCAAGTGCTGCCACACAGCAAAAGCCAAGCTGAGTGTGAGGAAGGGTAGAGTTCAAATTAAAAAAATACACTAAGGGATGACTAAAGGGATAGAACACAGATGTGAATTTCCCTTCTGAATATCTTCCCCTGCCTTTGGCTGCTGGGCTTTGATGTTGCAGAGCACAAAGAGGCTCCTCCTGTACCTGAGCTCTGTGTTCCAGGCAGAGCCCAGCCAGGTTATAAATCTGTAACGTTGCACTTCACCTTTTGTGTCTTGCTTAATGACCTTTTAAAAATAAATGCAGGATGGCTGAGGGGAACAGGAGCAGTGGTGGAAAAGCTGACACGTCCGCAACCTGAGCTCTGATCCCTCTGATTGCTCCAACCCGTTAAACAAAACTTCTTTTGCTTTGTGCTTTAAAGAAAAAAAAGAAAAAAGAGGGAAAATGGGGACAGGGAAGGGTTTTCTTAGCTGGGTTCTCTGTCTTAAAATGCAGCTGGAATGTGCTTTACTGGGGGAAATGCTGCATGGAGTTACCTGCCTAAAGAACAAGGGTGCAGTCACCCAAATACCAAAATAGATTCTATCTGCTATTTCATTTTCATGGAAAGCTGCTGTTTTAAGGGGCTTTTGCCCCTTTGGAAGTGTCATCCTTCATTTCTCTTGCATGAAAATGACCATTTAAGATCCTCATCAGGCTCTTGTTCTGTTTCACACAGTACTAAATTTAATATGCACAGCCATAATATGAATAAATGTCTGATAACTCTTATTCAAATCCATGAAAATGTAAGTTATCCCTGAGGAATGTCTTTCCATAAAATGTCCTCCACTTGAATGAAAGGAAAACTGCAGTTTCCCACCATTTCAGACCGGGACAATAATTTATTTTGGTGATGATTATAGTGGATATTTTTGATTCATGTGTACAATAGTAAAACTGACACTATTTTCTTTTGTTTGTGTATTTTGCTTAAAATAAAAGATTACTCCAAAGGAAGGCATTTGAGGAAGACTGCTTGCAGAGAGGGGCCAGATTTATTTTGGCTGGCTGTGCTGTCCTGTCAGCTGGACAACAACCTGCACCATTCCCAGTCCTTCAACCCCTCTCAGCTGCCTTTGCCACAGTAATTTCCCTGCAGAATCCCTGCTGGAGCTCAGCTGGCTGATGATGACCAAAGCTGTACCAAAAACTTTCCAGCAATTTTACTGCTTAGGATTCCCTAAATCCTTTTAGAACACCAAAATCCCAGTGTGTTTTAGGCAGGTCACTCCTATTATCTTTAATTTCTGCAGTTGTGCTGTGCCTTGTGTCAGATTTTATTTCTTTTGTAGGGCCCTAATTGATTTTTTTCTTTCAGAATATTGCTGTTTTCACCTAATCGTTGCAGTTTTTCCCTGGCTGTGCATTCCAGCCTGTGCTGCATCCCTGGTTTGCTCCTACCAGCAGCTGATAAAGCTGAATTTTGCAGTCATTGGTGGGGATTCTTTTTTAAACAAAAGGGAAAAAAGGAGCAAGGGATGGGAGGAGAGGAAATTAATTTCGTTTTATATATCTTGCTGTTTTTCTGCAGTAAATGAACTGAGCTCTGAGGGGGTGCTGGATCCCTGTGTCCATGAGGGAACTCCTGTGTTTTCACCTCTGTCCCGAGGCCGAATCCTTGCTGAGCTCACTTAGGAGCACACGGGCAGGATTTTGGTGTTGGATAAACTTTACCTGAGGCATTTGCAAACTTTACCTCAGGCATTTGTAAACTTAACCTGCGGCATTTGGAGATCGCGGCCTGTGCACTGCCCGCGGTCCCGCCGGGCCCTCACGGCCACAGCCCCAAACAGCCCCGCGGCCGCAACGGGAATTGCACGGATTTTAAAGGGCGATCGGAACGTTTGTTCTTTAAGAGCTTTAATGCCCTTTTTTTTTTTTTTAGAATAAATCCATCGGGTTCCGTCACATGTGCGCTCCTATCTGTGGGATCATAAACCCCAACGTCCCGTTTATGGCCTGGCACTGCCACACGAACAAAGGGACAGCAGGAACCCGGCCCAGGGGGGTGAGGTGACACCAGAGCCCTTTTTGCAGTGCCCGATAAGGCACCGTGTTCCTGCCAATCAAAAAAAAAATTGTTTAAAAAAAGGGTTATAAAACTCTTGGAGGAAATGGAGCATTGGCAATTTTTCTGCTCCTAGCCTGCTCTGTGGGCTGAGCTCTCTCCATGCTCCTGGGACTGTCCCAGCTCCCAGTCCCCAAAATGTCTGAGAAATGCCAAGGATTTGGAGCCCTGGGATTCCCTGAGGAGGTGGGAATGAGAGCTGAATCCTCCTCTCCTCAGATGTGTTTGGCAGGAAGGGAATGTGGGGCATCGTCAGTCATGGAGGGTCTCAGCTTCACAGAGAAGCTTCAGCACCTCCACAGTTGATTTTTTGTCCTTATCATGCTTTTTTAAGACTTAAACTCCTTTTTTTTTCCTCAGGGAGGTGGCTGCTCTTTACCAGGATCATTCTTGTGTGTCCCAGTGGCTGCTGGGCTCCAGAACATGAGCCATTATGTTTTACTGCCTGTAAGAGAAGTATTTTGTGTAAAGCTGAGAGCTTTGTGTACCACAAACCCCAGTGGCTGGAGGCTTACAAAGATACTGCACTCTTGATAGGGATTGTCTATGATTTATTTGGAGTTTAATCTCGACATCAGCACAATCAGCAAAATGTTAAACTTCTCTGCCTTTCTTTCTCTCTCATAAATTCTTCATAACCACCCTCAATCTGAAAACTCATCCATCAAGATCTCTCAGTGCTGGGAACAAGGAGCAGCCCTGGTGGGGAGGGGAAGGGTGGTGGCGTTCTAAAGGTGATTCCACTTGATGGAAACCAATGTATTTTTGTGAAGCAATAAAAAAGGAAGGGCAGGGAAAAGTTTGAGTGGTTTGGAGTGGACTGTGGGGAAACAAAACTCATTAAAACAGTGTCATCTGTTTGGGTTTTCTTTTACATCAAACTGTGTTTGAGTGCTGGATGTCTGAATCACTTCAGAAGATATTAATAGGTAAAAGGTAATAAAATAACCCAAATTGATTACCATCTTATACCCTTTATGATATAACTTGAAATGCAAATTGCATTCAACTGCAAGAAGGGAAATAATGTGCCAAAGGCATTTCAATTAATTGCTGTAGTTAATTACACTCATAATTTTACTTGTGTGACTAATTATAATCAGCTTTTAATGGTGTATATGGATTTATTTCTGATACTAAAAGCCCCAAACAGCAGGTTATTTTTAGGAAATGCATTTAAACCTTGTGAATGAAAACTGCATGCTCCCATTCTCAGCAGTTGTCTTGGAGGAGCTGTGTCTGTTCAGGAGGAGTTTGGAGAAGATCAGGAGGGAAAAGTGTCCTGGTTGAGGCCACCGTGGCCCTGCTGTGCCTCCAGCTGGGGTTTCATTGCCTTTTCCACAGGTACACATAATTTCCCAGTAAATCCTACATTTCCTTTCTTTAAAAATCCAATTTACATATGAATTTCTCCCACACAAAGCATTTTCCACAGCCACCTCAGTTCCCAGGTAATTGTTTTTCTGTCATTGCACAGTTTTTAAATCCCATCTCATTTCAGTGCTTTGTGGAAGAAAATCACCAAGTCCACTTTAAACTCTATCAAAAAGAGCCTCCCATCTCCAAGAGTAATGATTTTTCATGGAATCATTTATAGAATAATAGAACCATTTAGGTTGGAAGAGATCTTTGAGATCCTTGAGTCCAGCTGGGATTTTTGGGGTGTTTCTCCTGTGCAATGGGATCATTGTTCCTGGAGCAGAGGGGCTTGATGTTACACCAGGTATTTATTAATTTATTAATCTCCACATTTATTAAACTCTAAAACCAGCCTGGGAAGTTTGATAGATCTCTCTGTAACCTTTTTTTTTCTTTTTGACCACAGGTGGATGAATGGATTTTTTACGTGGATTTGCTGTGTGACATCTTTTTAATGGGGATGGTGCTGGCGAGTGTTGTTTTCCCTGTGGAATCCACATCTGGCTGGACAAGGAAGGAAAGGACTGAGGAAAAACCTTTGTCCTTCTCTCCCAGCAGTCACAGAAAACTAATTTTGTCCAGGCAAGTTCATTTTGAGCTGGTGTTTTGTCACAGGAGGAGCTGATTGTAAGTGGAGTTGCCAAATTCGTCAGAATTCTTTGTGGATAATGTAAATACATTTCTAGTGAGTAATGATTTGGTTTCCTTGTCTCTCTGTGCTTCCTGAGAAAGATGTTTTGCTGAAAGCACATTGTATTAGGATTTTTTTTGTGCCTGCCCCTGCTGTCACCCCCTGCCCCTCTGATGACTGGGAAGGAGCAGTGCCTTCACCTCTCACACCTCTGAGCTGCTCTCAAACCAAGGTGCAGCCCAAAGGATTGCTTGTGGATGGGTTGTACAACCCCCTGTTTGTTTTATTTGTTTTAACTCCAATTTTAATTGCCAGCGTTGTTTCATTTTCCCCGGGACTGCAGCTTTCAGCCCCACAGCCATCAGCTCTGGCTCCAACATATGTGAAATGTATCAGTGCAGTTCTGTGCTAACCCCAATGGACATGGGAAAATAATGTTCTTGCTGGATCCTTCCAAAGGCTTCTGTTCCTCCCCCCACCCTTTCCTGTATCATGCCTTGGCTATTTGTCCTTCAGGGCTGACTGTCATTTCCTGGTGTCTTCACAATAAAAGAATTTCATGCCAAATGTGGCCAAGACAAAATTCCTGAAAACCAGCACCTCAGGTTACCTGTGGAACAGCAAATTGCTTTTCCATAACCATCCTCACAAAGCAAATCAGATATCCCACTCAAAACATTCTTGTCTTTTCCTAGGAAAAGGTTTTTTGGGGGGTTTTTGTTTGTTCCCTGCATTATCGCTGGTCCTGTCCTTGTCACCTCCTGCCCCAGAGCAGAACCTGGGTGCCAAGAGGGGCCCTGGGCAGAGCACAGCCTGGTCTCCATCCCTGTGACAGGAGCAGAGGGAGCATTTCCCTTTCCCTTACTGAGCACTGAGCCACTCAGTAAAAACACTGATCCTTGTCCAGGGAGATTTTATTCTCACTGGGCTTGGTGCTGAAGAGCTCTTACAGAAGACTCACCCTCTTTTCAGCAGAATTTCTTCTTCCTTGTAGTTCAGTTTTAATCTGTTTCATTGAGGCTGTGCCCTGTGATTTATCATTTATTATTAGCAGTAAATGACAGCTGAGCCAGATCCTGCAGGGTTTATTCCAACCAGCCCTTAGAGAGCTGCCTGTGAAATGAGAATTGAGGAAATAACCTGAAGGAGAGGGATGGTGCCTTTTGCACGCCTTGATGAGTGCAAAAGGCATTTCTCAGGTATCCCAAGGAGTGTTCCCATCACTGCTTCTAAAGCAGGAGTTCCCTGTCCTGGGAGCTGGGTGGGGTTGGGCACCAGCTCACCTGGGCAAGGTGCCAGGCTGCAGGAATCTGCTGAGTGCAGAGATCTCCCTGCGGAACAGAGCCCCCAACTCTGCTGACAGTGGAAACATCCCCAGGCACTGCACATCCCTGGCCCAAAAATGCAAACCCAGCCCTAACCCCAACCCTAAATATTGTGAAGAAAACAGGGGGGGAAAGTCACGTTCCTCTTCTGAGAGTTTATGGATTCCCCTTCAGCAAGGACGAAAGAAATAAAAACTCAGAACAATTCATATATAGGTCTGTTGTTCACCTTTAATATTTCATTTCAGTTGCATAAAAACACAGTTAAAGTATTAATCTTTCCTTTAAACTTAAATAGGTTCATTTGCTTTCCCATGTGGGTTTTTTTTTTTAAAGCTTTATTGATTGATTAATATGAAAATAATTTCCCTGCTTTTGGTGAGCTGTGATTGATCTCACTGCCAGGATTTTCCTGAAAATATATAAAGTCATCTCTGCAAACATTGCCCTTAAAGGAAAAAAAATACAAATCTGCTAATATGAAATCCTATTTTGCTGTGGCCAAAATCTAAAATCCTAAAAGAAGCTGTAACATGTTATATGGCACTAGCCAAAGAGAAATGTTATGTCCCTCTTCAGAGGGAGAACTAGAATAATACAAGGAAACCCCATTTCCCAATGTATTTTCTATAAGTAATTGGGTAAGATCTGAAGGAATTGGTTCAAACCACAGTCTTGGCAAAAACTATGACTCTTGACCACGTGTGACTATTGCAGGTATGCTACTATAAAAAATTATATATATAAAAGAAATATATATATATATATATGTAAGAAAGAGCCATTTCTTGAGCTGTCCTATTTTATAAGGCAAATAACAACTAGAAAGGATGATCAGAGTCTCCTGCTTCAGAAGCAGCCCTCCAAAGAGAGGGAATTTCCACAGATGTGCCTCTGGTCCGTGGGGATGAGCCTCCCTGCTGCTCCCAGCACATCACATCACACGGCATCCCAGAGAGGGATGAATAAATAACAGAGGAACCTGATAGCCCCAGCAGGAGACGGGGTGGAAGGAATCCAGTGTCCTTATCTGAAATTAGCTGAGATATTCTGAAGGAAGGAGGAGGATTTATGTGCTGGGTGAGTGCCCTTCCCTGGAGGGGATGAGCAGGTGCTGCTCCTGTGTGTGAGCATTTGATCTTTGCTCTGTGCTGTACCTTCAGGTAGGACAGAGTGGGGTTGTAGGAATTACTCCACATTTCAGTGCCACATTTGCAGAGCTGAATGTAAACGTGCTCCAAACCAACCCCTTCACAGGCACTTAAGAACAGATTCCTCTCCGAGGTTCTCTGTGCAGCTCCTTCCAGTGCTGCCTTAAAACTACAGCATAATCCAGACTAACGCTTTCTCTGAGTGTATTGGCTTTTAAAATGGAATTTTCATTGCTTTATCTCCCAGTTCCTTTGCGTTCTGGTGGTTTGGGTTTCACCAGAGCAGCACAGAAGCCCTTGGTTAATATCTGGAGGAGGACAAAGCTATTCTGCACTGGGACACAATTCATGAGAGGCTGAGACAAGGAACAGCAAAAATAACAAGAAATGAAGGCCCAGGACGCTGAGTGAGGCGGGGAAGGCTCAGTGGGACAGAGAGCTGAGGGTGCAGGTGAGGGCCAGGGCCAGCAGCAGCAGCTGCGCCGTGGGCAGGGCGGTGCCAGCCCCTGACCAGAGCACCGTGCGCGAGTTCAGGGGCTGCACCGGCCGGAAATTCTCCATCATGGGAGTGGAGTTCTTCCCATCAAAGTGCAGTGCTGCGAACTGGGACAGCTGCAAAACACAACAGCTTGTTAAATCTGCTTCCACAACTCTGGGAGCTGTCCTGTTGCCAAGGTCGGGTTTTGAACCTGAGGGTTTAATGGGTGCCTGAAACCTCGCAGGAAAGGCCCTGGCAGAGGCCACTGGACAGGTCACCGAGTGATGGCTCCTTCCAGCCCTGGCAATCACGGGCACTTCCTCTGAGTGGGGCCAAAAGCTCTGTGCAGCCCCAGGACTGGCTCCCCCAGAGCCCCTGACGCACGCGGCACCAGCCCCGGCCACCACCTCAGGGTGACACAGGCAGGAACAGCAGGAATTCTGTCCTTGGGCAGGCTCCTGGCTGCCCTGTGTGACCCTGGGCTGTGCTGGGACACTGACAGTGCTCAGGGCAGGAATTCTGTCCTTGGGCAGGCTCCTGGCTGCTCTGTGTGACCCTGGGCAGTGCTGGGGCACTGTGGCAGTGCTCAGGGCAGGAACAGCAGGAATTCTGTCCTTCTGTCCTTGGGCAGGCTCCTGGCTGCCCTGTGTGACCCTGGCTGTGCTGGGGCACTGTGACAGCACTCAGGGCAGGAATTCTGTCCTTGGGCAGGCTCCTGGCTGCCCTGTGTGACCCTGGGCTGTGCTGGGACACTGACAGTGCTCAGGGCAGGAATTCTGCCCTTGGGCAGGATCCTGGCTGCCCTGTGTGACCCTGGGCTCTGCTGGGGCACTGACAGCACTCAGGGCATGCTGTGAGTGAGGAGCTGAACTGGCTCTGGGCCAGGCTGTGTGATCTCTGCACAACCTGTGTTTCCCAAGCATTCTTAATTCCATCTCCTCTTCCTGCCTGCAGGTTGAAACTGGGCTGCTTGATGCTGGTGGGCCCAAGGTTTGGGGTTGGAATTATTGTCCTGACAATGGGGGAAAAGCCATGGAGCTGAGGAGGGACCACGTGGCAGCAGTGGAAGTGCTGCTGACGAAGCCCTGAGCTTGGGGGGGTTTCTTGGCTCTCTCCTCACGCCGTCATTTCCCCTTCCTGCCCCTTTCCTGCCATTTTCTGAGGGGTGATTTAACAGGGTCAGTCAGCTGGCAGCACGTTGAGGCTGCTGCCCAGTGAGGGTGTGTGGGGAGCCAGGCACTGAGGAGTCACCCTGCAGCCCAGGGACACCACAGAGCCTCCAGGCCGTGCCTCTGCCACTCACCTGGTGCTGGCTGAGCTCCACTGGCGTCTCAAAGACGGTCCAGATGACGTCCTGGTAGCAGTCAGGGGTGGTGAGGGACCCCTGGTAGCGATAGTACCTCCCAAGGTCTTCCTCAGCTGGGAGGAGAGAGCTCAGTGGCACAGGATCCACCGTTGCTGATTGCCCTGGAAAAACCACGGGGGGAAATCCCTTGTAATGCTTGTGGCTGCAGGTTTTGCCCACATTTTTCCTCATCCCACACAGCTTGTGGAACCCCTTACCTTTGTATTTAATATTCTTTAATTCATTCAGTAGAGTTTCGTAGTTTTCATTTTTTTTGTCAGCCTGAAAGGGAAATATTTTCATTCCACATCGTGTATTTCTCTACAAGTGGTTGCTTTTAATCAGTGAATAAAACAGAATAAAACAGAAAAGGGCCACAAGAAGAAATAACAGCAAGGAGGATGTAGAAAAAGGGAGAGGAACTCAGTGCTGGCAGAATGCCTGCAGAAGATAGGCAGGTTAAATCTTGGGCTACTGTAATGTTGACATAAACGTAAAATAGTGACATAAACACAAAATAGTGACATAAACAATCCCTCAGCCAAACTGCTGGCTGAGATTTGGGAGGGGCAGTTGAAAATTTCCCTGCCTACCTTTACAAAGAAGGCCAACACAGCCAAACCATCTTTAGTTTTCTTGGCTTCTGTCACATCTGAAACATCTTCTCTGATGTGGACGATGTGAAACTGGAACACAACAGCCAAGGACAATTATTTCCACCTCAGACCTCCCATGGGGAACTAGCCAAGAGATTTGTGAGCAGGATCTCAGAGTTGCAGAGTTCTGGAGTGAAAGCCATGCTCCCCTCAGCCCCACCTACCTCCATGGGGTATTTCTCTCCATCTATGCTGTGCTCGGAGCCAGGGATGTTTTGTTGCCCTCCCAGGACTCCCCAGTGAAAATGGAATTCTACTGCCTTGTATTTTCTCTCCAGGCCTCCTCCTCCGATTTTAGGGGATGCGTCTAGTGCCACTTTAACTGGGGAAAAAAAGCATAAATTGTTTTAAAGGAGAAGAGCAGGTCCTACATTAACAGTATGTGAGAGCAGAGATGTTCTTGAGATTCAAATTCATCTTCACGTTCTCACTTGGCTTTTCAGGCTGAGTGTTCCAGAAATTCTGCTCTGTAGAAACTGAACTTCTACAAAATCATGGCTGAGTTTTATTTGAGGTTAATTCTAACCATTATGACCTCTGGAGTCAGAGCTTCTTATACCTCTCAGAAGACCTTATATTCCTTCTTTTTTTTTCCTAAAACCAAACCTCTATCAAAGTAAATTTGATCCCAGTTTATTTGGGTTTTAACCATCATTTTAATCTCCTGTTTTCTGCACTCTAACATTTCCTTGGGCCAGGGTTTAAAGATATTCTGTTTTAGAGTAGTGCTGCAATTTAAGGCTAAATCATACATATTTGAGATATACTTTAAAATGTTGCTTTTTGTGACCCCCACATTATGCACAGCACTTCTCCTTGCATAGGAAAATTCTGGATTGCAGCCCCAGAGGAAAATTCTGGATTGCAGCCCCAGAGATTTCATTTCTGTTCTGAATTCCAAATGAACTTGGAGAGTGCATGAGTCATTTAGTTCCTTTGCTTTTTAATCCGTAAATGGATGAGTCAGATGTCTTTGTGGGCTCTGTTTATTTAGCTTAAGACCTTTGAGACAGCGACCTTTGCTATGTGCCCATCACGGGACATAATGAGGGTCTAATCTCACCTGCAGCCTCTAATTGCAGCTGTAATTTAAGCAATAACGTCCTCATTTAGTACGGGAATTGGCTGCCTTCAGAAGGAAGAGATTTTAAAAGCCCAGATTAAACCCTAATCCTTATGCATGGCTGGGGAAGATGAGGAGCAGTCCTTATAAATATTAATTTTGATGTAAAAGGGACTGTAATTGGACATTCCGGAATATCACCCTCTAATGGGAAAGTCATTAATCCATATATTAATGAGAAGTCAAAACATTCCTTTTTCTTGTGGTCTGCCACAATTTCTGGCTGTTAAAATCTCCCCAGCTGCCTTCCCACCTGTCCCTTTTAAATCAGGAAATATTTGCCACTTGCTCTTTCTGCTTTGAGGATTTGGCAGTTTAAACAACCCATCCAAGACTTTTAAAACACCTACAGGTAACTTTAAAAAAAAATTAGATTACAGGCTTATTTTTAAAGTCGAAATAATTGACCATAATTTTTTTGGAGCAGCATCCTCAGTATTGTGAAGGAAGGTGGAGGAAGAGGAACAGCTCTAAATTACTGTTAATTGATTCAAGGTTTACTGATTCACTAAGTAGCTGATCAACATCAGATAACTTCTGTGTGCAGAGAAAACAGGTCTGAATCTGAGAAGAATATAGCTCATTATTTAAAGAACTAATAACACCCAGCTCTGAGAATGACTTTCCCACAGCAGGTTTTCTCCAGCAGGATTCTTTGTGCAGAGGCAAGAGTTGGACAGGAGCAGCCCAGGAATGAAGTGGTTTCAGCAGAAAATGATCAAATTCTGCCCAAATTCTTGTCCTGCCCCCAGCTCTGGACTCTGCTTGGGTTAGGGGGGTTTTATTTAGAGCTTCTGTGACACCTCCAGCTCCGTTCCTGCTGGGGCGTTCAAGAACCACGTCCAACCCCAAAACTTCATCATTCCCACAAACTTCCCAAGAAAATTTTGACGCCAAAATCTTTCTGGGGGCTTCACTTCTGCAGCAGAGGGCTGGGATCCCATCTGTGCTCCTGGGGCCTGGAAGGAAATCCCAAATGCAGGCCAGGAGAGCTGGGCAGCACTTGCCTGTGTGGCCGTTGTTCTGCAGGTCCCACCTGGCAGAGCCCCTCACGCCGTACCCCTCAAAGCTCAGGGGCTGCAGGCTCCTGTCCAACCGCACATTTCGGGTGATGATGTTGACAGGGGACTGCCTCTCCCCTCTGCACGCCTCGTGCAGCTGGTGCCACTGGGCAGGACCTGCTCGGGAGGGAGAAAATGGGTTGGTTTTTTACCCTGTAGACAGCAAATCCTCGAGGAAACCAAAGCGCCCAACCAAAACGGGGCATTCGGGACATCACCCCAGCTTCTGGGGTGAGTTTTACTTTTGTGTATTTGATTTTTACATTTGTGTATTTGATTTTTACATTTCTGTATTTGATTTTTACATTTGCGCATTTACATTTTTACATTTGTGCATTTACATTTTACATTTATTTGTACATTTCTACATTATCCTTGGTCGACACAAAATGAGCAGTTACCACAAGCACCCAGGGCTTCAAAATTCCCTGTTTAGCACTGAAATGGTCACAAATATGTGACCACGAGGCACTAAAGGCCGAGTGCTGTGGATTTTTTGCATTATTTCTCTCAGCAGCCCTTTGCAGAGCAGGAGAATCACCAATGTGATTGGGAAAATAAATGGCTTGCAGTACCTTTACACTGGGGCAGCTCACACTTCTGGGACCGGTAGCACCAGTGGCCCACTAAAAAACAGGAAATAAAACAGGTGAATGAAAATCTGTACAAATAATGCCCCCCAAAAGCAGCAGGGCAATGGGTTGGCAGCTCTGCCCCCTCCAGATCCCCTCCTGATCTCTCATAAACCACTTTATAGCCATTAATGGCCCCCCAAGAACCTGTGCTGGCAGGAATCTTTAGATTCAGAATTCTGAATGGGCTGCAGTCCTAAAGAATTTGATTTTCAAACCTTGGCTTCCTCAGCTTTCTTGAGGCAGAAGTTCCACATTTGAATATATGCAGTGTTACAGCAAATTTCCTTTTATCAGCTCTGCACTTGCCAGCCTCTCACAGACCTGTAAATTCACTTATCTCAGCCTGTTCCAGGAACTCCTTTGAAGTTTACCTGGGGAAGAATTCTGGGAAATGAAGGATCTCACTTCCTGCAGCACCTGGGGATCTTTGCTCTAACTCAGCCGTGCTCCCCACAGGGATGGATGCAAAATTCTGCAGCAGAACATCTGAATTTTACTTTTTCATTGTCAAAAGAAACACAAAATTCAGAGGACAAGAGCTGATTTAATTTTATGTGTTTGTCTAGTTAGGACAGTAGGATTGTTTTGTTTATCCCAAGTTGCTTCAGTGTTTCTTTATTTATTCTAAACTTTAAATTGACTTTGACAGGGGTAGTTCTCTTTGGCTATTTAACTTCAGTCCATAACAATTCAAACCCTCTTATAATGATGATTGATACCACACCTTCTGTTTGCTTGTGATTAGTAAATTATAGGCATTTTAATAAATGGCTAATCAATTTTTAGGATAATTACGGAGGAGCCCTGTCACTTGACTGGTAATTACCTTAATTGGTAATTTATAACACACCTGCTGGAAGGCTTTTAACACCTTTATCTTGATATCAGTGGCATAACAATGCACCCATCCATTAAGGGTTTAGAAGTTATAAATAGAGAATTGTTGCAGAACCTGAGCAGCTGTGACACAGAGGGAGACCTCGTGGCAATTAATATAACCTTAAAAAATGACAGTTTCTGGTTTTCTTTCACAAAAACGAAATTTCTGCTGAAAACTACAAACAATGTTTCCTCACTTTGTAGCTTAGCAAGACTGGGAAGAAAAACAAACTTTGCTTTTTTTGTGTGGTAAGAACTGCAGGGATTTCTATGTTGTTACCCAAAAACTGGGTTTGACGAGGTTTTATCCTTTTGGCAGATTTTTAACACGCACAAAACTTCACTTTCCAGCACTGATTGTTGCTGTTTTCATCTTTCCAGGACTGTGGCACCGAGCTCTTCCTCATCCCCACAGGAAAGTTTCCAGCACAGGATGTCACAGTGCCTTAATCAATATTGTAATCAATGAATTAAAATGATTAATTTCCATTTGTTGCAGAATGGCAGCTGAGCTGATCTCCACGTGTGTTTTCACACGGATCAAAGGCTCCAGGTGTGGTTCTGGCAGCTGCTCTGGGGTCGGTGTGAACTTTTAACAATCCCAGCAGCCTGGGACTGGGAGTTTCTTGGCAATTTACACACGAAGGAACCTTCAGGTGTGAAAAAAACCCAGCAGGAATAACCTGGAAGGATTTGCTGCCAAATCTTTGGGATGGAAAGCAGAGGGGGAAGGTGAGAGCTCCAGGCTGGGAGTTCCAGGAGGTTTCACAGTGGAGTGGGAGCATGGCCTGGACATCAAAGCATTTCTGCAAATCCGATTTTCCAGGTGTGAGCCACAGCTGGGAGCCAGGACAGCAGCGTGGAGGCTGTGGGGATTTTAAACCTCTATGTGGAGATTTTAAACCTCTACCCTGGAACCACCAAATTCAAAGAGAGCCACAGGGGGAAGGGGAATTATCCCCAGATTGTGCTGGTCCTGAGCCAGGGGAATGGAAATGGGTTCTGTCCCACCCTTCCCAAACACAGAAATCTCAGAGTTTTTACCCCCTGAGTTTTTACCCCCTGAGTTTTTACCCCCTGAGGTGTCTGGCAAGTTGTGCCAAATAAACCTCTCAATATTCACCTCTCAATAAACTGACACTTGAGAACACCACAGATCCTCCAGCCTGGGCGTCAAAATGATGGGGAGAAAAAGTTGAATAAAATAAAATTTAATTTTGAAAACCCAGCCCTCAGTGGCTACAGCTGCCTCACATCCAGCACTCAGGAGTGTTTCATAATCATTATCTGATTTTTGCATCTTTCCACCAAATTCCCAATGTCTCTGAACAAGGTAAGAATTGTGTTTGCTACCAAGTGCTTACCACACTTGTGGGTGGATGATATCAGTGAAGTAGAAGAGCACATAAATCCAGCATTTCATAAGAGAAATGTCCTTGAAGCTGTTAAACCTTGAAGAACGAGCTAATTAAACATTACAGAATGCCTGAGCAAACAGTGGATTCATGTTTAGTGTGAATTAGGGCTGGTTTTTTTGGTTTGGTTTTTTTTTTTTTGATTGGCAGCAATGGAACATTGGGGAACAGGAGCCTTTGTGTGGCTGCTGCTCAGGCCCTGAGGAGGAAAATTTACATTTGGATTTGATGGGAGTGGGATGTGAGCCTCCCTCCCTGTAGGAACCTTGCATGACAATGGCTCTTTCTTCCCCTGAGCTTTGGGGAAGCTCCTTGTCACATCCAGGCAGCTCTCCCTGGTTTTAGGCAGGATTATGGCCTCAGGCACGTTGTCCAGGCCACTTGGAATTGTCCAGAGGCTCCTGCCACTTCCCTTGGAAGAGTTTTGCACAGTGCATTAGGCCACGCTGTCAGGAAATGTTTCCTATTTAATAGCTTACATTTTCCACTTCCTTATCTGCATCCCATCACTCCTAGAAATATCACCGAACCACCCTAAACAATTCTTTTCCCTCCCTGGTGTTTACAGCCTCCAAACAGTTCCCTCTTCATCTGCAGTTCCTGTCCTGGCTTCATTCATCTTTTGTCCCCTCTGACAGCGCTGCCTTCACCCTCCCACTGCCCCCTCTTCCAAATCTGCCTCTGAGCCCCATTTTTTATGGGGTCTGGGAGCCCTCAGGTCCCACCCTGCTCTGCTCTTCCCATCCAACCTCAGCTCCCACTCTCTCTTCCCTGCAGCTCATTTTATTGCTGGAAGAACACAGGTTTTCAGTGGTTTAGGGAGGGATTTTTTGTTTGTTTTTATGGTTGAGGTGCTGAAATCATTGCTGTGACATACATACCCTGCTCTGCTCTTCCCATCCAACCTCAGCTCCCACTCTCTCTTCCCTGCAGCTCATTTTATTGCTGGAAGAACACAGCAGAAAGTGAGGTTTTCAGTGGTTTAGGGAGGGATTTTTTGTTTGTTTTTATGGCTGAGGTGCTGAAATCATTGCTGTGACATACATACCCTGCTCTGCTCTTCCCATCCAACCTCAGCTCCCACTCTCTCTTCCCTGCAGCTCATTTTATTGCTGGAAGAACACAGGTTTTCAGTGGTTTAGGGAGGGATTTTTTGTTTGTTTTTATGGTTGAGGTGCTGAAATCATTGCTGTGACATACAGATATAAAAATATATAGACACAGATAAAGATGAAGATATAGATGAAGATATAGATATGCACACCTGGACTCACTGTATGATCAATTCCATCTCTCTCTTACATTTTATTATGGATTTATCCTTGATTTCAGTGGTTCTGCCCCATCCCACAGGTGTCACCTTGACTTTATTTGGTTTAGCTTAGGGTAGGGCTGGACAGGGCTGCCTCTTCCTCCACAGAGTTCAGCACAGTTAAATTTAGGGAGTCTCTCTTGGCACGTGAGCAGTCCCACTTATCTCTGGAATTTACAACTGGTTCCTGCCCAAGCTGCTTCTTGGCACGGGGGAGGCCGAAAAAACAATACAAATTACGTATTGTTTTCATTTCACTGCAAACATTTTCAATTGTTTTAGCTATCAAGCCTCGTTTGGAAGCTCGGGACAAAAAAATAAATTAAATCTTGGTGCAGTTGAGACCTCCCTGTCCTGCCCGGGGGGGTGGGAGGTGCTGCTGGCCGGGGGCCAGGCTGGAGCAGCCCTGCCAAGGTGCTGTTGTGAGATCTAGGAAAAGACCCTTTGGCTCTTTGGACCACGCTCAGATTGTCTGAATTCCATCAAAATTCCCAAATCTGCTCTGTCCCACTGTGCGCTGCTTGCTGCCCTACTTGGAGCTGCTGGGCTGAAAATGCCATTTAACCTGTGAGCCACTGAAACAGCCTGAACTGCCTCAACTCCTGCTTCTGAGACAGGGGCTGTGCTTCATTCACCTTCTGTTTTGCCCTTTTTATTATTATTATTATTATTATTATTATTATTATTATTATTATTATTATTGCATTTTTATTATTATTTTTGCAGGTTTTATTGTTATTTTTGTGGGTTTTATTATTATTTTTGCGGGTTTTATTATTATTTTTGCTTGTTTTATTATTATTTTTGCTTGTTTTATTAACAATATTGAGCCTCTGGGAGTGTCAATGACCTTTTTGCCCGGGACAACAGGAATGTCCTGTGTTGGTTTTTGATTCAAATCCCTCCTGTCTTTCACCTGAGTCCTCTGTTTGTCCCTTTGGCCTCCTGTCCCCCTTCCAGCCACCCTGCCTGGCCATTCCCTGCTCTCCTGGTGGTCCCAGTGCCCATCCCAGAGCCAGGGATGCCCCCAGAGCTCTCCCTGCTCTGCTGTCCTGGCTCCTCAAATCCATCCCCAAAATCTGCTCTCACCTCTGCATCCTTTTCTAGCAAAATGGCAAAAGCTGGGTTTGCATGGGATTTATTTTTAGGTTTGGCATGTGTTGGGCCCATCCTATTTTTAGCTGGCTTTGTGAAACTTTCTATTTTTAGTGCAAAAGACAAAACAAAAGCAATTGTTACTTAAGCCTGTCTTTCTAATTAATGGGATTGCTGAGCATATAGGCATGAGAATATTTCTGCCTCCTGAAGCATGACACATCCTCAGGAAGCCCCAGTCACCCCTCTGACAGACAAAACCAGTTCCAAAAGTTCACCTCGAGGTTTGAGAGCCTCTGCAAGCCCATTCACTGCTCCTCACTTTGAACCTGAATTTGATTTTCCCTGGGGACACACACACACCTTCATGCAGGCACAGTGCAGGGGGTGATGGGGAGCTGGCCCTGCAAATCAGCTTTATTGTGGAGGTGAAGCCTGGCGAGGCTGCACGTCTGATGTTTGTCATTGCACACATAAATCAAAGCTGCATGAGGCCTCTGGAACAGACACAAACTGCAGGGAAAATCCAAAGGGGCTCCGGGATTCTGGATATGAACAATTTAACATCTGCAAACGACTTCCTCTGTGTCAGAGAGCAGGGGAAGGTTTTCAGCTGGGACCTGTGATCCCCTGCTGCAGATAATGTGCCCTCAGAAATGTCCTGTGTCAAAGGCAGGAGCTGTAACAAAAAATGAGCATCCAGGGCTAAGGTGATTTCCTCCTGTGAGGGGTTTTGCTTTGCTTTCTGTCATAAAAATGCAACTCAGATTTGTTTATTTTGAAGTACTTTTAAAATTTAATTCAAACAAATCACTCGGTAGCTTTGCTGGCCTCTTGCAGCCTTTTATGCTGAGCTTTTGATGGCTGATCCTGTGGCTAAAAATATGACTAAAAATCTAATCACAGGCCATTGGATAGATGCTGGAACACAACAAAGCATCTCCTGCAATGCCACAGGCAGGGAAAGAGCCTGCACTGAGACAGACCCTGCACTTGGCAGCTTCTCTACGAGACCTCAAGGTTTCTGCTGTTTTTTTTCCAAAGTGCCAAAGGCTTTTCTGCTTCCAACATCCCAGTGGAAGAGCCAGGAGGATCCGTGGGGAAATCATGGATAAAACTGAGCGGGATCATCCTCATCCCTGGGGAAGGGGCAGCAGGGATGGAGACTCCAGAGGTGACCCAAACCCCTCACAAGGGTAATTCCATAATTCCTGTGGCTCCCTGCCTTTTCTCTCTGTTCCAGGTCTTACATTGCATTTATTATCCTTGCTTTAATCAGCTGAAAATGCAACTTTTCACCCCAGAGTGTGTCCAAGTTCACCAGCATCCCAACTTTGCCAGCTCTAAAATGGCTTTGGAGCCCAACCATAAAACTGTGTGCAGTTCCACTAGAACTGGAAAGGGAAGAAGTCACAGCATCTTTTTATTTCTTTTTTTTTTTTTTTTTTTTTTTACAATGCTGATGGAGCTCTCAGGGGTATTTTGTATATTTTGTACCTGAAAGGCCCTGAGGAAACCCCAGAGTGAGAATTGATGCCAATGTCCGCATGGTTATGTAAATTTAATGTTTGTGACGGGTAAAAGCATGTGAGCAGAAATATAGAAAATTAGAGGGATCTAATCTCATCTAAATGAGAGGAATGTCCTATCAGGCAGCAATCTTTTGGAGCAGCAGAGCATGGACTGTGGGAGATTTGTCTCCTCATGGCTGAGTCCTGCTCTGTGATAAAGCAAAAGGTTAAAACGTGCTGGGGTTCATTCCATTCCCCCTGAAGAAAATTAATTTTCAGTGACTTTGCTGTAACCCCCAGCCCAGAGCTGCTGGAGGGATGGACAGGGATGGATGGATGGATGGAGGGATGGATGGATGGATGGATGGATGGAGGGATGGATGGATGGATGGATGGATGGATGGATGGATGGATGGATGGATGATGGATGGATGATGGATGGATGGATGGATGGATGATGGATGGATGGATGGATGGATGGATGGATGGATGGATGGATGGATGGATGGATGATGGATGGATGGAGGGATGGAGGGATGGATGGATGGGTGGATGGATGATGGATGGATGGATGGATGGATGGTGGATGGATGGATGGATGGATGGATGGATGGATGGATGGATGGATGGAGGGATGGATGGATGGATGGATGATGGATGGATGGATGGATGGATGGATGATGGATGGAGGGAGGGATGGATGGATGGATGATGGATGGATGGATGATGGATGGATGGATGGATGGATGGATGGATGGATGGATGATGGAGGGATGGAGGGATGGATGATGGATGGATGATGGATGGATGGATGGATGATGGAGGGATGGAGGGATGGATGATGGATGGATGGATGGATGGATGGATGGATGGATGGATGGATGGATGGATGGATGGATGGATGGAGGGATGGATGGATGGACAGATGGAGGGATATCCCTCACTCTCACGAGGTTTGGAGCATTCCTGCTGGAAATTGCAGACACTTTGTCTCTCTTTTCCCCCAAAACAGAACCAGAGGGTCCCTGAGCTCTCAAAGGAACCAGACAAGAAACCCGAGGGGGATCAGAGCAGCTGTAAATGGAACACACTGAGACCTGGGTGAGGATGAGGTTTCACCCCTGGGCAGGTGCCTGCACCAGCCTGCCTCAGTTTCCCTCTCCTACAACAGGGATAATGCCCCTCCCTTCCTTAGGAAGCCCTCTAAGGCCTGTGAATGGTGATTTAGAGCCCCAGGTGCTCTGCTGTTCAGACAAGGCTGGCAGCAATTCCAGATTAGCAATCAGTCATTTCACTGTTTCAGTGAGGTGAGTTATCAGCTGCCCAGGTGGAGCTGGGCTCAACGAGCTGATCAGACCCAGGCTGGTTCTGACAAGTGGCAAGTCAGGAAGGAAAGGTTTATTCTTAAAAAAAAAAATATAGATAACAACAAGAAAGAATACAAGGAGGAATTTCAGCTGATTCTCAACAGTGGAGTTTCTGGAAATGTTAGCCTTTAACTTCATAGAT
The DNA here is from genome assembly GCF_036417665.1 of Passer domesticus. NCBI lineage: Eukaryota > Metazoa > Chordata > Aves > Passeriformes > Passeridae > Passer > Passer domesticus. The sequence continues at coordinate 1,789,740 of NC_087492.1, read as the reverse complement.
TGTATCCTGTGGAGCTGCTGCCAGAGGAAAGTTTGGAGAAGAAGGTGCAGAGAGCAAATTTCTTGTGTATTAATGACTGTGTAATTTGGTCCACACTCAAGGAAAAACGTGCAAATAATCAGGGGGGCAAAAACTGCCAAATTATCATCTAAGCATTCCCCGTGTTACTTCCTTCTGATAGAGAGGTAAACCCTAATTATTAACACCAATCTAATCAAGTTACAAGGGTCTTCTAGATAGTCTTTAGGTTTGCCCAATAAAGCCCCTAATGGGGCAGTAAATTTGGCAAATAGTTGATAGCCAGGGGTCGATCAGAAGCCAACACGAGGGGCAGACTTTGGAAAAGAAAAGCTTTTTTTAGTGTTTGTGCTCACCTGGCCCAGGTGGGGCAGCCCCTGCAGGGAGAGCAGCCCTGCAGCAGAGGGAAAGGCTTGGAATTCCAGCTAAGAATGGGGGAAAGCCAAGCTGCTGAGGGACAGGGAATTCATTAGGAGCAGAGAAATAAACACAGGGAAGCCCTTGAGGACTTTTGGAGCAGCTCTGAACCTTGATCTGCTTTAACAGCATCTGCCTTGAGCAGATCTCAGGGCAGCACTTCCCCCTGCTCCTGCCGGGTCCCTTTTCTCCTGGCTGCACTCTGCTCTATTTTAGTGCAAACAATGGACCCTTGGTCACTTTGAAGAGCTGCAGTGTTTCATTTCGAGCCTCTGTGCTGGTATTTGCATAGGAAAAGGGATTTATTCAGGGCTGCTGATTGAACAGAAGCAGGGGGAAAAATACCTCCTGCATTTTTCAATACCAATTATAGATCACTATTTAATTGAGCCATCCTAAGTGCACAGTGTACTCATAGTGTCCAGGGAGCAAAAATAGATGGGGCTGCTGGGCTGATGCAGCAAAGACATATTGTTCTGTCTCCCTCAGCAGAATTTCATCTTGGATCATACACAGCAAAGCAAAGGGAGTAGAAATGTCAAACAAGAGATTTCTTTCAAGTTTCAAGGGATTTTAAAGATAAAGAAATTAAGTTTTGGTATTTTAAATACACATACATAATAAAATACAGAGATCAAGTCAAAGCTCATTGATTTTTCTTGGAGGAGGAAGGCAGATAGAATCTCTAAAGGTGAAAAGAAACCCCCAAAGCACTCATTCATTCACGAGAAAAGCATGTCCTTGATATTTTAACACAAAAAATAAAAGGCAGAGAAATAAATCAATCAATCATCCTTCATTTACCAGAGAGAAGAATCAGAGAGCCTGCACTGCATGTCCTGATAGTCAGAAACAACTCAGAAATAAGAGAAACCTTAAGGTGGGGTTAGAAAGAGCAGGGAAGGACTTACCTACTGCCTCTGTCTTGAGAATGTGCAGGCAGAGCACAGCAAGGAGCAGCAATTCCATTCTCCAGATTAAATAGGCTCCGTGTTGAAACCAGAATTGATTGGACTCCTCAGGATGTGATCACATTTCTGCTCTCAGTTTTATACTGGAGTAAGTAGTCCAGGACAGACCTGAAAGCCATAGCAGGAAGGTGAACTCCTCCCCTTTGTAATTTCTCCAGATTTGCCCTGCTCCTGATTTGCCTGAATTTATTCATTCTCCAAAGTGGATGGCAAAAGGAGTGAGGCTTTCTGGCACTGAGCAAGGAGCCTCAGTGAATGTCTGAGGTTTTGTAACCTGCACAGCTTCAGCAGCCAGAGTGAAATGCCACATTTTAATTTACTGGGAGTTTTTCCCCTGGCAGCCTCGTGACATTCAATTAATACGTGTGTTAATGTTTCCTTTAAAAAAAAACCCAGGGAGACAAATAAAACCCCAACTCCCCCTCACTTCTACCCCCCAGCTCTCCAAACAGGATTGGAGTTGATTTGTGGGACTGGAAAATGGGAATTCCATGTGCAGCAACAGGAAATGTTAATTAGGTGACATACAACACCTTACGTATGTAATTAAACAGCAACACATTTTTTTAATAATCCTTTTTCTCAGCTCTCTGCTTCTGCTTCTGTAGAATGATAAATTCACAGATTTTTCATTTTGGTCCCCTTTGTTTTCCCATCTAAATTATTTTTTAATTAAACACGATTCAGGGGCAACTCAGACTTTACATTCAGCAGAGAAAAGCAACACAGCTTTACTCCAGACACAGCATCACCTCTGGGATTTCTGGGGGTGGATTTTGATCCAGCTGAGGAATACAAATGAGGCAAACTCCTTCCCCAAAAGTCCGTGGGGGTGCAAGCCCAGAGCTGGGCTGGGAGGAAGAGCAGGATGGGCAGAGGGAAGGGATGTTCCCCAGCTGAGCTGAGCTTGCAGAGTCATCCAGCAGAGCTGAATTCCATGAAAAAGGAGCTGAGGAATCTCTCCCTGCCCTGCTGCTCTCCCAGAGGGGTGGCAGAGCTCAGGAGCAGCTCCTTTATTGATAAAAAAGGGGCTGTAAGAGCATTCCCACCGTGCAGATCTGCCGGGGAGGGTTTCCCCACCCCGCAAGTGGTGATGAGGTAAAGAATTCCTGCAGGGGAGAACAATGAGGGGCTGGTGGCTTTGTCCCTCCAGTCCCTGCGGGGCCAGGTGGATGCTGAGCACGCAGAGCAGCTCTGCAGCTCCAAGGGCATCCAAGAGACAATTCCCCTGGGCTCTGCTCCTTCCCTGGGCTGCTCCTCACCGGGGAGCTCAACCAACATCTCTGTGTGTTTTTCCTGCTCCATTTCCTTGAAGTCCTCTGTTCAGGACTGAAAAGCTGAGGGCTAGAAGTTTTGGTCTTGAAAATCAGGATTCTTGCTTTATTTATTTGTTTATTTTGTTTTGTTCTTTTGGGGTTTTTTTTCCCCTCTTCTTTTTGTTTCTAAACCTTCCAGCCTGTCATTATCAAAGTGGTAATAAACTGCACTGCAGTCAGGTTAATTAAACCTTCATTTGAGTTCAAAAGTGAAGGCACGCTCAGGCAAAGGCATTCCCTTTCCTTCTAAAGCCTGTCATCTAAATAAGCAGGGCTGGCATCATTTGATCTCCGTATTTTTATACTTTTTTCCTAAGGAAACTCCCCTGGCAGGTGCTTGGATATCAGTTCTTGATGGCATCGTTGCACTTCAGGGTAGCTCTGATTCCTTTTCAAAACCAAAACTGAGATGCCAGGATGCCATCAAGAACTGGGTGCATTTTACCCAAAGATTTTTGGACACTGAACCTGAAGATGTGAGAGCATCTTGGAGGAGGTGACACAAAGTTAAGCAGCTCTCTGAATTCCACGCTGGGTTTTGCTGACAGCTACACCGTAGGGAAGGACAGCTGGGAATATCAAATCCAGTAAAAACTGCATTTATTTTGTGGCCTGGAGAGCCACGGCAGCAAGGGCTGAGAGGGGGAGACTGGCTGGAGTCCAAACCCTGGTCAGAGAGGAGCTGACCCAGCAGGGATTGCCCTGCAGGGGACAGGGAAGCACTTCTGAGGGACTGGAAACCCAGATGGGTTTTTGGTGGGTGATTGGGAATCCCACCCTGCAGGGTGAGAAAACAGAGTGCTCCTCATTCAGCTGTGTGCTGTCATTTTATTCCTGAGAGCTCCCACGCCCCTGAAGAGGAAATCTGGAATTTCAGAGCTCTGGGTGAAGCAGAAACATTGCAGCTTCATCCTCCACGTGCAGAGTGGGCTGGCTCTGACTCCCCCCAGCGCTGCCCTGGGAATGCTGTCCCAGCACAAGGGATGGGATCTGTTCTGCCTCCCTCACACCCAGCTGATCCTGGAGAGGCTTTGCTTGCCACACACACCTGGCTCCAGGTGTTTGTCTCCCATCACCCCAAACCTGAGGCAAAAATCCCTCCAGGAGAGAGGCTGGAGAGGGGAGGAGCAGAGCTCTGTGTTTTCAAAACAGCTCCAAAAAATCTTGGACGGAGATCACACACCCCATTTGTGTCTCCCTCTCCAGAAAGGAAGGCTTTAATCTGCATTAATTGAAACATAAATTGGATAAATAGGCTCCTTATTTGTATCACTCCCTTTCCTGACTGCTTCTTCCTTGCAGGCCTCGTGATGGCCGTGGAGAGCGGGGCAGAGGGACACTGTGATCCCACAGCTCTGCTGAGGCTCGTGGCTCTGAAACCTGGATTTGTGGGATCCTGCTGAGCTGCTCAGGCCTCTTGGCCTTTTTTGACCCAGGTTTGGTGTCTGCAGCGTGGTGACAGTGCAGAGCTGAGTGCAGGGACAGCGGGGAGAAAGCAGAACCATCCCAGTTCCCAGGATTTGGGTCAGGAATGGGGAATGTGACAGGGCAGAAAGCAGGGCACTGAAACCCCTCATCCTTTTGGGGTTGTCCTGTGTGCACATGACCTCTGGCTCGTGCTGCATCTCCCCTTCTCCCTGAGCTGTGGCATTCCTGTTTCATCACAAGGATGCAGATTTTCTCTGGAATTCCAGGCCCAGTTCCAGTGCCAGCACAGAGGACACAGTGCCTCACCCCAGGGTGAGGGTGGGAGCTGTCCAAGGGTTCCTGGGCAGGGCTGGGCTCGGCTCCTGCATGAATTCCCTGTTTTGGGATCAGTTTTGGTGAGTCCCAGCTGGGGTCTCTCCTTCTGAGCCCTTTGGGTCCCACTGGGGGCTGAGAGCTGCAGCTGGGGGCAATTCTGGGGCTGAGAGCTCAGCTGGGTCAACTTGGGTTTTCCACACTTGAACCACCACTAAAAATCCAGCCTGAAGCCTCTGGTGCCTCTTTCTCTTCAGTGTGGTCAGTGGTTATTGCCTTCCCCACAGGCACAATCAACAGATAATTCCACAAAATGAGGCCATTTCTTACACATACATCAAAATAAATTGGGCATTCAGATAAAGACGTGTCAATACAATCACAGAACCAAAGGAAAAGCAATCACAGAACTGAAAAAAAAAAAGGGTTGCAGGAGGTGAAGTCTGGGTAAATATAAATCAAAGGCTGCCCACAGCAAGGTACAGACAGTGATTGAGGTGACAGCCCGAGATCCTGGAGATTAGATTGAGTTGCCTGGAATCCTGTGTCACCTTAAACAAACAATGGGATTGTTCTTTCCCCATTTATGGGATGCAGATAACAATTCCTCACAAGGGTATGCTGAGGTAAGCACAGGGAATGCTGCACAGTTCCTGGAATATGGCAGTAGGAAAACGCCCTTGGATTGAGGTTGTTCCATGAAGAGGTTGGGTTTTAAATTTAAAGTATTTTTTATTTGGTTTTGGGAGCCCCAGCTGCATCAGAGAGGGCTGGAATATACAAATCTGGGGGTTTCTGTGTGTTAAAGCCCACTAAAAAAGCAGCTTCCACACTATTGTCTCCCTTAATCCAGCAACATGATGGCAATTTGTATGCAATTCTATTAGGGAAATCAGATTACAAATCTTTTGTGGAGAGCTATTTATACCACTTGATATTACTTTAATTACATTCTGATCTCACAACGTTTAGCATTTTGGGCTCGAGCACCAAATTTTCAAATTAGAGCAACTTCAAGCAGCATTTTCAGGAATATCTAGAGCCCTTTGGAGCCCAAATTCACAGGTAAGTTATTTTTATCCACCAGGGTATTTTCAGAACCGTTTTGCTCTCTGGATGTTGTGTTCCTCACAGGTGTCCTGGGCCCACCTGGGCCGTGCTGCCACTGCTGCTGGGAGGGAAAGGATTTGCTGGCTGGCTCAGGGGTGACAGAAATAGTGGGGCCCTTGTTCAGCAGCAACCTCACACCCGAGCTGTGGCTGCCAGGGCTGCCCCGCGGGGATTACAAAGGGAGTTTTATCTGGGACACTGGGAGAGGAATCTTTTATAGGGTGTTAATACACCCCAGGCTTGACTGGTCAATCTCAGCCCTCATTTCTATGTTGTCATTCCCTTGTGACATTCTGAAATGCTTACTCCTTACTTAGACTTGTATAAAATATAATAATCATGCTTTAAAAGTATATTAATTAAAGTATTCCTGGTACTCAAAAATTGTGGGTGCTGACTGCACATTAAACTGAATATACCTTCATACACTTCAATGGGAAAAAAAAAAGCCCAAGAATTTTCCTTTTTAAACTCAAAATTATAGCCTAAATTTCTTACATTTTAAATTTGGCAGAGCTAACAGAGTTCACAGATTCCCACCTCTGGGGCTGGAATTGCTGCTATGATGATCAGTGCTGAATGTGGGAGCCCAAAAATTCAGCTGAGCTGCTTGGCAAGGCCGTGGTAGAAAATTGTGACAAATGAAGGTGAATCCTTCATCAAGGTAACAATAAAATAAGAATTGAATCAGAATAAATAACGTGGATAAATGGATAATTTGTGTGGATAATTGCCCTGCTCACCTGGACTGCTCAGCTGGTTAAAATCTCCCTGCTGCCTCTGTATTTTATTCCAGCAGTGCCCTCTGCTGAGAGCATGGAATGTGTGTCCCCAGAGCTTTTTTCCTCCCCCCAACTCTCAGGTATTTTCAATCTAAATTCTCAAAAACCATTTGCATTTAAAAAGATGGAGAAAGAAGAGCAACACTGGTGTTGGTACTGGTTTATTAATGACCAAGCCAGATGAAATAAACACAAAATACCCTGTAGGAAAGGCATGGTAGTGGTGTTGGCTGGGTTTTAGCTGTGTTATCCTGGAAGAATTCAGTGGGAAAAGGCATTTTCTGGGCTCTTGGGGTCCAGGCTGGAGACACAGCACTGATGTTTTGTTTCAGCTCCCTCAGCCCTCCAAACCCACAAAACTCTGCTCCCCCTTTCCTGGCTCTCTAGTCCTTTATGATCTACTTAATTTGCAAGTTAAATTGATTCACTTCACTCCATTTTGATAACATCCCTGAAGAATTTTAAGCTGCAGGCGTCACCACCCATCTGCCCAAGCCCTGGGCATGTTTTGCTCTTGTCAAAGGTTGCTTCCAGCAGCTCATCCGTGTGGGAAACGCGTTCTGCAGTTTGGGCTATCCTAGCAACTGCCAGGGATCGGCACAGCCCCCAGCTGGCAACCCAAATATTTAAAAACACGCCTGGTTAAAGTTTAACCCCCGTGACGATGATGATGTGGCAGCAGGAGCTGCGCGTCAGGAGAGGATCCGCGCCCGGGGATCGAGGTGGGAGCTCCTGGGGAGAATGGGATGAGCAGAGCTGGCCCCACGGAGCAGCTCCCACCATGAATGGCTTCCCAAACTGCTCTGCCAACCACACCAAGATCTGGAGTCACTACTTGGTGCTGGCCCTGGGCATCCCCCAGCTGACCATCAACGTCGTCTCCATCATCTTCAACTGCACCGCCATCTTCACCCGCCTGGCCACCAGGGACCTGCACAAGCCCATCTCCATCCTCTTCTGCAACCTGGCTGTCTCTGACCTCTTCACCAGCTTCTCCGGCTTCTGGATTTCCATGCTGTTCATCACCAACCCCGACATCACCATCTTTGGCTCCCAGGAAATGCTGGCTCCCTACTCCCTGTACACCACGTCCATCCTGTCCACCATCTACAACCTGGTGAGCATCGGCATCGAGCGCTACCTGGCCGTGGCCGAGAGCATGAGGACGAGGTTCAGGGTGGCCAGGAACCACTCCATCGCCGTGGTCTTCATCAACTGGGTCCTGGCTTTCTTCCTGGGCTGCCTGCCCCTGATGGGCTGGAACTGCCTGCACGCGGAGAGCAACGTCTCGGTGCTCTACAGCCCCTTCTGCGTCAACTACCTCGTCTTCATCGCCATGCCCAACGTGGCCGTGGCCTTCCTCGTGCCCCTCTTCACCTACCTGAGGATCATCATCATCCTGAGGAAGAGGAAGCTGAGGATGCAGGCGTGTGGCCAAGCCATGGACACCTACAAGTCGGCAGAGACGCAGGTGGCCAGGACCAGCATCTCCATCTGGCTGCTGGCCCTGGTGTCCTACGCGCCCTTCCTGGCCGGCGTCATCTTCGACGCGGCCAACCAGCGCTGCCACAGCGAGCTGTACCCCGGGGTGTACGTCTTCAGGAACTGCACGGCCATGCTGATCACCATCACCTGCCTGGGCAACCCTCTGCTCTACACGCTGAGGCTGAGGGCGCTGGGGGCGCGGCTGAAGGCGCTGCGGGGCCTGTGGGCGTCCCGCGTGCGGGCCTGCGCCATCGGCCACGTCTGAGCCCCGTGGGGCTCGTGTCCCCACTTGTGTGTGTTCCGTTCATGCTGGGTGTTCTGTGCCTTCACGGCTGGCTGTGGGAGCGAAATGGGGAGAAGGAGAAGCGCGGAGTTTGTTGGCAGGGATGGTATTCCCTCCTCTGAAAGCAGCGCTCCTCCATGTTCTGTGCTGTGAGGCACTGCCGGAGCAGAGCAGAGCAGAGCGCTCCTTTGCTTTGGAGTTAGTGTAGCTAGCTGAGGCAGGGTTTTCCCTGGACTGGTTTTTTTTTTCTTTCCCTTTTCTGGGAACTGTTGGGAGCTGTTCCAGACTGGGAGCCGGGGAGCACGGAGAGCTTGCACCTTGTGGCTGCTCTGGGCAGCGGCCATGCCCAGTGCTGAGGGGCTGACAACAGAGAGACCCCCTCAGGAGAGACTTTCTGAATCTGTCATCCCTAAAGAGCAGCCACTGAGTTTTGTCATCTGGTATTGTTCATTTTGTGTGTGCTGGGAGGTGCTTGGCCTGTTAAATAAACAGGTTTTTTCCACTTCTCTCTGAGGAAACCCTTCCCGAGCCGGCTGTGGGGAGGGGCCGTGTGGGTTTGCTTTCTGGGGGGGCCCTTTTGGATGTTTTCCCCAAAATTTCCCCCAAACCAGGACACAAAGCAGACACTGAGGGCCCAAACCCCGCGGGGATGAGGGCTGGGGGGATCTCGGGGGCCTGGTGGGATCTCGGGGGCCTGGTGGGACCTCAGGGCTCCTTCCCAGCCTCGGCAGCGCCATGGGCCCCTCACGGGGAGCAGAGGCAGCTCAGGTGGGGCATGGAGCCCCCAGCAGTGTCCTGGGTCCTTCATGAAGAAAAAATGGGGGATAGACCCTCCAGCAATGTCCCCAGGTCCTTCATGAGGAACAAAATGGGGCATAGAGCCCTCAGCACTGTCCTGGGTCCTTAATGAGGAACAAATGGGGGATAGAGCCCCCAGCAGTGTCCCCAGGTCCTTCATGAGGAACAAAATGGGGCATGGACCCCCCAGAAGTGTCCTGGGTCCTTAATGAGGAACAAATGGGGGATAGAGCCCTCAGCACTGTCCTGGGTCCTTCATGAGGAACAAAATGGGGCATAGAGCCCTCAGCACTGTCCTGGGTCCCTCATGGGGAACAAATGGGGCATGGACCCCACAGCAGTGTCCCCAGGTGGGGCATGGAGCCCTCAGCAGTGTCCTGGGTCCCCCATGGGGAACAAATGGGGGATGGAGCCCCCAGAAATGTCTCCAGGTCCCTCATGGGGAACAAATGGGGGATGGAGCCCTCAGCAGTGTCCCCAGGTGGGGCATGGAGCCCCCAGCAGTGTCCCCAGGTGGGGCATGGAGCCCCCAGCAGTGTCCCCAGGTCCCCCACGGGGAGCAGAAGCTCCGTTCCAGGTGGGGGAAGGACTCTCCCAGCACTGTCCCTGCCTCTTGGAATTCCAGGCTCTTTCTTGCTCCAAGGTCAGGGCGAATAAAACTCAGGAGACTTCTTTAGAAGCCTGGACTGGATAGGTTTTGTGGCACCAGCTCAGCTGCTGCCCTGTGGTATTTCATCAGCACACAGCAATAAAATTCCATGGAAATCCACAGAGTGATGATGCTCTCACACTCATCACACACAATCCCACCCACTTGGAGCTTCCAGGGACTTCTTTCCAGTTCCTTTGCTTTGTTGTTGTTTCCTCATGTTTGTATCTATCTATATTCCTCTCTAACTCCCTATATTTCTCTATTTATTCTATATATATTTATCTATTCATTATATAGATATATATTTATATTTTCTATTTCTCTATTTATTATATAGATATATATTTATATTTTCTATTTCTCTATTTATTATATAGATATATATTTATATTTTCTATTTATATTTTCTATTTCCATATTTTATATATCCCTATATCTATACCTCTCCTCCTATCTCGATATACACCTCTCTCTCCACTCCTCCTTCTTCCCCCGCCCACAGCGCTCTCTCTGTATGTATCTATATCCATATATCTCTCTATATTTATTTATTTATAGAAATATCTCTGAATATCTCCATAAAATTCCCCGTCTACGGCTGCGCTCGGCGGTGGATTAAACACGCCTGGCTGGCGGCGCTCGATTGGCATTCCTGGCCGGTAGAGCGGAAGCGGAAGCGGAAGCGGCGGCCATGCGGGCCCCGGGGCCGTGCGCGGAGTGCGGGGCGGCGGGCGCGGCCCGGTACCGCTGTCCGCGCTGTGCAGCCGCTTAGTGAGCGAGGGGCGGGCTGGGGGGAGCGGGGGGCGCGGGCCGGCGCCGCTCGGGGAGCGAGGGGCGGGCGGGGGGCGCGGCGGGCGGCACCGGGCTCGCTCCTCACGCCGTTCTCCCCGCAGCTGCTCCGTGCCGTGCTGCCGCAGCCACCGCGGTGAGTGCGGGCCGGGGGGGGCCGGCTGAGCGGGGCTGAGCGGGGCTAACGCGGCTGTGCCCGCAGAGCGCTGCGCGCCCGCTGCCCGGCGGGAGGAGGAGGAGGAGGAGGAGGAGGAGGAAGCCGGGCGGGGATCGCCCCCGGGCCCCGGCGCTCCGGAGGACATCCCGGGCGAGGAGGAGGAGCAGGACCGCGTCCCGCCGCAGAAACTGCAGCTGCTGGGTAAGGAATCCAAAAATCCTGCGCGGAGGTGGGAAAGGGAATAATGGGATTGGGTCTGGGAAACGTGAAAGGGATTGGGATGGGATTGGGAAATGTGAAAGGGATGGGATTGGGATTGGGAAATGTGAAAGGGATGGGATTGGGATTGGGAAATGTGAAAGGGATGGGATTGGGATTGGGAAATGTGAAAGGAATGGGATTGGGAAACGTGAAAGGGATGGGATTGGGATTGGGAAACGTGAATGGGATTGGGATTGGGATTGGGAAATGTGAAAGGGATGGGATGGGATTGCGTCTGGGAAACGTGAATAGGATGGGATTGGGAAACATGAATGGGATTGGGATTGGGATGGGATTGGGAAACGTGAATGGGATGGGATGGGATTGGGTCTGGGAAATATGAAAGGAATGGGATGGGATTGGGAAACGTGAAAGGAATGGGATGGGATTGGGTCTGGGAAACGTGGATGGGATGGGATGGGATTGGGATGGGATCAGGAAATATGAAAGGATTGGGATTGGGAAATGTTAAAGGAATGGGATGGGATTGGGAAATGTTAAAGGAATGGGATGGGATTGGGAAATGTTAAAGGAATGGGGTGGGATTGGGTCCAGGAAACATCACACGAATGCTGGGTGTGTTCTGACCGAAGTTCAGCTGTGTTGATCTCCTCTCAGCACCGTGGTAAATGCAGATTTTAGCACAATATTAAAGTAGAAGCCATGTGTAAGAGACTTTTGTAACCAGCCCAAAGAATGGCAGAGATAATGCAGAGATTGTTTGTGTTGTCCTCTCTGGATGGAGACAACAAAAACACTGAGGTGGCAAGAGAAGAATTCTTGACTCCTTGTCAGGAAGGCCCAGACCTTGAGGAACCCAGAAAATTGATTTACAAGATGGGGGCAGCTGAAATTGAGCAGAAACGCCCCGGTGTGAAAGGATTGTTTGAGATCCCTGAATGTACAACAGGCTGTTGCTTTAAGGGTTAATCCTCTGTTAGCAGGGGCTGCTTTGGGCAGAGTGGGACACCTGTAGTTCTTTGCTTGTTATTGTCTTTTATTGTCCAAATAATTCCTGTTGTCCAGATTCTTATTGTCCAAATAATTCTTATTGCCCAAATAATTCTTATTGTCCAAATAATTTTTACTGTCCAAATTTTAACTGTCCAAATTCTTACTGTCCTAATTTTTATTGTCCAAATTCTTACTGTCCAAATTTTTATTATCCTAATTCTTATTGTCCAAATTCCTATAGTCAGAATTCTTATTGTCCATATTCTTAATGTCCAAATTCCTATAGTCAAAATTCCTATTGTCCAAATTTATTGTCCAAATTCCTACTGTCCAAATTCTTATTGTCCAAATTTATTGTCCAAAATATTACTGTCAAAATTCCTATAGTCAAAATTCCGATTGTCCAAATTCTTACTGTCCTAATTTTTAGTGTCCAAATTTTTGTTGTCCTAATTCTTATTGTCCAAATTCCTACTGTCCATATTCCTATAGTCAAAATTCCTATTGTCCAAATTCTTATTGTCCAAATTCCTACTGTCCAAAATCTGCCAAATTCCTATTGTCCCAATTTTTATTGTCCTAATTTCCCTCACTATTTCCATTTCCCTTCCCACTACTACTGAACTTGTGAAATTCTAACCCGAGTTCCCCGGCCTGCGCTCCTCCCCGCGCTCTCCGGCCGTTCCCGTGCCCCCGGGCGGTTTTGCCGGCTCTGACTCCGTTGGTTTCCCCCTCCCTGGCGCAGGGGAGTCCGCGGAGCTGCGGGAGCTGCTGCGGAACCCGCACCTGCGGCAGCTGCTGCTGGGGCTGGAGCGCGCGCGGGACAGGAGCGCGCTGCTGCGGCGCCTGATGCGGGAGCCGCTCTTCGCCGAGTTCGCCGACTGCTGCCTGGCCATCGTGGAGCCCCCCGAGGAGAAGGAGAACGTGCTGCCCCACTGAGCTGCGGGGCCAGCGGGCTTTGCGTCCTTCGGCATCGAGGTTTTTGTTGTGTGGGCTTTGCCAGAGCTGCGCTCGGTCACTGTGCCCTCAGTGTCGGTGCTCTGAGCTCAGTCTGGAGCTGACAGTGCTCTGAGCTCAGCTGGCTGCTGGGACTCATTTCTGTATCCTTACCTGCATGGAAATTTGGGATTGGAGTGGGGGGTTGAACTGGACACTCTGTGGGTTTCTTTCTGTTCCTTCTGCAGCCACAGGAAATGTTACTTCACAGTGACAATATTAAATATATTCGCATTTATTTTAAGCCACGAGGACCCTGAAATGTTTTTGTTCACTCAAGGTTGTTGGGAAGGGTCAGACACCTTGACAAGGCATTGAGCAGTTTATTTTAAATGACATACACAGAGCAGCTGAACATTTTCAGGGCCACGAGCAGCCAAGGGAGGGTTCAGAGCACTCCTGGGCAGGGTGGAGCTGTCTGGGGAGCTCTGCACACACCTGGCAGCTGTGAGAGCCCACAGATTTGGGTTCTGTAGACAAAAGCAAGAGCCCAGCCTTGCTTTTCCCTGAGACATCTGCCCCTGTGCTGCAGCTGGCTGCTCCTCAGCCCCCAGGGCCACTCGTGGGCAGTCAGGAGGGCTGCAGGAATCAGGAATATTTATTGGCATTATTTGCAGTGCCAGCAGCTTTCAGTTCAAGTATTCATTGCTTCAAGCATCTGATCTGTTGGAATTGATTTGTTCCCATAGTGTTGATGTTTCCTGTAACGTGGGGGGGAGCAGGAGCTGCCCCCACCCCCAGTAAATTGAATTTAATGTTATTATAATGTGCATTATAAGGGTGTCCCATTCCCTCACGTTGGACGTACAAGGCAGCGCTGTGGAAGCTCTGAGGTAGCAGCAGAGGAGGACTGTGAGTGATTTGGAAGCAGCAGCTTGCAGAGAGCCCCCCTGGAGGCCAAGGCCAGGGCAGAGCTATGTGGGCAGCAGCTCCTGTCTGTCCAGCAGGATCTGGTTGAATCCCGTGATGGGAAACGCCTCCGAGTGGGGGCTGACGTTGGCAAAGTGCAGGGGGGACCTCCTGCAGTGGAACTTGACAGGGCCCTGCAGGGACAGGAGGGGAGAGTTCAGCCAGAGGTGCAGCTGATTCTGTTACTCACATTTAGCTCTGGGGTGTGTGAACCACGGGGGGACGAGGACAGAGAAACTCCTCCAGAGGAGTCCCCACAAATGGTCACTGGAGGAAATGGCAGCACTGTGAACTGGGCTGAGGTCAGCTCAGGCTCTGGAGGTTTCAGTGCTCAGCTCTGCACAGTCTGCAGCAGCTGTGGCAGCCCCTGCACACAGAATTTGATGCAAACACAAAAACGTTCCCTCCCCCCCAGACCCGAGGGTGGATGGAAGTGCAGTGTCTGAGGGAAGGCAGTGCCAGCCAGTGGGAAATGCCATGCCAGGCTGCAGCCAGGAGGGAGGGGGTACCTGTGGGAGGGCTCTGATGGAGGCGATGCCACAGCCCTGGTGGCCCCTGGGGCTCTCCTGCAGCCCCCCGAGGCAGCCCAGCAGCGCCAGCGCCCGCCGCGGCCCCGTGGCACTGCCAGGGGCAGCAGCCAGCACCAGCCCCAGGGGCCACAACTGCACTTGTGCCTGCAGAGGCCACGCTGTGCCCACAGAGCAGGCAGCCTTGGCCAGGGCAGCTCCAGGGGCTGGCAGCTCCTCTCCTCCTTCCCCCTCGTCCAGCTCTGCTGCTGCCAGCGCCGCCGCTTGCGCCTGGAAAACACAGTGACAATATTCTCACATGTCCTGGGCCAGCTCAGGGCTGCAAAGCTGAGTCTATAAAGAGGGAGCACAGCACACCCCAATTTCCATGCAGGTCAGGAATGAGTTTGTGCTGCAGGATGAGCCAGAAGCAGCTGTGCAGCACTGGCATTCCTGTTCAGCTGGAGAAGAGTTTTCTGGAGCACTGGCTTTGCAGTTCTCACAGTTGTTACTCTTTCCCAGACCCTGAGAAGCCTCAGGCTCCTCCTCAGTGCTGCCCTGTGCCCCAGACTCACCTTCCACCTCCTCCAGCCCTGCTGGATGACACGGGCAGCCCTGCACAGCCTCTGGAAGCGACTCTTGGCCAGCCAGGCACGAACAGCTGAGGAGTGGATGGGAGAAACCTGAGTGCAGAGAATCTCAGCAGCTCTAGCACACACTGGAGATGGCACCTAGCCACTCGTGCCACTGTAACCCCCCAGAGGGACTGGAGGTGTCCCTTGCTCTGTTACTTCAGCCCCACCCCACCAGTCACCTGCTTGGATGAGAGTTGCAGAGCGTTTCTCCTTTGCTGTTTTCTTCTCTTTAAATCTCCTCCAGCAGCACTGGATGCAAAATGCCTTCTCATTTAACACCTCTGCTCTCCTGGCTTCCAGGAGCTCCAGCTGCAGTGGGGAACAGGAGCCTGGAGTTAGGGATGGAATTGTGCTCTTCCCTCTTTTACAGCCTCTGGGTGTTTGCCAGGGGACCACAGCCTCATTCCAGTGTCCCATGGCTGCTGGATTAGCCTTGGGAAGTGACAGCACTCCACTTTTCAGACAACATGGAAATTAAAACAGAA
Source organism: Passer domesticus (assembly GCF_036417665.1). NCBI lineage: Eukaryota > Metazoa > Chordata > Aves > Passeriformes > Passeridae > Passer > Passer domesticus. The sequence goes on along the minus strand of NC_087492.1, from coordinate 1,774,476 downwards.
ATTATTGGAAAGGGAAGTGGAGCCTCCCAGAGTCCCAGCAGCAGCAGGTTCATACCCAGCTCCACTGGAGGGGCTGCTTCTAGGGCTGCATCCTTGGCAGAAGTGCCTTTGACTCCTTCCTCTCTTTCCCAAGGCCTGTTGGAGCAGCCACATCTGTCATGTGGAGCTGAGCAAAGCTGCCATCTTTACTGGGATTCTGACTCCTTGTCCAACACACAGAGCCATTACACAAAGTGCAGAGCTGGATTCTGATGGGTGCTTGATTGAGTTTAATAATTGGATGGAAACTGCCCAGTTCTGGCCACGCTGGCTTGGCAGGAGCCCTGCCTCTGCCTGTGCCAGAATGGCCCTGAGGCAGGAGCACTCAGAGGCCTCAGCCAAGGAACAGCACTCACCAGGGAGTTGGCCAGGAACACTTTGGTTTTGCCACAGTAGACTGAGGGGATTCCTGCTCCATCCCCTGCTGCCAGAGCAGGGCTTTGGCCCCTGACAGCATCCTGAAGGATCTCCAGCACAGCAGCACGTGGTGCTCTGCCATCACCCATCCCTGGAGTCTCACCTGCCAGTGAAACAGTGAGGAGAAGGCATCACAAAATTTGGAAATGGGGGCCAGGGCATTGTCTTTGCACTGAGATTTCTTGGCCACTTAGAGGGGAAACACCTGCAGCAAGAGGGGATGGCTGGGAGCACTTGATCTGGCTGTGTTAAGGCTAAAATGTGACAGCACAGACTCCACCAGGTGCCAGCAAGCAGGAAACCAGTGTGGGATGTTTAAACTGGGCTGTGGTGGGGTGCTGCCTTCTCATCTGTCATCACCTCTGTTCTCCACAGGTAAAATTGTCATTTCAGACTGAACCAGGCTCAGGTGTTCTCCCATTCCAAGCATCCCACATGGAAGCAGGAGAAAGCAGCAGCAATGCCATTAAGAACAGACTGAGCAGCTCAGTCCTAAGAAAATCCCATTAAACACTCAAAACTCAAAGCTGTGGGAGCAAAGAACAAAAGGCAGGGAATTGTAGCCTTAATGTACTGAAAAGTGCATGAAGGGGAAACAAATTCTACACAATTGTACAGCTGTCACAGGGCACTGGGAGCAGCTATGGGGTCCTGTACTGAGCAGGAATTTATGGCAGCAATTACAGGTTATTAAAGCCATTTCTGGGACACAGTGCACAATTTTATACATTACAAACAGGTCAGCCAGACAAATCTCTTTGGAAATAGAGATAGACTTAATTCAGACCTGGAACAAGAGGTTGTTGCAGGAGTTCCTGCATGCACAGGCTGCATGGGTTTTGCATCATTTCATCCTGGATACTGTTTGTTTTTCTGCTATAAATATTTCTAAGGAGATGAGAGCATTTTAAGGTCCTGAAAACAAATAGAAGCAATTCTTGCTTACAGGAAGACATCTGGTGGCTCTGATGATGTTCATGGGGCTGGGCTGATAAGGGAATCAAAAGCTTATCCCTGTGTTTGGGCAATTGTTTTGCTTTGTTTGCAGCTTATTACCCCCTCAAGATAAAAAGGACTAAAAACCCATCACAAAGAGGCTCTGCAGTTAATGGGTTTGTAATTGAGGGGGAAAGATCCACTCTGTAAGTAATTTTCCAGCCTGCACTTCCTTACTTCACCCCATTTCCACAGGGTGAACAGATTTCCACCAATTTTACCCATCTGAACAGGCTGGTCCTGCTTCCCACAGCTGCTGCTGGTTGAACTGACCCACTGGGTGAAAAAGGGGATTCACTGGGGGCACAGAAAGGGGCTGCAATAACCTTCAATATTTAATGTAAGCATCCCATCCCTTTCAGGAGCTCATAGCAAAGGCATTACCTGTGGGCTGGATTGTGTTTGTTAAAGTCCATCCTCACTCTTGCTTAGAAAAAGAGAAGTTTGCAAAAGGTGGAAGAAGCAGCAAAGTCCAGGTAAGCTGGAAGGTCAGTGATTCAGCAAGGAAACAAGGAGGGGGGAGAAAGAAAGGAAAGAAAAGGAAAATAAAGCAAAAGGTAAGTGGTTTTCAAGTCTACTAAAGAATCAACTCTAAATAAAATTATATTGGGTGAGGGGAACCCCAGACACCTCTGTAACTGATTGTTCCACCCAGGAGGAGCACAGAAAACCAGCAGTGAGGGGTAAGATTTGAAGTGTTAAGCAAATTAGAAACAGAGGTTGCTGATAGGTTAAAGAAATATTTTGAGAATGGTGCTGAATACAGTAATTACCTGATCTGTGTGACACCAAATGGGTGCAGTGACAATTGTACTTGATGGCAGAGGGATTACCTGAAGAAACTGACCTTTTTTCTCAGCAGGATGAGAGCTGCTTTTATCCCACACTCTTTTTTTAGTGGAGCCCCAGGATTTCCTCAGGAGTTCGTAGCGCTCAGTGAAACTTTGGAAAGGGATCCTGGGAGACAAAATGTGCAGTGAATTCCAGGCAAGAACCATTACTGAAGGGTAAATAACTCATCCTTTGAAGGGGAAAATTCCTGAATGGCTTTGTGGATCCAGTGCAGGATCTGAAATTCAGATTTCCCAGTAACAGTAGCAAAGCCAGGGCAGGAACTGTGCTTGGATATGCTGATGGTGCAAAATATTTGGGTTTCCTGCCTTATAAGCTCTGCTGAATAACTAAATGCCACTAATTGCTATAGAAATGGATTGTGCTGAAGAAGCTGGACTTACCTGACTGGGAAACCTGCTGCACTGATGGTGATGGCTTCCACTATTCCACAGGCCTGGAGCTGGCTGAGAACCTGAGGCACAAATTGAGATGGTTTAGGCAAAGCTGACTTTTGTGGAAGCTGCTCCTTGTGTGCCCTGTCCTGGGCATCCAAAGGCAGCAGGGTGTGAAAAACCAGTGCTGGTATTTCCAGGCTCAGTGCTGGTATTTCCAGGCTCAGCAGATTCCAGGGGTGTTTAAAGCCTGATTGCCCATCAGATGAGGTTCTCTAGTTACAGCTTTAGCATCTGCTGCTCTGCTCCCAAAGCTTCTCAGCTTCCTGGATCCAGGAGCAGCACAGTTTTGTTCTGAAGGTGTTTGTGAGCCCTGGGCTGCTCAGATCCCCTCCACCTGTTGTTTGAGGGGTGGGAGGGCAGCACCCCAAATCACCCCAGCAAGGTGCAGCTGGAAGAGCTGCTGTGCTAAGGAGCTGCTTTGGACAAGCACCTCAGTGACTCTGGAAGAGCTGTTTCAAAATGTGCTGTGGAAAGAGCTCCAGAAGTGACTGAAGGTCCTAAGAAAGCCAGGGCAAAGCCCTGGGGAAGGCTTTGGAAGAATTACCTCTTCTCTCCTGAAAGTCATGGTCTTGCAGTCAGCATTGGGCTTGATGCAGCGGATGTAATGGGGGGTGGTCCTGCTCAAAATCTCCATCAGATGTTCCAGGGAGCTCTGCAGGAGCAAACACAGGGATCATCAGGGCTCCTCCTCCTCAGGGATCTCCCATCCACCCCGTGAAGCTGCTCCTGGCAAGGGTGGCTTTAGAGACTCAGTGTCAGAGCACTTCCACAGGACAGCTTGAGCAGAAAATCCACTCTGGATGCATTTCATCAAATTGCTGATGGTAAATCCAGAAAATTTCCAAAATCCAGAAAAGTTCCAAAACAGCAGAAACCTGAAGAGGATGTACCTTGAACTTGGACACCACTGTAACAACAGCTGCTCTATTCTGGGTTTTGGTGTTATTTTGGCTCTTTTCTGTCACAGGAAATAATTTTTGAAGCAAAGGATCCTTTGAGTTCTGCAAAACGTGCACCAGCTCTGGTGGAACAGCATCCTGCAAACAGACATGACCTGTCAGTATGTGGACCTGGCAGGCACCTGCACCTCTGAAAATAACTATGAATTCCACATACAGAGATAGAAGAGTATTTCTGATGCCAAATTTGATGTGAGCACAGCTGCAGTTTCAAATCTGGTGATGTGCATTCATTCACAGTCAGATTTAGGAACAGAAAACAAAGTTTGGCTGAACATTCAGCAAATCCAGTCAAATGTACAACTGCTCCCATCACTGCTCTTGTTACACAGCCTCAGGGAGCTCCAGCTCTCAGGAGTGGTTTAATCAAAGAACAGACTGCAGCAGGCATTAGAAATATTCCTCTGAATTAAGAGATGGTTTTATTGCTAAATAAATAATAGCACTTGCCATAAGTGCTGGGGATGTCAGAGCTGAGAAGGGACCCTCCTCTCTGCAGACTATTTCACATTTCAGGTATTCCCTGATGGCCAAAATTTGAGTACTTTGAGCACTTTCAGCAGTCAGGCCCAGCTCTTGTTTCTCATAAATATTTTTGGGCACTAAGTGCTGTATTTGTAGTTATAAAAAGCCCTGATGCCATTAACAATTCTGCATGCCCCAGGAATGGAAGAAGCCCTGATTTGGTGATGGTTCCCTTCAACCCCAGCTCAAAGCTGTAACAAAGCATCTGCTCACTGGTGGTTCAGAGAATCACCCAGGACACCACCCAGCTTCACAAGGCCTGAAGGATTTCTTTGCAGCAAGTTATGTCCAGTACCCAGCACTGAATATATTTGTTTGACTTAAATCACTGTAGGTCTGTAAGATACTTTGAAGATTTTTTAAACAGCTCTTTCTGCAAACACCTACCTTATTTTTCTCCACCATTGCTGCCAGCTGATAGCAGACTTTGCCAGCATAATGTGAAATGATAAAGTTGGGCTTCTTACTGAACTTATCTCGACTTAAACACTGATTACTGGACAAGGCTTTCTCAATCCTGGTCTGGAACAGGTCAGTGTTGGAGGCTCTGTTCAGACGGCACTCCTGCAAAGGACACACAGTGCAGCATCTCTTATTTGTCCCAAAGAACTGACTCTAAAAGCTACAACATTTAACATTCAAATCACAGCAGTTTTACCTTTACAGCTGCTTTGAGTATGCAAGGCCTGAAATATTGGGAAGGAAGGGGGGAAAGAAGTCATTGAGGCTTCATATTTGAATCAGAACATCCAGGATCAGAGGGAAAAAGACAACTCAGAACAGGAGGAAGCAGTGGCATGATTTTGTGAAACTGAAGCACTGCAGAAATTTTATAGCTGACAGGTTTTCTATTAATTTACTGTTTGTGTTTTCTTTGGTGATGTGGGACAAAGGCAGGAACCTGGGCCCCAAAAATGAGGGGTTTATATCACACTTACCTCATTCAGCAAGGAAAAAATGCTGAGAGGATTTCCCTCTATCAGGTCAAGGCAGTTCTGGTTATCCTGGTAGTTTATGAATGACCACTGCAGGCCTTCAGCTGCATATTCTTCCTGCAGGAAGAGGGAAGGGGTTATTCTGCAGCAGAGGGCACCAGAGCTCAGAACTCTGTGCCTTGGGCAGCTGATCCAGGTCCTGTTTGAGGAGTTAATCCCAGCTCAGCTCCAGGTCAACACCAAGCTTGAGGAAAAAAAACCAACCCACATGAGGATGTTCTACCCCAGGTGGCTTTTGGGTGTGGACCAGAACCTGCTGGAACAATTTATCTGAGGATTTGGGAACCCCATGGATTTATCAGAGTGAGCTGCAAGGCTGCTTTAGAGAGCAAACAAAGGCCACAGTCACACAAAGCCTGTCCTGGCCGTGCTGAGATTTTCCCTGAAGGACAAGGAACAAGCAGAACTCCTTCCCTGGACTGGGACACAGCCCCAGCCCAACCTTGGTGTGCCAGGCTCTACTGACTGAGCCCCATTTAAAGCAAAGCCTGATGTGAAAGGAAGTGCAGGGAGATACTGGTTGGAATAATTGGTACAATATTTATGCTGAATTACAGGACAAACTGTCAGCAGTGTTTAACAAGCACAAGCTCTGGGCAGTTATTTGAAAAGCCTCCTGCCAAAAGCTTGCTCAGCACAGCCACTAATGGCATTTAAGTGGTTTGGGGGACAGCCAGATCCAGAGGTAAGAGGGCAGGCAGGGAGTGGGAGGGGTGCTATAAACAGAGGTCATGGAGCTGTTTCAAGCAAAGCAATTGTGTGCCTGAACTTGCTTTCCATCTTCCCTGACCATTAACCCCTGGCATGCTGACCAGGGCAGCAGGGGAAGCAGCCTGGCAATAGCAAAGCACAAATGGCAGTCAAAGAAGTACTTAACTCCTGAATAAATTGACAAAACCCTGCTGTGAGGCAGGAGGTGCCAGCACGCTGCTGGCATAAAGAAAATAATTTCCCTGATTCCAGTTAATGGCAAAGAGCATTTTGGTAATGGATCTGCAGTGGGGAGGGGCAGAGCAGCAGCCTGGCAGGGACTCTGCACCTTGCAGGGCACTCAGATGAGAGCTGGAATTAGCAGTGTGTGACCAGTGAGGGGCTGCACGGTGCAAAAAACCCTTCTCTGCTGTGAAAAAACAGCATTGGTGTCCCTCCTCACTCAAGGATAAAAGCTGGAGCACACTGGGCTTTGCTTTAAAGGCAGCAGCATGGCTGGGTTCAGGGAGCTGTGGCAGGAGGCCTCCACAGGTCCCACGTGCTCAGGGGTGGGTGACAGGGCTCTGGTGGGCTCTGAATCACACCAAGCTCAGCCCAGAAGCTCCACTCCTTAGGGACTTTATGCTTCATGGCTGTAAGCAGAAACTTCCATGAGAATCTCAACTCAGGCTGCACTTACCCCAAGAATTTACTCTCAAGTGCTCAGCTCTTTGAGGAGAAGCCAGCAGTGTGACAGGCAGAGATCCAGAGGGGCTGGGAACAGATTTCCAGTCCCCAAGGGACAAAGCTGGGTGATTCCCACTGCCCCACACTCTTTACCAAGCCACTGCTGCCTCCCACTGCTTCTGTGCCATTACTGACTGAAGGTTCCATCTGACCAGGGGCACAGCAGTGCCATTAAAGTGACAAAAAGATGCAGTTTTAAATCAGATACTGAAGATTTGATCTTCCATTTGGGGTATTACCTGCTGTGCCTTCAGGTAGTGAGCTACAAAGTGCTGCTGCAGTTTCTCATTGGCATAATTAATGCAGAGCTGCTCCAAGTTGTTCTCAGGGAAGGCTTCAAACCCATAAACATCCAACAAACCTGGAAGCAATGTGGGAGGACAGGGAGCTTTAGCTGAGGAGCAGCTTGGGGGGCTGCTGGCCCCTGAGCTAAACCAGGGTGGGATATCCATACCTATGAAACTGGTCCACACTGAGGGATCTGTGTAGATGTTTTCATTTATGACCAAAACCAGCCACTCAAACAACCTGCAGACAGCAACAGTGGGATTAGCTGGAAGCTGCTTGCTTGCAATAATCAGAATTGTTTCTTTTACTGCTGTTTCCATCAGTGTCACTTGGAAGGAAGAGGAATTTCTGATGTGCTGCCATGAAACAGCAGCAAGTAAATCCCTCTGGCCTCCCCAGTCCCTCCCAAAATCCACCTGGATTAGACCATCCTTACCTGGCATAGATGATTTTGGCCAGGCAGTCCCTCCTGGTCTCACACTCAGCTCTGGAGCACGGCTTCTTGAACACCTGCTGCTGTTTTCCAGCAGTGATTGTTCGAATCCTTAAAGACTCCAGGAGCTCCTCAGTGGGAATCTGGAGCAGATCCCCCGTGGCCTTCACAAACTCTTGTTCAGGAGAACAAACAGTGCAAGGTTACCTGGTGTGTTCATGCCTCTGAAAACAAGGAAGGTCTAGAGATTGTGTGGGAAAACGCCACTTCCATCAGCTCCACAACTGAAATGTGGATTTTGGATCTTCCTACCCAAACCTGGGGTTAAGTTTTGCAAAACCAGACTCTTCATTTGGATGCAGAGTGCCCCTAGAATTCTGGGTCCTCTCTTTAAAATGAATACCAGAAAAAGCTGAAGTATACCACACTGAAGTTGATTTTCTCTCTAGGTGTGTCTTTGCTACATTTTCACCTTTTTTGAGCAGGGACCTCAAAATCCAGACAGATAAATCAGTCATGACCAGGAAAAAAGCAGGGATTTGGGGATAGAAAGGAAGTGCAGAAGAATATTTGCTGACAAAGCATTTAAGATCTTTCTCAGCTGAGCTGCATTCAAAATTATTTGAATGTTAAGTAGCTTGAGCTCAGAGCACGTGAAATTATAGCAGGACTTTCACTATTCAGGGCAGTTATAGCTCTGAAGGAAATCCAGATCCTGAAGACAGGCAGAGCAACGTCTGCTTCTGCTGCAATTTAACAGATTTGCTGTCAGGTCTTTTGGTCTTTATCATGAAAACTTCCAAGCTTTCCTGTGAAAAGCCCTGCTCTCCCCCTGGGTCAGATTTCTGCCAGCCCTGTGATGGCAGAGTAAGATTACAAACAAGAGCCACATTCTGCCAATAATCCTCCTGAAATCACTGGCTAATGCTGCAGTTGCCCTGACCTGTCAGGGAAGGATATTATCTCTCAGGGCAGGGGAGCATTAGGTTTTTGTTTGGTCACAAAAACACACCTAAATTTTGGGCTCCTCACAGCCTTGATTGTCTCCTATCAGCAGGAGAGTTATTGCTCAAATTCTTTTCTTTAATAAGGAATTCTTTCTGAATTAAATGAATTTAAATTAAACAAATTTGATTTAGTAATTTAAAATGCAATAAATTCAATACTGTTTAAACAAATACATTAATTTTCAAAATTAAGTTATTAATAAAGTAATTAGACTTATTAGTAGTAAAAAGGAATTAATAATGAAAAGTAATAATAGTTAAAATTACTCAAGTGAAAATTTGGTAGATTTAATAAATTTTAAGAAATGTTAATAATGAAATAAATATAATAAGTAAATCTAAATTAACTCACTAAATAGAGGAAAGAATTCTCTCCATTCCTTCCTTTCTCTAATCCTTTCCCTTGGCCATCTGCACTGACCTACCAAGGCTCTGGAGCATGGCATGGTTGTTGCCTCACCTTTGGTTTTGTCTTCCAGTTCACAAGGCTGAGATTCATCCACTGGCTTGGAGAACTGAACATTCCCGAGGTGCAGAAGGCCTGATAACACCTGGAATGCAATCAGGGAGCTTTTCAGGACAGCTCTCCCCAAGGCAGGCCCCCTGAGCTCTCCTTTAGCCTGGAGCAGGCCACTCCTGCACATTGCTGCACAGAGGGCAGCAAACAGACCCCAGACCTCTGTGTGCTTCCCCAATGCTGCAGCTCCTGCAGGCAAACTGAAATTCAGAGGTGCACACTTTTAGCTCTGACCTGACCCTCAGCTGTGCAGCCTGGTGTGCAGCTGAGGGCCCTGCAGGGAGGAGCAGCAGCTCTGCACAGTGACAGGGATCCATCCCAGCAGCAATCCCACCCTGGGAACACATTCCCAACGTCCTCCTGCTGTCCCTGCTGTGGGGCTGACCTTGAAAATGTTGCTCTGCGTGGCACGGCCGATGCCCAGGTGGAACATTGCCTCTCTGGTCACCTCGAAGCAGTCCTCTGAAAAGCCAAACAGGGCTCTTGAAAAAGCCAAGCACACAAAGAGGGGCAAGCAGAACATCTCAGCACAGCCAATCCAGCTGGAATGGTCAGTGGGGAGCAGGGAAGCTGTTTGGGTAAATCCCACACTCAAACTGCAGAACCAACCCACTGTTTTTTTCTGTCAGATGAGGCACAAGCAAAGACAAGACAGTTTCTAAACAAAGCCACAGAGATGCAAATTTGCCAGGCCAGAACCAGCTGGTTTAAGCCAGGTGACTGATTTTAAGCTTTAAGACTTAATAGTGCCAAGTGAAACTTAGAAAGAATCCCATTAATGCAGGTGGCTTTGCAAAACATCTGCTGTTGGCTGCCCAGGGGATTGATTGAACAGGATGTCTTTTGCCGGCCTCCCTTTAAAGTTCCAGCCATTATTAATGGATTGATTAATTAGTTAGTGAAGGTAATCTTTACCCTCTAAGTTTCTTTCAGAATTTGGCAGCCAGCGGTACTCAGCCCCTTCTGGAAGGTTCCACTCCAGCCTCTCCTCTGCAGTAGCACCTTTTGTGATCTGGAGACAGAAAACAAGGTAAAAATTGAATTCTGCCTTTGGAGTTTACAGCTCCCAGACAGTGAAGAATAACATACTGGGAGGATGATTTAATTTGGAAGCCTGGCAGACAGGGAAACTGGTAACTATTAAAAGTTGCAACTGTGCTAAATCTGGTGATTCCATCCCTGCTGTGTGTCAGAAATACTCAGCAAAATTAACTGTAGGCAAACCTGATAAAAAATATGGAAGTTTCTTTCATTGGGAGCCTGATAGGCAACTCTTGTTTTCTCTAGAAGGAAAGTCTGGATGGAAGCACCAGTCAGATGATGGAATCTGGAGAGGGAAAAAGAGCAAAGATTTCAACAAAACCTCTTCACAGAATCCAAGAGGGGTTGTGTTGTTCTGAGACCAACTGACTGTAAATGCTTTACAGTTCACCTTCAGTTTTTTCATATTTTATTCAGAGTTCTTAACTACATCTCTATTTTCCATTGCTCTCTCTTAGAGATCAGGTAAGAGTTTGTAGGAAAAGAAAAAAATGAAAGGAAAATAATAACAGTTTAAGCTGCCAGCAAACTAAAATACACTCTAAAAGACATAAAATATTCTATGGCAGATTTCAGAAATAAACTTTAAAGGAACAAATGATAAAGATTTAAAGGACCAAGACAACAGGTGAGGTTTTACCCAGTAATTCTCACCTGTCTAGCTGGAGCTGGATGTATTTCCCAAACCTGCTGCTGTTGTTGTTCCGCAGGGTGCAGGCGTTCCCTGGGACAGACACAGACAATCAGAGTGCTCCCACTCTGCCATGCAGCACAGGAATACAGGTATTTATATAATAGGTGTTATATTTATATAATACAGGTATTTAGGGTGCTCTGTAAACAGCTCCAGTATTTGAAGAGTTTGTTTGTAAGGAGAGGAGCAAGAGATGGCTTAGACTCGTGTGGGAACAAAGGAAATTCCCACAGTGCCCATTGCTTCACTTTGCTGCTAAAAAAGCCACATTTACCAAATGCCTCCATGACAGGGTTGGAATCCAGCACTCTCTTCTCTATCCTTTCCACAGTTTCATTGCCTTTTGGGGAGATAACTGAGGCAGCAACAGAGGCATAGAACTTCATCAGGCAGCGAGAGGTCCAGGTCTGCAAGGGAGAGATGTGACAGTAGCTCTTTGTCTTTTAATATGCCATCAGTTCTGGCAGTGGAGCAGTGCTGCCTCCTGCAAACACGTGTGCAGGTGGAGGGGAGGCTAAGGAGAGGAACTGTGTCAGGTTCAGAGCTCTGGTTCAGTGCACTCTCTGTGCCACAGACACACATCTCAGTGCTGCTGCAGTGGGAGTGCTCCACCAAGGTGTCACCATCTGGAAGCTCAGCCAGAATGAACAGCTACTGCCTTGGGATGGAATGAATGTGAATGGATTTTGAGCCATTAACATTCAGCAAAGCAGCTTTAAAATACCCTCAGCATTGTCCCAGCAGGGATGGACCATCACAGGAGGGCCAGGGCAGGAGCTGAATCCACTGCTCTGAGTCTTTACAGAGGGTTTGCTGAGACTCACAGAGCTCCCTGACAGACCAGGCTGAGGCATGAACTCAGGTGCAATTCCTGCTGAATGATTCAAACCCAGCCCTCCAGAAATGACAGATGTCACCTGAAGAGCTGCTATATTAAGCAGAGTGTGTTTAACTGCAGCAATCACTTACTGCTTCACACACATTTCAAGAGAGTCGTGCTGGGCAGATTGGCTACGTGCTGTGTCAGAGGGATTTTAATTCATCTTTGCTCATTCACTGCACTACTCTGCACTACAAATCACTGGCAGAGCTCAAAACTTGAGAGCAATGTCACAGAAAAACATTTCCTTACCTTCCCAGCACCACTTTCTCCACTCACAATGATGGACTGGTTCACAGGGTCCATCTGCTTTTGGACATTCCTGTAGGTTTGCTCAGCCACTGCAAAGATGTGAGGCTTTAAATCCTGGCAGTGAAAGAGAATATTCACATTTAAGAGTACAATAACCACACAGTTCAACAGCAATGGATAGCAAGGGTCATGTCAAATTCACCTGAAAACAGCACTGCTCTTCTAACAGAACTAATATTCCACAAGAAATGGGGTTTATCCTGTGGGAGTATTTTCTCAGATAAATTTGGAGCAGTTTGACACCTGGGCTCTGCAGAAGGTCAGTGATCTCACACACAAGGGTTACCTGAGGACAAAGTGCAACGTGGTACTCCCTCATGAGCTCAGGTGAGTAGAGGCAGGAGAAAGGCTGGAAAGGATTTAAAGCCACCAGGCTGCAGCCAGCATTTGTATAGAACAGGTTGACTCTGTATCTTGCTTGAAGACATTTCAGAACTGAAAAGCAAAACCTTCTGTCAGCATCTTTTGCAAAGTGTGTTTGACCTGTGCTGTGCCTGTTGGTAACAAGAGTCTCAGGTGTGTTACCTACCAGGTTTAATAGAGAATGAGGTGATCAAGAGAGTGTAATATACAGAACTCCTGTGCTGATGGTGTTAATGCAGGGAGAGCAGCAGCTGCCACGTGTCAGTGGCCAGCAGGAAAAGGGATCCCTCAGACGCTCCCTGGCTGCTCACCTGTCCTGGTTGTCACTGGGTTCACCTTGGTGAGGTCATCAAAAAGATGCAGTTTCTCTTCATCACCAAGGAAGGCTCTAACTTCTTCTTCAAATGATTCACTGAGGTCATTCTGGATGAGAGAATCTTCCCTTTGGCCATTTTCCTGGAGGGGACATCACATCAGCACCAGTGAAAGGTGAAGAGCTGGACTTTCACCTCATCCCCTGCTCCAGCTCTTCTGCTGCTTCCATGTCACCAAATTTCAGTCTCAGCAGGAGCCAGACCTGAGGATGAGAGAGCTGCTCCTCCTCCTGCTCTGATGTTAGAAAAGGGTTCTGGCTGTGAGCAAAGGCACTCAGAGAACGTGGCCTTGGGCTCACACTGCAGCTCTGCACACACACACACACACCCACACCATGTTCCTGCAACTGGCTCATTTCTAAGCCTTGCATGTGATGCATTCAAGCCAAGCAGTGCCCTGGGCTCAGGGAGGCAGGAAGGGCTGGCTGCAGGTGCAGCTGGAAACCCCTGCAGGCCACAACAAATGCAGCTTTCCTAGCAGAGACTGTCATTTTCAGGGTGAAAGCTGCAGAGTGCACACATCACAGGAATGGTGCTGGGGGAAGAGCTGCCCTGCCCTAGCTGGAGTTTTGTCCCCTTTGAATGACCTAAAATATTCAAATCTCAGCCTCTGGGCTCCCATGTCCTTGACAACATTATTTGGAAGGACACACTTGTTGTATGTAATGGAAAACCAGCCAGAAGAGAGATTCCAGAACCTGTTTGCCATTTCTGGGGAAAGGAGAGGCTAGAAGAGCAAATGAAGAATGGAAAAGATGCCAGTCCTGATTTCTGCACTCTGTACACTCCTCTTGTTATCTCCTTCTCTTTGACAGAAAGCTCTCCAAACTATCCCTGCTCACCTGTATCACAAGCTAACCCATGGACAGCATCACCTTGTTTGTAAGAAAATGCCAAATTTAGTCAGCTGCATTCTCACAATGTGAGCTGAGCTCATTAATATAGGGGAAATGCACTGCAAACCCCACTTAGCACGTTCCTAAAAAAAAAAAAAAAAGCTACTCATTTAGGAGAATTTTTATCTTTTGCAGACAGCATAAATACTTCATTTCCACTGATACAGAATTTTACACAGCAAGGGGAAATAAAAAGCTTAGCAACGCAGTAAAGCCCTGCCATCCAAGTGATTTCTGTTATTCTCCTCTGAATGAGCTTTAAGCAGCTTGCTGCTGTCAGAGAACAGACACCACAATCAGGAAACACTGCACGGACTGAGGAGCTCCTGCCCATTCCCCTTTCTCCCCGTGCCCCTGTGTCACAGCAGGCAAGTTAAACCCACTGAGAGGCTGCAAGGCCTGAGGAAGGGCTTGGTTCTGCTGCCCTGCTCAGCCAAAAGTAAAAGAATATTTGACAGTAAATCCCAACTCTTGCGTCCATTCACCTTCCTGAGCAAACACCCTCAGGATGTGCTTGCTGCCTGCATGAGCACCTGCCCTGTCAGAGCCCAGGGCACAGCAAAAATCACTGCCTGGTGTCTCTAACACAGCCCAAACCCACAGCAAACAGGGCCAGTCAATTCATGAAGCAGGGGTGAATATTCATTAGAAGTTACCTAATCTTGGCTGTGTGGAAATAAGCCAAGAATTCTCTCCTGGCAGTAACATTTAATTAGCACACACAATTCCTGCTTTTCTTTTTACCTGCTTTGGCATCTTGTCCAGGCCTGTGGACGGGAACACTGGAGAGAGCCCTTACTTTAGGGTACTTCATTCAAATCACACTGGAGAGTGCTTAAATAAAGAAAATAGAAATGAATTTAGATAAAAATAACTCTGGGCATTCTCCAGAGGGTTCCACAAGCAAATCCCAAAGACTTCAGACAGAATTACAGATCTCAGAGGGCCCAAGTAACATGGGAGCTGGAAATCCTACCCAGAGTGATGGTCATGTGCTGCTGCCCCTGAAAATAAAGCTTTTTTGGAGGGAATTGTGTATCTTCCCTTCCATCAGGAATAAAATGCTTTGCTTCTCTTTAATAAATCAAGTTTTATTGGCAAGAAACTGCAACTACTTGCTCAGTTCCTCCTGTTTGGAAAAACTGGGCAGATCTGAGGGTCTGACAGTGGCAGAGCAGCCGGAGCTTTGGGAAGGGGAGTGACGGGGAGAAGTTTGTGTTGTCCCCTTCCTGTTTCCTCTGAAAATCTCCGGGAGCCAGCCCAAGGTGAGTCAGGCCCTTTGGATTTCTGTGATAAACGCTGAGTTTCCAGTCACACCGCCAGGAAGAATTCTGCCCTTCCTGCAGCTGAAGCTGCCTTTACTTCCACTCCTTTTCTATTCTAATTCCATTCTATTCCATTCTAATTCTAGTCTAATTTTGTTCTATTATACCCTAACTGTTTTAATTCCATTCTATTCTAATTCCATTCCCATTCAGCTCCTCTTCTTATTCCATTCCCCTTCCTCTTCCATTGTTATTCCCATCCCATCCTGAATTTCCTCCCTCACCCACGAAAACACCACTGGGGAGTCAGTTCGGAGTGCCGGGCGCGCTCCCATCCCCAAAGCCCTGCCCGATCCATCCCGGCGGAGCCTTTTGTGCGGGCAGATCCCGGGCCACACGGGGACCCAAAGGACACCGGGGACACGCGAGGGACACGCTGGGGACACACCGGGGACACGCGGGGGACACGGGCGGGCCCCGAGGGCGGCGGGCGCGGGGTGCCCTCAGGGCCGCGCGGCCCGGGGCTGAGGCGGCCCGGGGCTGAGGCGGCCCGGGCCGGGCAGGGCGGGCTCGGGACTTACCGCGGGCGGCAGCGGGGCCGCAGCGGGGCCGGGGCCGGCGGCGGAGCGGGGCGGGCGGGCCGGGGAGGCGGAACCGGGGCGGGGCTCGGGCGCTGCGGAAGCGGCGAAAGTGCGGGCGGGGAACGCGGGACGGCTTTACCGGGCCCGGCTTCACCCGGACACGCTTCACCCCGGCCCCGCTTTACTGGGAACGGCTTCATCCGGGCCCGGCTTCACTCCGGGCCGGCTTTACCGGGAACGGCTTCATCCGGACCCGCCTCGCTCCGGCCCGGCTTTACCGGGACCGGCCTCACCCCAGCCTCGCTTCACCCAGGCCCGGCTTCATCCGGACCGGCTTCACCGGGCCCGGCTTCACCCCGGCCCCGTTTTGCCCCGGCTTCACCCCGGCCCCTTTTTGCCCCGGCTTTACCCCGGCCCCGCTTTGCCGGGCCCGGCTTCACCCCCGCCCTCACGGCCCGGCCGGGCCCCGCTGCTCGGGCCCCGCAGCGCCATCCGTGCCCCCGCTCCCGGTAAGCTCCCTCTCCCGAGCACAACCCCTGATTAATTCACGCTTTTCCCATCCCGCGGGGTTCTGCTGCTGTAAAAAGGCACCCCGGGGGATGCGGCTGCTGGTTGTACTCACCAGGCAGCACAATGTTCCGTAGGATCACGTTTTTACGTATCTGTGCCATTTGGACCATAGAGGATGTGGCAAAGTATGTTCTACAGAGCAGTAAGATTATTCACGATGTGAATATTCAGTGGAGTATTTGATGTTTTAGACATCTCCCTTCAAAACGTACAAAGCGTCTTGTTGGAATGCAGCAGGATGTAAAATGCTGGAGCTTCCTCAAGCCTGTGCCTGTCCTTGGCTTCCCAGGTCAGCTCCAGTGCTGCTCTGTGTTCTTTGAATTGAAAAGCAACTCAGTAACTTCTGAACTCAACGTTGTTTTAATGAACTGATTCATTTTTAAGGAGTTCTGAGACCCGTTTTACAAAGCTACCTCAAGTTCACGTATTGTGTTTTCAGAGGAGGAAAGAAGAATGTCCCAAAAACAGCTGAAAGAAGCCTTTATCAGCAATCTGAACGGAACGAGTTTGCTGGAAATTACCGCAGGCTTGTCCCTGCCTCCGCTGTGCCTGCTCTGCAGAGGGCTCCTCCTGATCCTGTACTACCTGCACCACGGAAAACCTGTAAGCTCAAGGACATACAGCCTGCTGCTGGACTTTCTGGTGCTGGTGTCTCCTCTCCTGTTCTCCTGCACCGTCTTGTCTCCAATCCTCTATTTCATACCAGCTATCCTTGCTGCCTTCTGTGCCGGAATATTTTCCAAAATATACAGCCAGACAAGACGGGAGGCCAGAGCGCCCTTTGGGCAAATTGTAAAAGAATTCCAGAAGGCCTGCTTGGACCCCGAGTGCATTCCAGCAATAACTGTGTTCCGTGTTTATGTCAACGTGCTGACATCCATCAGCATTCTGGCCGTGGATTTCCCGCAGTATCCCCGGCGATTCGCCAAGGCCGAGACCTACGGCACCGGAGCCATGGATTTCGGGGTGGGAGCCTTCATCTTTGGAAATGCTCTCGTTTGCCCTGAGGTTCGGCAGAAGGCTCACGGGACACAGCCCAGGTTCTCCAGCCTGGCCAGGCAGGTGTTTTCCGTGTGGCCGCTGGTTTCCCTCGGCGCTGGGCGGCTGCTGAGCGTCAAATCCATCGAGTACCACGAGCACACCTCGGAGTACGGCGTGCACTGGAACTTCTTCTTCACCTTGGCGCTGGTGAGGCTCGCAGCCTCTCTGCTTTTAGCCGTATTCCCCAAGCACAAGGCTTGGCTCGTGGCTCTGGCTGTGGCTGTGCCTTACCAGCTCCTCCTCAGCACTACCTCTCTGAAGGCGTTCATCCTGCACGGCAGCGACGGCCGGGGCTCCCGGCTCGGCTTCCTCGATGCCAACCGGGAAGGGCTGTTCTCCCTCTTTGGCTACCTGGCCATCTACCTGGCGAGCGTGCAGGTGGGGCTGTGGCTGCTGCAGCGCAGGAGCTCGGTGAGGGGCTGGCTGGGAGCCCTCGGGGGGCTGGCCCTGGCCGTCGTGGTGCTCCCGGTGTTGCTGCAGCTGTGCCAGGCGTGCACGGAGCCCGTGTCCCGCCGCGTGGCCAACCTGCCCTTCTGCGCCTGGGTGCTCTCCCACTGCCTGCTGCTGCTGGGCTTCTTTGTGCTCGCTGACCTCGCCCTGCTGTTCACAAAGCTGCTGGTCAAGGGGTCCAGCGTGCCCTGCTGCTGGAAGGTTGTGCAGCCCCCTGATTCCGGGAAAAAGCACGGAATGGAGGCCGAGCCGGTGGGGAGGCAAGACAAGCTGTCACAGCTGTGCCTGATTAGTGCTATTAACAAAAATCAATTACTGTTCTTCTTGCTAGCGAATGTTATGACTGGTGCTGTGAACATCCTGATAGACACAATCCACAGCAAGGCTGCCTTTGCGTTATGCGTACTGCACTTGTACATGTTTTTAAACTGTTTAATTATGTATGTATTGCATGCCAGAAATATAGTATTAAAGTTTTGGTGATTCCACTTTGGCTGAGTGGACTAGCTGGACTTTGTTTGCTGTAGTTGAATGATGGTATTTAATGGAAAAATTAGTATTTTTCCTGGATGTGTTGCAATAATTTATAATTTAGCAGAGCTTTTTATTATTTAGTGTTGATTACTCTTTAATGGTTCATTTTACCAAACTATGCAGTTGATGATCTTACCTGTTGGGAGTTGTTGCACATTATCTGAAAACTTAGGTTTGGAGATTGCTGAATATTCCTGCTGCTCCTGAGAGTAAATTGTATTTACAGTTAGTGAACTGTTCTCATACCCAAGGAATTAGATAACAAGGCAAAGCAGAAACCAGATGAAAAGTAAGATGAGGAGTAATTATATGGAGAGAGAGGCCTAGCTGTGTCAAGATTTACCTAGTTAAGGCCCTTGCATAAATAATAGATAAGAATAATTCTTTATATAAAATGTATTGAATAAGTGGATACTTGAAAATGTTTTGGCCCCAGTCCTGCAGAGACTTATGCATATGCTTGACTTTGATGGTAGTAATTGTGGAATGTTAATCATACACTGAAACCTAAATTAGCCTTTGAATTAAAGCTAAATTTTACTTCCATCCCCACTGATGAATATAAATGAAGACCTGAGATAAAGTGTGATGCTCTGAAGGATAAACTCAACTGCAGATGAATTCATAAAGCAGTTGGAGGTTGTGGTGCAGATAAAAAGAGCAACACTTCATAAGAAAATACAAAGATACCAAACAAATTCAGCTCCAACCTGCAGACCAGCACACTGAATACTGTATTTTGCAGCTGTCTCCAAGGGGGGACATTTGGTATCAATTTTTATTAGCAAGCAAACAGGGTGCAGATGAAAAGAAGTGCAGTGCACTGGGTTGGGGTTCTGGTAATGGCTTGAGCAGGGAACTGCTCAGTTTCTCAGTCTTCCTTGCAAGGCCAGAGCAGAACACCCTCTGTGCTCCCTTTCCTGACTGTGACTGTTCTTCCTGACCTCATAAAGTCGTTGGGAAGAGAAATACACTTTAAGATTGTGAGGAATTCAATAATGGGATATAAATACTTCAGGGGTAGAATACCAATGGTAGTTGATGATAGATGTCCAATGTCAGTGGAGTTACAGCAGTACACATGGGCCATATTTCATATTTCTCCTTGTCTATCATAAGTGATGAATCATCAAACCTTTGGAGAGTAAGCCTCTAAATCAGATTCCTTAAGACAGACATGCTGTGGAAGAGTCATACATTTATTAAGTTCTCCAAGCCCCTGGCCAGCAAAAAGGTAAAATCTGAGGATTACAGGCTGTGGCCACGCTGAGTTCATGCTTGATTCCAACTTAAAGCCATGTAGTCTTGAGGATTAAAGCCTGTATTATCCTGGGGACAGATGTAAGAACTGGCAACAACCTCTTAGAAACAGTTGTCAGTTTACAGCAGAGTTTTCTGGTAACTGGTGGATGTGTTTATTTTAAAAGACTTCCTAGACTTGCCTAGGGAAGAAAGGTCTCCCTCGTGAACCAACCGGCACTACTCATTTATGCAAAATCACTCATGGATATTTATTTTTGAAATATTTAAAGCCCAGGACCTGCAGCGAGTTGTGCCTGTGAGCACAAGCCTGTCGGTGTGATTCAGAACGAGCTGGGTGTGACAGGCAGAGCTGTGTCTGGGCAAGCACAGGGCACCCAGGTGCCAACTGCACTGGCTGAAGCCGGGAGGACGTGGGAGGGCTGGTGGTGCCAGTTCCAGGGCTGCAGCTGTGCTTGCCACAAGAGCAGCCAGCCCAGGGGATCACCTGAGTGACAACAGCCCTCTCAGCAAGGCCAGCTTCTCATCCTGAGACTTCTCCTGCTTCTGAAGGCCTGAGGAGTGAGTGAGAGGTTGTAGCCAGGTGGATTTGGGCTCTGCTCCCAGCAGCAAGTGACACAAAGAGAGGACATGGCCTCAAGCTGCACCAGGGGAGGTGCAGGTTGGACATCAGGAGGGATTTCTCCATGGGAAGTGTGGTCAGGCACTGGAAGGTGTCCAGGGAATGTGGCACTCAGTGCTCTGGGCTGGTTCACAAAGTGTGGATCAGTCACAGGTTTGGCTTGGTGGTCTCAGAGGTCTCCTCCAACCTAAATGATTCTGGGATTCTTGGGCTGTTCACCAGTGAATTACTGAGAGACAATTCTCATTGCCTGTTGTCCATAACAAACGCAGAGAACTCTGCCCTGAATGCTGAGTGTTCAGCCCGTGAACACAAGATAATTGCCCAGGCCTCTGAAAGAACCCAGAGATGCAAGCGAGCATCCTTTGATCACAGGAGGAGCAAACAGCTCTGGGTTTGAAAAGATGTGGAAAGTGAACACCAGGACACTGCTGCTCTCCACACACCTCCACAGCTGAAGGAACAGAACTCTGCATTTCACTTCACTCTGGGCTCTGTTTAGACAAAGAACCCTTTGTACAGATTAAAGGTGGATTTTTTAAAATCAGAAACTTTTAGTTAGTTGTTAGAGAATGAGTAAAAATTTAAGATACTTCAAGTAGGGAGACATGATGGTTCAAGCATCATGTGTCACCTACTTCAGCAATAGTAAAGCAGAGGAAAACAGAAATTGTTTTGCCTTTGCTGCCATAATTCCACCAAATGACCTTTCTGTAGGGCTGCAGGGCAGAAAAATGCTGGGATATGGTTGGAGAGTAGAGCTGATTACATTTCTCCTTAACTTTTTATTAAACATCACTAACTCCTTAACACACCTCATTGTTTTTAAGGATCAGCTCCAGCTGCAGTGGTGTCTCTTTTGAAGTCAGAAGTTGCCCCCAAGATTCCAGGCAGTATCCTATTTCAAAGCCACGCTGTCCCAGAGAACAGGTATTTCTTCCAGGCAAAGAGGGCCATGCAAATGAGCACAGGAAGGGGCTGGCTGCCTTTCCACCGCCTTGGAGATAACAAAACAAGCCACGTGTTCCAGAGACTTAAAAAAATTACAAATCAATGGATAAAAATAACGTAATGGTGCTTTTTGTATCAATGTGCGCTCCAAGAATACAGAACCTGGGACAATGCTGCTGTTGTGGGAGGGAGGAGTGACACAGGCAAGCACATCCCTGCAAAGACCTAAATTCATCGCGGTTCAGAGTGCTGTGGTGTGAGAAACTCTCCCTCGAAACAAACCCCAGCTTTCTGCTGCACAAAGCCATGATCACACCGGCTGCTGTTCCCGTTACAGCTGCTGCACGAGGAGCTCCAATAAATTAACTCCTCCACTAAACACCGTTTACATGCAGACACAAGAAAGAATCCTGCTCCTTTATTACCTCCCCTGCGTTTTCTTGTGAGGGCTTCAGCGCCTGTACCCATACACAACAAGAATGAACAGGTCAGCTGTATATTATTCAGTAGTTCAAGAAAGACTCTGGCTTCGTTGTTGTTTTTTTTTTTTTTTTTTTTTAATTTTTTTGGGGGCTGTTTAATGTAGGCAGCCACAGGATTCCGGGCTGGCTGCAGGCGCCAAGCAGAGCTGTTAAATCCTGCCCGGCCTGGCCCGGCACCAGCGCTGAGGGCTCAGCTGCGTTTGATGCCGGGCAGCGTCTGAGGCGGAGAATTTAGCGAGCCCCAAGGACACCGAGCCCAGGACACCCCAAAACCTCCTCCTCCTCCTCCCCGTGCCTCAGAGCGTCGAGCTCAGCGCCTTTTTATCAGCCCGCGCTCCCGGCGGGGCCGTTCGCCCCCGCGCCAACGCCCGGCCCGGCCCCGCTCGTTGTAACCCCCAACGCCACCGGCTCCCGGCCCAACCGCCGGCCCCGGGGCCGTTCCTGGCACCGCCGGGGGCCGTTCCCGACCCCCGCGGGCACAGCCCCGCGTCCCTGCCGGCCGCCCGGAGCGGCCGCTGCGCCCCGCGGCCTCGAGGCCCGGCCGGTGCCCGGGGCGGGCCCGGGCGGTGCCCGCGGCTCTCGCGAGAGCGGGGCGGAGCGGCCCCGGGGCGGGCAGGGAGGAGGCGGCTCCGGGACCCGCGGTGCCGCCCGCCTGTCACAGCGCCCGGGCCGCCCAGCGCCGCCAGCAGCCGGTAAGGGCCCGCCGGCCGCGGGGCAGCGGCTGCCGCTGGGGGCGAGGGTAGGGGAGGCAGCATGGGGTGCCCCCCGGCCAGCGCAGCCCCGCGTGGGGAGCCGGGCGAGGCCGCGCGGCGGCGGGAGGAAGGGGTGGGTCTGCCGGGGCAGCCGGGCTGCAGCCCGCGGGGAGGCGGCGGGGCGGGCGCTGGGGCCGCGCCGCGGGGAGCCCGCGGCAGCGCCGGGCGGGCGGGCGGCGGCTCGCCCCGAGCGGGGCCGGGGGCGGCGGAGGAGCCGCAGAGCCGCGCCGGGCTGGGCGGGTCCCGGCGGCCGCGCTGGGCCGGTGGCGGGCGGGCGGGCGGGGGGTGGCGGCTCCATTTTCCCCCGCGGGCTCCATCTCCCTTCCCAGAGCTCCATCCCCGCCCGGGGCTCGGTCTCCCCGCTCGCATCCCCGTCTCCCCGGGGCTCTCCGTGCCGCCGCGCTCCCCCCGCCCGTGTGCTGCCGCATTCCCGGCCCGCTGCCGGCCCGCGCGGGTCCCTCCCGGCGGGGTGGGTGGGCCGGGCTCGGCGTGGTGAATCAGGCGATGGGGAGCGCAGGCTGGGTGCCGGCTGCTGGTGAAAGTGTGGCGGGGAAGCGCGGCGGGTGTTTACCTCCGGCCGGGGCCGCCCGCAGGCTGGAGCGGGGAGGAAGCGACAGCGGCGGCAGCAGCAGCAGCGATGGCGCGGCTGGTGGCGGTGTGCCGGGACGGCGAGGAGGAGTTCCCCTTCGAGAAGAGGCAGATCCCGCTCTACATCGATGACACCCTCACGGTGAGCGAGCCCGGCCCGCCGTGCCCGCCGCGTGTTGCAATGGCCGGGCCGGGCCTTTCCTCCTGGCCGGGCCTTTCCTCCTCGGGCTCCTGCGGCGGTAATCTCTGGGACTTTGCAACACTTAACAGAGCTGAATGTGGCAACTTTTTTTTTTTTTTTTTTTAAATCCGAAAGCGGGCGAAGCGCATTAATGAGGGAGTTATGGCAGGAGTTGTGCCGGAGCCACGCTCGGTGCTCAAGGGTGGAGCAAAGCCATTTTTCTGCCGGGAACGAAGGGAGCCATGTTAACGTTAAACCCGGCTTAAAACCCGGCCTGCTTGTTCCCGTCTGGAGCAGGCAAGGAAGGGCTGAAGGCGTTTTGGAGGGCTTTGGCGTGAAGTCGGGGTTATCGAGCCTGCAGAAATGTAACGAATCGGAGAGTTCCCGTTTCAGGGTGTTGCTGGGAGCTGGGAAACGTGGTTTGGCCGTTTCCAGAAGATTCAGTGGAAAAACCGGCTAAATGCAGCTTGGAGGTTCTCGGGCCCTTCTCCTCGTGAGTTTAGAGGAAGGTTCAAAAATTGCATTGCAGGAGAACAGAAAAATTGCATTGTAGGAGAGCATGGAGCAAATGGAAAAAAATTCCCTAACTAGCCAGTTGCTCTTTGTTTTAATTCTTAAAGCAGGAAAATGCTTTGAAAATAATATTGCTCTTAGTGTAATTTGGTATCTTAATGAGTCATATTTGATTTGTCTTGATAGTGGGACAGAAACTGTTGTTACTTAAGTGATGTGAAATGGTGGTGATTTAAATTCCTAATCTAATGTTTAGGATGGAAGAATCCCTGAGTTTTATCAGCTAAGGAAGGTGTCCCTGCACATGGCAGGGGGGTGGAACTGGGTGATCTTCAAGGTCCCTTCCAACCCAAACTGTTCTTCCACCTTCCAGAACAAAAGTGTTGGATGTCCTCAGACAGGCCCACCTGGTTTTGCTGCATTTGAAGGAAGTCCTATTGCTGTATTTTAGTTTTGATCAATTTGAATGGTGGCATATTATTAATTTACTAAATCACTGGTTTTGGCTTCTCTCTGGTTAGCTGTGTTCAGGTATTAGGCAAAGTTTCTCCTCAAGGTGTCCAAAGCAGTGTCTGCCTCTCCTAGGGGGCTGATGGCCTGGAAA
Organism: Passer domesticus; assembly: GCF_036417665.1. NCBI lineage: Eukaryota > Metazoa > Chordata > Aves > Passeriformes > Passeridae > Passer > Passer domesticus. Next base: position 1,750,620 of record NC_087492.1, on the reverse strand, counting down.
ACCCAGCACTGTGCAGGAATAGTGCAAGTTTGAGTTTTTTGGTGTCTTGGCCACACCTTGAAAGTTGTTTTGCCCATTCATTTTCCATGTGGTTTCAAGCTCTTGGATTTCTCTCTCTTTTTTTTTTTTTTTAATTTTTTTTAATCCTTCCTGGGCTCCTCATAAAAATTACCCATTAGTTTGTGTCACGTAGACTTGCCATGCTCTTGTTACTTTTGTTGTGTGTAATAGGTTGTGAGTGAAAACTCAGCTCTACCAGGTGGATGACTTCAGCAGACCTAAAATGCCATTTGTGGTTTAGTCCCAGAATTTAATACCAGGCCCAAACTGTGTGTAATTGCACTGTGTTGTTGCTGCCTTTCTGCTTTTTGCACCATCCTCATGATGGAAAGGGTCCTCTAGCTGTGAATCAGTTTTATATCCATCTATAGAAAAGGCATTTATGCAACTGCAAGTCATCCTCACCATGGAGAAATCTTGTGTCCATTTTTTTTTGGTCATTTTGTTTCTGTTGTTACAGAGTGTTTGGATTTCTAGGTGGTTTCTGGAGGCTTTTATTTAAAAAATTCTGCAGCAGCAAGTGAATGAACTCTGAGCTTCCTTGTCTGTCATCTATAATTTATTTTTTAAATACTTAATGAGAGCTATTACAAGACATGCAGCTGTCTTTGAAACAGAATTTTACATCTGCAGCACTGTCTTTAAAAACTAATGGTGGTTATTGATAGTGACTGGCTTCTGCTACCTCTTTAAAAACTCAAATTTTAAAAATAGTGGGAGCAGTCAGCTGAAAGAGTTAATCTGTGCATTAAATGTGGAATCAGTGATTAGTGATTGCAAATGAGGAGTGAATGGCCCATGTGCTCCTGGGCTGGAATGTTGCTTTGTAGTAGCCCAGGAAGCAGCTCCGGTGCTGGAGATGCTGCTGCCCTGCGTGGATTCTTCACCACCTCACTTCCCTGTTCCTCCTGGCTCAGGCAGAAATTAAAGGAGGTTTCAGTATTGAGCCCTTTTCATTTCTTAAGCAGCTTTTATGGTTTCTAGAAGGCATTCCATTTGATGTGGTATTACAGGATTTTTTTTTTCCCTTCCAGTTCAGGGTGTGATGGTGGTTGATGTTTAACCACTTAATAAAATCTCATCAGACACATGAATTAATTTAGTCTTTGATTCTTTTGCTCTGTCGTACAGAATACCTCAGGGTGTTGTCTGATAGTGGGAGATGAAGGTGAGGGGGGAGAAATAGGCAGATTTATCTCTTGTCTCTGTTATTAGCTGATAGAGCTTTTACTTTTGCTTGTAGCTCCTGGCCCACAGAAACACCACATTAGTGATGTAAAAAAACGTGTAAATCTGCATCAAAAACCGGTGTGGATGGATGAGGGCTGAGGAGGGCTGCAGAGGGAGCTGGGGTTAGGATTGGCACTGCCCTGCACACAGATAAGGCAGCTGTGCCAACCTCAGATTGGGGCAGCAAAACAGTGCCTTGTTCTCAGAGAAATGGTGTTTGTTTTGGAGTAGTGCCTGCAGAAGTGAGTGTGTGAGTTCTCTGGAGGTAGAGTTGGTAATTAGGCAGGCAGCAGGGAATTCTGCCTTCCCTAGACAGCTGAGGGGAGGTGGAAGGAGGAAAAGGGGTGAATCAGACAGTTCTATTTGGTGTTCATTTGCATTGGGGTTATTAACCACGGTTCTTATTTTGCCTTTCAATTTTAAAGTGAACTTTCAGTATTCATATTGACAAAGTCACCGTTTCTCAGTGATGAAGTGTTTCTTTGGACAGAGAACTCAGCCAGGCTTTACACATTTTTCTAGTTGCTTTCATTTTATTCCATGGTTGCACAGTTGGATTTTTGACTGAAAGTTACTTTCCTGATTTCTGCCTCCTCCCAAGAAATCGCCCTCTTTGTTTCTCAGTAATTTGATAAGAAATGTTATTAATTACTTACAAGTAATCACATTGTTCTGTAGGCTTAACATTTTGCTTTGAGCCTTTTGAGAGTTGCAGCTGCAATCACACAAAGCAAACTATGCCTTGGAGTACCTTGTTGGGTTAATATGGTTTGAAATCAGCCTTTGGAGGAGTCGACTCTGTCATTAAACTGTTGTGACTGTTTCCTCAGAGCTTTATAAATTGAGTTAAGCTGTTGGGTCCATTTGGATCTCAGTGTGTTGAAGTTTTTTGGGGTTTTTTTAACTGAAGCAGAGTCTCAAGTCATGCAGATAATGATATAAACACGGATGGTCCATTTAGCAACTTTTGCTTTCTAACAGCTATTTAAGAGTTGCCATTTATAAACTGCCTCTAGAACATTATATTAATGAAGCATTTATTACTTTGCTGAAACATTCACTATCTGAAACAGTTATTTTATCCCTTCCCAAGCTCCAGTAATTATGTGAAAAGAATGAGCATTTAACATAATCTCAGTCTTATTTCCCCCAAGAAAGTAAAGCAGCTAATGCTCTGTGTTTTTTGTTTGTTTGTTTTGTCTGAAAGCTCCTCTTTAAATTGTTTTTCCTGTCTTGTATAGATGGTGATGGAATTTCCTGATAATGTGCTGAACCTCGATGGGCATCAGAATAACAGTACCCAGTTGAAACAGTTCATCCAGGTAAATCATGTTTCCTAAGAAGTGAGATTTTGGCTTTCTTCAGGTGTGTGGTTTTTGCTTCTCCAGGAGGTTGTGACTCCTGGAATGCCTCAGACACGTCAGCACCTGGGAGCAGTCACACGTTGGTACCAAAGTGCACTGGGCTCAGTTGTGCTCTGGATTCCTCAGCATTTATTGCACGTTGTCTTGTCAGGAGGCAATTGCTGCATGTCTGGGAGCTCAGAACTCACAGTGGGAGCTGCAGCTTTAAATGCATCCTGATTTTTATTTTTCTGAGCAGTTTTGAACCTCCCTTTCAAGTGGATTGCTCCAGGTTGGGTTCTTATGATTAGTGCCCATACTGGGATAGAATTTATGTGCCAATTTGTAGATTTTATAGAGACAAGTAGTGAGAATTGGTTTTGTGGCACCCCAGAAACCTTAATCCTAGAAACTGATGTGCCAAATTCTGGCAAACAACTGCAGCACTGTGACACCTGTAGCAGCTGCAGAGTGGTGCCCCTTGGTGTCCAGAGGAGCAGAGGTTGCTGCTCTGCAGTTGCATGGTTGCCTCTCTCAGGGCTGACAGCAGCAGTGCAGACATGTGCTGCATGCCAAGTGCAGCTGGGTTGTGAAAATAGCTCGTTCCTGCTTTGCTGTGGCTCCTGCAATTAATTGCAGGAAACAGGGTTATTGCAGAGTGATAGTGCTTGGCAGTGATTTAATGGGCCTTCCTCTAAGAGCACAAACCTTAAATGTTACCTGATGGCACCTCTGCTTTCCTTGTTGCATAGAAGGAGCTGAGAGCACTTTCTGTTTTCACTGGATGGGAGTTCTGCTGTATTGTGTGGCCTTTTCTTCCTTTCCCCAGAAGTTGTGGCAATTCCTTTGTGCCTGGGGAGTGTTTGGGTGGTGTGATGTGACAATAACACAGAAAATTCTCTGGTGGTGTGACATTCCCTGTGCAGATACAGCCCAAGTGTGGGTTTGTGTGTTGGGGTGTGAGGAAGGGATTCTGCTCTGCACAGCTCTGCTGGTGGCACTCCAGTGGTGCTGGAAGCCAAGGCAGTAATTCAGCAGTGAGGACTGGAAGGGAATGTGCTTTTTGTGGGGACGTGTGCCTGGATGTGTTTGACACAGGGGCCAGGAGACACATCTACAATTGTTTATTGACGTAAGCAATATTAGAAGGTGTTCTCATTAATGTTCTATTAATAGCACACATTGGATGTTCACTACTGAAGTCAAAGGCTTCCCCCTGAGTAGTAATGTGTGCTTTCTTTAATTCCAGCTAGTAGGATTGTAACGGGAAATGGCATATAGCCTTCCAGGAAAAACACTGCTAAATTGTCATGGTCTGAGCAGAACGAGTTGGTTGTAAATGAGATTTCCATAAATGCCAAGGAGCCTTTGTGAATTTCCTTTCCATGTGCCAAAGACAAAAGGAGTGTGAGTAGAAGTTGAAAACTTGCAGTTGGTGTGTGTGAGACCTTTTCCTACAGCATCTGTGCTGAGGTGGAGACAAAGAATTTCCCAGCTGGGACAGGATGGTTATTGTGGGACCATCCCATTCGTGGGACGGTTATCCTGAAGCAGCATTTGCAGTGAAAGGAGGCAACAAAGAGGTGAAAAAACCAGAGAATAAGCACGGAATGATTTGGTTTTTGTGGTGTTTCTGCAGAGACACAGCATGCTGAAGCAGCAGGACCTGAACATTGCCATGATGGTGACGTCGCGGGAGGTGCTGAGCGCGCTGTCGCAGCTGGTGCCGTGCGTGGGCTGCCGGCGCAGCGTGGAGCGCCTCTTCTCCCAGCTGGTGGAGTCAGGGAACCCTGCCCTGGAGCCCCTCACCGTGGGGCCCAAGGGGGTGCTCTCAGTCACCCGCAGCTGCATGACTGATGCCAAGAAGCTTTACACGCTCTTCTACGTGCATGGGTCAGTGTCTGCGAGCCGCTCGCGCCGTCCGCGCTCTCTGCGTTGCCTTCCTGGTGATGCTGAGTTGTCACAGCACGTTGTCCTCTTCAGCATCCATAATTACAGCTCCTTGTTGACTAAACTGGGGGAAAAGTAAACCTAATCTTTGATGGCACCAGTTGCAGTGCCATGATTGCAGTTGAAGATGGCAATATTTAATGTTGGGTCCTTAATCTGATGCGGGCGCTGCGGGGTTTTTGTGATCTCTGGAAGAAGAGTGTCTGATAGCACCAGTTGCAGTGCCATGATTGCAGTTGAAGATGGCAATATTTAACGTTGGGTCCTAAATCTGATGCGGGCGCTGCGGGGTTTTCGTGGTCTCTGGAAGAAGAGTGTTTGCCTCACTGTGTAAAAAAATAAAATAAAAGTGTTAATTTTTTCCACCAAAGTTTGCTGCACTTGGGTGGAAAGGTAACACTGAGAAAGTGAAACCTTCTGGGCTTGGTGAGCACAATAAATAGCCCAGTGCCATTAGTTCCTGAGCTGTCAGCAGAGCAAACAGGGAGTGCTCAGCACAGTGTGTCTTGGCCTTCCAGTTGGCTTCAGCTTGTTCTTCTTGCTCCAGTTAGCAGGAAAAGTAGGGAAGGTTAGTGCAGAGTTGAGGAAATTGAGGTAGTGTAACCTGATCCAGTGGTTTTCAGAATACAAAGTTCCTCACTTTTTTTTTTTTCCATAGGTCCAAACTGAATGACATGATTGATGCAATTCCCAAAAGTAAGAAGAACAAGAGGTGTCAGCTACACTCCCTGGACACACACAAACCAAAACCTTTGGGGTAAGTTTGTGTTTAACATGTACAATTGAAATATTTCAAGGAAGCAGAGTATTGAGACTAATTTATTTTTAAGCATTGAGATCAATTTTTATGCTCTAATCTGCTTGCCAGAGTAGCAGTTGGATTGTAGCAGACCTAAATAGTTGTTGGGGAGAGGAAGAGAAGCACCAGGAGTTTTGGGGATGCTCAGAGCATGGATGGCTTCTGCACTGTGATACAAAAAATGCTCTAGAAAGACAAACTGGTTTTTGTGCTCTAGACCAAAATGGTTCCTCAGCAGATTTTCTCACATTGAGGTCAAAGGGTACAAGCTAAATAAATATTCATCATTTTGCTAGGGATTATTAAAAATGTCTTGCACAACTGTTAACCGAGGGCTTTATTGTGGTTGGATGCAGGGTTAAAACTGGAACTCCATAAAATGCATTTGCTCCAAAGTGACAGCATGTTTTGAATACACCACTGAACAATATGAATATATGCCTCTGTCTTGAAGCTGAAATGATTTATTCCAGCTGGTTAAGCAGAAGAACACTCCCTGTAAATCTCCTGTGGATTTTGGGGAGGCTTCTTGTTTGTGGGGTGGCTCCTTTTTTTTTTTTTTTTTTTAATAATATGAGGACCAATAAATTAGTCTCCTGGGCTTAATTGGAGTGTCTGGACCTTTTTTACTCAGCTGTGTTGTGCTGCTGCTTAAGCCTCCAACCTGTGGAAGCTTGCTCATGGTTTCCAGTTACAGGACATGTATTTTTCTATGCAGATTGGAGTCTCTCTGGGTTTAGTTAAATCCCCTGGGATACCAGGCATGTGGAATTTGACACTCGATTTTTGCTTGTGCTGCTTGAGGATACTGGGAACTAATCATTATCTTCTATTATATTTTGGTTCTAGGCATTTCACAAAATTAGTTTAAAGCTTGTGTTACACAAGATCCTGAGAGTATAGGGGTATATGTATATCTGCTCTATAGTTCTTTTTTAAATAAAGCAAATTTATAGCATCGTGAAAGTGGGTTTTGGGTTTTTTTTTATATTTAGTAAGCTTAATCTTTTCTGTGTGAGAACAGATGCTGTGGAACCTGCAGTTAGCATTTGGGCAAGGTAGAACAATTCTGAAGCTGAATGAATAGAGAGGAGAATGCTGCTTTTATTTCCTCAATTCATGCTGGAATAAACTCCCTCTGGATGTTGGCAGGTTAATAGGGAATATGAGGAAGAGCAATAGTTTATACTCTGCAGGTAAAACTTTGGGGTTATCAGAGAGCATGGCCTGTGGACAAGCAGTGCAATTTGCTAAAGAAGCAGGACTTGCATTCTCTCCTCTGCTAAAACCCAGAGTGTATCAGCATTGATATAAATTCAAATAAATGTGGACACAGACAGCTCTGGCTGGGCTGTGGAGGCACCCAGCTGTCACAGAGCAAACTTCATTTACCAACACAGACTCCACATCTTCACAAGAAACTCCTTCAGATGAGTTGCATCTGTTGGGCATTTCCTCCACACAAAAAAGGCTTTGAGCTGGAGCTGTGTGTTTAATTAGAGAGTTATGTAAGCAGCTAATGCCACTCGAGGGTTCTTGGTGTCCTCAGTCTGTGCCTGGCTTTTGGCTCCTCAGCTCTGTTTGGGGCTCAGGAGCATTTGAAACTCTGCTAAACACAAGCCCTATGACCTGGCAAACTGGGTGATGGCACCCTGAGCTCCTCTAATTAGGAAACAGGGCTGCTGCTTCCCATTTTCCTGCTCTGTTGTGTCCATAAGACAGAAATGACCATTCTGACAAAGTGTCAAGTGTAGAGAAGCCTGTAAGTAACCATGACTTGTTATTTAAAGTCCCTTTTTCTGCTCACTTTTAGCACATCCAAATGTGAGTTGTGAATTCATTTTGGTATTCTAACAGATTTTTGAAATTTGAGGTAGGATGTTTTATGGTGAAAGTTGTTTGGGTTTTTTTGTTTTGCTTTTTTCTTTTGTTATTTTACCAAATTGTCTTCAGCTGACAAGTATTAAAACTCTAATGGTTTATACTTTAAGCAGTATTCTGAAAATCACAACTGGTTTGCAGCTGTAACATTAGAAAGTCATGGTGAGTCTGGGCTATAAACACGGACAGCAAAATTTGCATCTCAGTTCTGACCCAAACTTTCATAGATGTTAAGGCTTAACCTATAAAGAATTCAAATTAAATTAAGGAACAGAGCAGCATTTTCCATAGGATTTGTTTAGGAAGAATAACTAGCTGATAATATATATGTTATAGGTCTGAAAAATGTTTGGTAATACTATGTGACAGTGAAAGGAGCAGTAACAGACTCAGTTCAAAGAAAATAAGAGCAGTTAAGAAAAGTAGAGAAGACAGGAAGAGGAAAGAGAACAAGTGTAGCATCATTTTCTGCTATGGACCTTCCCAGGGAGCAGTCAGGTAAAGAATGAGGCTCTGCTGGGCTGCTTTTCTGCCCCCCAGCAGGATGAGGAGGAGTTTGGTGTCATTTCCACGCAGGGGTTGCTGGATGGACGTGTGGGAGCTGATGTCCCAGGAGTGCAGGGATGAAGTGGTGCTGATCGACTCCAGCTGCCTCCTAGAAACCTTGGAGACCTACCTACGAAAACACAGGTATGTGAGGGCAGCACAGCACTCCTTCCCTGGGGGAAGTGCTTGGCTTTTGGCAGCTCAAAATGTCCAAAATGCAGAGGGCTTTTCTCGTGAAGCTGAAGTTGTCAGCTTGGTGGTGATGGGGGACTTTGCCATGCAGTTGATGTGACAAAGATGGTGGAGTATTCTTTGTGTCTAATGAAGGGGAAGATGTGGAGACCTCTGATGAGCTGCTTGTCTTAATTTTTTTTTGGCTAGGATTAAATGATGATTTGCAATTTAATGTTTAGAAGCTGTGTGTTTTCATTCACTATCTGTACTCTTGGGCTGTGCCCGTTTTCAGGTAGTATGTGCCATTTCAGAGTCCTGTGAACTGCTCTAGTGCAAGCAGATTTCAGGCTTGGTGTTGCCTTTAAAGCACTGTTTTAAACCACTTGTTTATGCCTGGTGCTGTTAAATCTCTCTTGCAGGGCAGAAATAAACCATTAAATTATAGTTGCATGTGCACAGGACCTGCCGTGCTGATTGAAAAGTTTTAATTTCCAGCAGTCTCAAGGTTCTGATATCAACTGTGGGGGCACAGATGGGCGCGGGGGTGGTGGTGCTGTGGAAATAACACTTTGGAAACAAAATAACTTTAATCTCCTGTGACATTAAACACTGCCTTGGCTGCCTTCCTGGTGCTAACCTGCAATAATACTGCTGTTTTCTCTCCTTCCACCGCAGAAAGCAGACAGGTATCGTAGGTCTAACAGCAAAATATGTTTGATTTAGTGCTGTCAAATGGCTGGAGACACTAGGAAAGGGAAAAACACCATCTAGAGCTGGCATGGGGAGCCAGATTTGAGCTGAAATATGAGCAGCTTGTCTGACTTGCATTTTTAGAGTCATCCAGCAAGATATCTTGTAGCCTCTTGAAGGTTACTCCTCTTATGACACAGAATGAGCTTAATTTGCTTGTATTTTAATTATAAGTGTACTCCTGTCACACGTGAGCTGTCACGTGTTTAAAATGAATATGTTGTGTTATAAATAACCCTCGTTTGGCCATCAGCACAGCAATCTAATAATTCAAAATATGTTTGTAGTGGAAACAAGGATCACTCTTGTACAGAAGGCACCAGAGGATACTTTGCCTTGTTTCTTATCACTCACTTGAGTACACTTGAAAGAATTGCTAGAAGGTGATGTGGTATGTGTTACTTGAGAGAGGGATTTTGCCCTGGTTTGCAGTGCTTGCTCACTGCTGAGATTTCTGATTTTTGAGTTGAATTCTGTGTGGGAATTCCTTCAAATCAAGGATTCGCTGTGTGGGCTGTGCTCCATGGGTCAGAGGACAGAAGTTTGATATCCAGGTTAATCATGTCGAATAGATGTGATAATTCTGGTCAGTTTGGGTGGATAATAGCCAGAACACTACAATAATTACATTTTTGAAGCAGCACAACCCTCCCACTCCCCATTTCAACCACATCACCACGCACCCAACGCATTCGGGCGAACCCCACCTCATTCTCTGCTCCCCCCAGATTCTGCACCGACTGCAAGAACAAAGTGCTGCGTGCCTACAACATCCTGATCGGGGAGCTGGACTGCAGCAAGGAGAAGGGCTACTGTGCTGCCCTGTACGAGGGGCTGCGCTGCTGCCCCCACGAGCGCCACATCCACGTGTGCTGCGAGACCGACTTCATCGCGCACCTCTTGGGCCGCGCCGAGCCCGAGTTCGCAGGAGGGTATGAGTATGTAATTGGCTAGAGTGGGCTATCTAGCGCTTTGCTTCTTTATTTGACCCTTCAATGTCTTTGCCCAAAGTGGCTTTTTTTTTGCCTCTTTGCCGTGTGATGAACTCGTGGTTGTGGATATCTGTACTGGTGTAGGCTCGGAGAGAGCGCTTTGGAAGGTTTGCGGCTGCGCTTCGGAAGGAAGAAGTGACCAAAATGTTGTTTGCTCCCTGGAGCTGCCTGCTTGTCCACTGAGGTGTTCAAATATGCGAAATAGAAAGAGAGCCTTGGTTGAGTTTTGCCAAATGCCAAGTGTTCGAGTTAGTTTTGTTGCCATTTGTGTATTTCTGAACCTTTTTTAAAGCCATCCAGTGAAAAGTTCTGAGCTCAGTATTGGAGAATCATAGAATGAGTTGGAAGTGACGTTAAAGATCATCTAGTTCCAGCCTCAGTACTTTTAAAGCTCAGTCATAACTGTTTAATGAGGAGGGTAAATCCTTTCACAGTAGTTTTCCCTTAACAGATTGATAGATAATAGGTGAACAGATAAATACTGAAATGTTTTTACTCTGCACGGTAAGTAATGTACAAAATTCTCTGTGTGTTTATTCAGCTTGAGCTAACTGATGGTGAAATAATTGCTGTGAATTCCAGCAAATTTTAGGACCCAAAAGAAAGCACCTCTGGCATATTAAACTCTTGATCACTCCCAGGAGGGGCAGGATATGGCACCTGGAGCCAGAGGTGGCATAGTGAGAAGGCAGAGTACTGCTTCCCAGTGGTGGCTTTGACCTGTTCCTTTCTATTTTGCATCTGCATGCAGCACAGCAGAGCCCTGCCAGGCTGCTCCTGCAAACACAGCTGTGCCTGCAGAGAACACAGCAGCCCTGCTTTGATCCCTGGGTTGGCTTCCAGCTGCTCTGACAGTGCTCTGCTTCCCTTTCCCCCAGGCGGAGAGAGAGGCACGCCAAGACAATAGACATAGCCCAGGAGGAGGTGCTCACCTGCCTGGGCATCCACCTCTACGAGAGGTTGCACCGGATCTGGCAGAAGCTGCGGGCTGAGGAGCAGACGTGGCAGATGCTCTTTTACCTGGGGGTCGATGCTTTACGCAAGAGCTTTGAGGTAAAAACGTCGAGTTTTGTCCAACTTGTGTCTGAGTTGCTGGGCCTGTAATTCATTTTCTGCTTTTCAGGGCTGGAAGGAGTGTCAAGGGTGTTGCAGTCAATCCCTTGTTGAGTTGTGTGACATCCATGCACAGCTGGAGTGTGTTCCCATGTGGAATAAACTGGAATATAAAAGTTTGAGGCTTGCTTTTACTTTCAAGCTGCCCATTCCACTACACTGAACCTTCTCTGTTATTAATTCTGGTTTTCTACCTGGTTGCATTTAAAGTAGCTCAGGCTATAACAGTTTTTGATTGGTTTATGAGTAACAATGGAGAATGTGGTGTTGAATTACAAAAGTGATTGCAAACTCTTGTGTTCAGCTTGTTCTGAATGCACTCTGATCCTGTGGGATCCTGAGCTTCTGACAGTTCTTCTAACATATACCAATACTTAATATTAATTACCAGTTGATATGACATGGATATATTTTTTATGTTCATCTTCCATTCATAACTGTTCTCTCTAAAACACCAGAGAATGAGAAGGAAAATCAGTTTGGGAAAGATCATAGTGGAACCTTGAGCTGGTTAGTGCTTGGAGTTTTTTTACTCCCACAGGATCAGAAATCACAGATCCAACAATGCATTAAAATCTGCAAGTCTTCACTGAAAAATGTGAATCTGGGCCATAGGTGCAAGCCAGAGCTCCCCCACACATGAGTTTCCAGCAATCTAAACCAAGTGGCTGCTTCTTGGTGGGCATTTTTCTCCTGTGGCCAGTAGTGGTGCTACTGGGATTTCATTCCTGGCTGTTTCCCTCCTCCTCTTTTATAAATGAAAAAGCTTGAACTGTGATGACTTCTGTAACTGGATCTAACCTCTTGTAAACAGATGGCTGTGGAAAAAGTGCAGGGCATTAGTCGATTGGAGCAGCTCTGTGAAGAGTTTTCAGAAGAAGAGAGAGTGAGAGAGCTTAAACAAGAGAAGAAACGCCAAAAGCGGAAGAACAGAAGGAAAAATAAATGTGTGTGTGAGATCCCTGCTCCTCTGCAGGCAGCAGAAGAGAAGGAAATCAATCAGGCAAAGGTAAACGGGTAGCTGGGGCTTTTTGGAGCTTCATTCATCACCTCACTGTTCCTTGGTAGAATTCTTGAGGGATTTTCTTGTATTTTGGTCCCTGATGGAATTCAGTGCTGTTTCAGATGAGCAGAGTCTTTGTAAAGTAGTTACCTAGGACTCCTCAGCTTGGGGTTTTTTTTAAATCATAAATCTGAGGTTCAGGTTATGCCAGTCACTCAGAACCTGGGGATTCAAATGCTGCTTGTAGACCATGACCACTGGATTTTTGGAGAGGGGGAATCTTGAAGTACAATTATTCTTCAGGATCTCTCTCTGACCTTAATGGGCTGTGGCTGTGGGTCAAGGTAAATTGGTTGGGGTTTTATTTAGTTGTGTTGTACTTGTGAAGAATTCTAAGCAATGCTGTTATCAGTCAGTGTCAGCTGGCTTTTCTCATGGAAAGAGTATCCTTTACAAAAGTACTGGCTGAGCTGCTTTCAGTGCCTGCAGTGTTTTTTGTTTCTGTTTGAAGGAGAACTCAAACTTCACGGAAAGCAGCTGCAAAGCCTGTGGTAGCACCGAAGAAGCCAACAACTGTGTAGAAGTAATTGTTACTAATGAAAGCACTTCTTGCACTTGTCCTAGTAGTGGTACCCTATTAGGCTCACCTAAAATCAAGAAAGGTATGTTAAATATCAGCATTTTTCATTTTTAAAAAGCATTTTGCCATTTATGGGGTGAACAGTGGTCACCTGTGTTTAAAAAGGAGTCCCTGCCCGTGGCAGGGAAGTGGAATGAGGTGATTTTTAAGGACACTTCCAACCCAAACCTGTCTGGGGTTCTCTGAATTCTCTCTTGTTAGAGGTGTAACTAAAGAATGTGCAGCAGTTCCTACAGATGGCAGTAATTTTGGCCTCTGTCTCAGGTTTATCTCCACACTGTACTGGCAGCGACTGTGGCTATTCCTCGAGCATGGAGGGCAGCGAAACAGGGTCCCGGGAGGGCTCGGACGTGGCCTGCACTGAGGGCATCTGCAACCATGATGAAAATGGTAGGTTTGGGGAGAAGATAATGATGCTTTAATATCCCCAGAGCTGCAGCATCTCAAAAGAAGCTTGGCTGTGTTTTGCAGGGGACGATGCCTGCGTCCATCGCTGCGACGACAAGGAGGAGGATGGAGACAGCTGTGTGGAGTGCTGGGCTAATGCAGAGGAGAGTAACACAAAAGGCAAAAACAAAAAGAAGAAAAAGAAAAGTAAAGCTTTGAAGTGTGAGAATGACCACGTAAGGAACATGGCTCTGCCAGATGCTTCTCTAAGTGCTTACATTTGAAAGTAGTTACAGAAGGATTTTAAATTCCGATTGAGACTTTGCTGAAAATGGGACAGCAGGGATCTCCTGTTCCCTTGTCATCCCAAGTTTTGGAATTGAGGTCCTTCCTCTAGGTTAGGTTGTGGTGGAGTCTCTTCTGTGTTCCTAAGCATGTGCACTTCTACTCCCTCTCAGTGAATGTGCCACCCCAGCTCCCCCGGCACATGTTTAAATATAAATATCTACCCTCGCTCACCTTTGAACCTTCCTCTTTTCCCTCTGTTCCATCTCAAACTCGAGTATTCCACACGAAACACTGCTGGCAGTTGATTGCAGGCTCTTTTCCATTTCAGATTCAGAAGCTTGGGAGCTGTCTGGCAGATGCAGGTAGCAGAGAGACCTCAGGAAATCTCACGCACACAGAGTTTCACCGCGACAAGACCAAAGACACACACGCTGAGAGCTGCTGTAGTGCAGACAAAAGTGGCCAGCAGTTGCCTTGGTTTGAGCATATGAAAAATGTGTCACAGTTTGCAGAACCTACAGAAATGTCACTTGTCCCTGATACTGGAAAAGGTGCCAAAAGCTTAGTGGAACTCCTTGTAAGTAACCGCTGCATTTGAGTTTTGGGTTGTGGCATTTAATTTTTGGGGCTGAGAACTCAACTCCCAGTGAGGAATTGAGTCCCAGTGTTCAGTTCCTTGTGCACGTTCCCTGAGAAGTTTGTAATTGAATGCTTTGCAGAGGAGGAGAAATGGTGGCTGGAATGCAGTGACAGAACTTGTGTTGCAAGTGCTCATTGTCAAGGATTGCATTATTCTGTAACATGAAGTGGGCATTATTGCTGCCTTCAGGCCTCAAATGTGGCTTCCTACTGCAGGCTCCTTGGGCAGCTTTCATTTCTCTCCTTTCCTTTCCTTCTCCTTCCATTTATTTATTTACTTTGCTCTCTTTCCCTGCTTTTTCCTTTCCTTTCTTTTTTCATCTTCCCACCCCTCAATTTTCTGTCTTGCCGCCCTCCTTTTTTTCCCTTTTTCTTTCCTCACCTTTCCCCCAAAACCCTCTAATAAAATCCATCCTCTTCCCGTGGCAATGTGCTAAGACTGAAGCAGATTTGGATCCATTTAATGACTGAATTGGCTGCTTCTCACCCCAAACCAGAGCCCTGTGTGGATCATCCAGCTGGGTTTGGGCTGGGGTGGGATGTGCTGCACAGGAGGGCAGTGCTGGAGCTCTGACATCCCCGTTCTCATTGCAGGATGAGTCAGAGTGCACTTCTGACGAGGAACTGTTCATCTCCCAGGATGAAATCCAATCCTTCATGGCAAACAACAAGTCTTTCTACAGCAACAGGGAGCAGTACCGGCAGCACCTGAAGGAGAAGTTCAACAAGTACTGTCGCCTCAACGACCACAAGGGGCCCGTCTGCAACAGCTGGCTGGCCACAGCTGGAGCCAACTGAGCCCGGTCCCACCCTGTCTGTCACTGAAACTCGAGATGACTACTGCGCCTTCTCCTTCCAAACTTAATTTAGTGACTTACGGCAAAATTTTATCTTAAATTAATGTGATTCTTTTTTTTTTCTTGGTTTTTCTTTTTTTTTTCAGGGGGAGGCTGGTGGAGGTGATTTCCTTAATTTTGTTCTTTCTCCAGGCTTGTATCTTTAGTTGAGTAGCTGTGCAAGCCTCTCTTCTAATTTAAGCCATCTCTTTTCATTCAATGTTTCTCTTCCTGTGAGACTTACAAAAAGCAAACTAGTGGCAAAGTAATGTTGTACCTATAATTCTGTACAGAATGACAAGGAGCTGAATATAAGATTTTACAAAGTAGACATCCATTTGCAAAATGTTTTGGATGTAATATGTTAAAGCGCAATGTGCAAAAATTTAAATAAAGAATATTTATTAATATGCATAGTAAAGGTGAGTGTCTATGTTTGTACTCTGAGAGCTTGATTCCTGTGGGTGGAGGTGGGGGTAAGGTGAGGGAAGCTGGTCTGGGAAAGGACAGATCCTTGAAATGATCTGTGCTCAGATCATTTGAAGTGATCATCCTTGAAATGATCCTTGAAAGGCTCTGTGCCCCTCCAGGGCTGTGGTTTGGGGCTGTGCAGTTGCTGCCAGCCCAGCAGGGACTGTGAGGGCCTGGCTGTGTTGGTGGCACGGTCCCAACCTGGCACTGCTCGGGGTCAGGTGCCTGTTGTGCTTCCAGGAGCTGGGATAAGGGACGGCCATGGCTCTGCTCTGGGAATCCTGGCCTGAGGCCGTGCCCAAGGGCAGCACGCTTTGGGGAGGGGGTTGGATTTAGAGGGTGCAGCTTGGGCTGTTTTGGGGGCATTGTTCAATCCCCCACCCTTTTCTTCCATCAATTCAATACTTATCCTTCTTCTGTTCCAATTAATTTCCTCACACATTTCTGAGAATTATTTGTGCACCCTTAACCCTGGGGGAGGGTGATAACACTCCTCACCTTTTCTCTCCTGTCCTGGTTTAGGGCAAGTTTGGGAGATAACCCCCAGAGGGGCTTCTCTACAAAAGCAGATTCAATTGCCCCTCCAACCGGTTCGGGAGAAAATATCTCCTTGGAGAAAAAGTGGAAAAAACCTGTTTATTAAACAACAGAACCCAAACAATATTAAACAATAAAACTTCTCACTGCTCCAAAAAAAAAAAGCAAACTCAGAACAGTCCCCTCCCTGGGTTGCAGCTCGGCTCACTCAGTCTCTGATCAGTCCCTGGTGTTGGAAACACCACGGCCCAGGCCACAGGTGGAGCTGCCGGGGCTCTGCTGGGTGTTCAGTCCAGAGCAGGCTTGAACAGGTCCAAGAAAAAGGAAAAAATCACAGTCCAGGGAACTTCTTTGCCTCAGCTAGCTAAAACTAACTAAAAGCAAGAAAAAGGGAAAAAAGGAGCTCTGTCCGGCTGTCTGTCCATCCGCAGACAACACAGTCCAGGAGCAGGAATGTGGAGGACTGAGAGCAGTCTGAAAACAAACTGCGCTCTTCTTCCCTCCCCTCCTCACTGTCTGGAAGAGAGTCTTAAAGGTGTAAAACTTATTATTCAGTATAAACACAACAAGACGATTGGGGATGAAAGCATCACAGAGTCAGCCCAGGACATCTCCCCACACCCATTTCACCCTTCACCAACCCTGCCTGCCTGCTGCATCCCTGCTCCGCGGGGGAACGAAAACCCCAAAAAACCGCGCTCCAGGGGCGTGTCCCCCAAGGGCGTGGCCATAGGGCGTGGCCACAGGGCGTGGCCACAGGGCGTGGCCACAGGGCGTGGCCACAGGGCGTGGCCACAGGGCGTGGCCACAGGGCGTGGCATGGGCGTGGCGGGGGCGTGTCCGGCGGGCGGGCGGCGCTTTGTGCGCGGCGCTGGCGGCGCCGGGGCCATGGAGCGCTGGAGCGGCCGCGTCGCGCTGGTCACCGGCGCCTCGGTGGGCATCGGCGCGGCCGTGGCGCGGGCGCTGGTGCAGCACGGCATGAAGGTGGTGGGATGCGCCCGCAGCGTCGACAAGATCGAGGTACCGGCGCTGGCGGCGGCGGGGCGGGGGCCGCTTCCCCGCGGGGCCCGGCCGGGCACCGACACCGCTCGGGGGATGCCCGGCCCCGGCTGCTCCTGGCTACACAGCCCCTGGAGCGGGGGGGAGGTGTCCGAGCAAGGAGCGGGGTCAGTTTGGGGATTTTTTTTATTTATTTATTTTTTATTTATTTATTTTTTTTTGAGCTGCTGCTTACCGAGGTTAAAAATAGCATCTCCCCGGGGCTGCTCGGGAGGCAGGGTGTTGCTGGCGATTGGTGTTAAAACAGGCTTGGGTCCTGCCGGGAGCATCTCCAGAGCCCCGGCAGAAACCTGACCGAGTGGTTGTTTCTCCCGCATCAGCCGGTGAACGTGTCCCGCTCCTGGTGGCGCTGGGTTGGGAATAAAGATGCTTCAAAGAAGTGTTTTCCTGCCCTCCTTGCTGTGCGTCGGTCAGCTGTGCCTCGCAGCGGCTTATTTGCCATTTAGGAAGTTTCCTCTGAGGGTGGGAATAAGTTTTAGTCATCTCAAATATTGCCCTGCTGGGTGTTTGGAGCTGAAGGAGACCTGTGCAATATGCAGGGTTGTGTGTCCCTAGCCGAGGTGGTAAGGGCTCTGCATGGGGAATAAATGCTCCAAAATTCATGGAAACCAAGCCGTGACATCGGTGGCGTTGCAAAGAGGGATTTAGTGAAGAAATGCTCAGAAAAAGCCGAACTTTTCCCCTTTTTCATTGCGTGTCACGGAGGCTCTGCTTGCAGAGAGGAGAGAGCACCAGCGTGACTTGGTGAGCTGTCCTTGGGGCTGCTGCTGATTTTGGACGTGCCAGGGTTTTGGTGCTGGCTTTGCAGGGAAAGCTGAGCCCCCCAAAGCCTTTCCCACGTGCAGCTGGGGGGCTGGCTGTGCTGGAGCCTCGGGGTGCCTGGCAGAGGATGCTGCAGAGGATGTTGTCGCTTCCCATTCCCCTGCAGAAAGTTATTTCCAATCCTGCTGTTCCCAGCAGCGCCCTTATCTCAGATTTTCTTCTGGAATCTTTTCATTTGGGAAAGAAATCAGTTGCAACTTGTGTTTTCCTTCGGCGTTCACGTGGGTTTCCTTCCTTTCCGAGCCTTTCCTGGCCAAAACACGGCGTGGGTTTAAAAACCAGCAGTGCTGCAAGGCTGCACATTTCAAATCAAAACACAAGGGCTTTGTGTTTTGATTTGAATGTGCACCAGGGCACTCCTGTATTGATGATTGATTGATTGATTGATTGATCGGGTGTGCAGGTGTCCTGTGCTGTCTCAGACACGTGTCCCCACAGCAGCTGATGTTTGTCCCCATTCCCTCCCTCCTCTCTGGGACCCGAGTGTGCCTGCAGTGCTGTCACTTGTCTTGGTGGGTGTCTGGACTGTGTTTTGCTGCGCTGCTATTCTGGGTTTATTTATTGTCCAGCATGTTTCCTTAACGAGGGAGAAAATCCCAGCGGGGCAGGGAAGGTGCTGGAGCGTGGGGGGATCCAGGGTCACTGTGGGAACAGCTCTGTCACCTCCTGGCTGCCAGGGATGCTGTGGGAACTTTGTACCCAATGCTGCTGTGCTTCAGAGCAGGGCTGTTCATGGAGCTTCCCTCCAGGAGATTCACCTTGAGGCTTTTCCTTTAAAAAAAAGAAAATAGGAAAATATCCAGACTTGGAAGTGTTGAGCTGGGGGTTTGATTGGAGGGGATTTGAGGGATGCTTTGAGGGCTGGAACACGGGGATGGAGGAGGAAAGAAGCGGAATGGTGATGCCAGAACATCACAGCCATAGTTAATAGAATTATGGAGTCCCAGGTGGTTTGGGACCTTATAAACCATCCCATTCCAGCCCCCATGGGCAGGGACACCTTCCTCTATTCCAGGGGCTCCAAGGAGGCTTGGCATGGAAAGAGGGCACACAGCAGGCTGTAAAACCTGGAATACAGAGCTCACAAAAACCACATTTCATTAAAGTTCATGAAGGTCGCTGGTTTTAAGGTGAAATGGCTGGGACCCCTGTGTGAGGTGGTTTGTAACCTCCAGCTAACTGAAAGAGCAGGTTGTCTAGTGGGGATTCAGCTCGGGCAATAAATGCTATGTCAAGATTTCTTAATCTCTTGGAAAATCAGATAAGGGCTGGAGGCGAGATAACGAAGGATTTGCAAAGTTGTGTGTTTGGCATTAAACCCGTGTCACAACTCCAGTGGTCTTTATTTGGCTTTTGAAATAAAAATGTTAATGGCTCACAAAAAAAGCCCCAAAAATTAGAACTGCAGAAGGATCTTTTTTTTTCCTTCCAGTGGCTCCACTGTCCACGTTTCCCTCTCTGCCCAAGCATTCCCTGCTCCCCACTCCTGCTGCTGCAGACTCTTCACGCGGGTCATCAGGCAGCAGCTTTAACAGTCAGACATCGAGGAATAAAAATATAATTAAACTGGCTGTATTTTCCTTCTGCATGCCAGGAGGTAATTCAGGTTGAAGGCTTGTTTTAAATGCAGAGCCTGGAGGTACTAACAGCTGTCAAGGACTTCTTGGCGTGTGCTCAGAGAGCGCTTGCTGCTCTCCAGACACCGCCACGCGTTCCAAGTCAGGAGCTTTCATGAAGCAGCCAAGTGTTTTTAGCAGCTTGGAAGAGGTTTTTTTTTTGGGGGAATGCTCCTTGGGAGATGATCACCCTCACAGGGACCCCCTTGCTGCTCCTGGGGTCTCCAGGGTGCTGGGATTTGCAGCCACAGCCGCTCTGGTGCTCCTCAGCTTCCCCCTGCTGCTCCTCGTGTTTTCCAGGAATTTGTGTTTGCTGTCTGGCTTCTTGCAGCAGCACAAAAAAAAGGGGGGAATTTGCACATGCATGGGACAAAGTGTTCCTGCCCTCCCAGCTGGCAAAGCCCTCCCTGGTCTTTTATTCAGTGAGATGTGTGAGTTTTATTTTGCAGGGTTTTTCCCCAGGGTGGGGAAGAACTGGGAGGGTTTTTCTGGCTCAGGAGGGACTCTGCAGCTTTTCTCTTGCAGCACAGGAAGGCAGGAGACAGGGAGCTGTTTCCAAGGGGTTTGCAGTGATGCTGGTACTATGCTTCTTTTGTAATTAAAATGGATTTATTTTCTGTTCCTAGAGAAGGGCAGCAGTGCTGGCAGGTGCTCTCCCTCCATCCGTGGTGGCAGAGCCCTGGAGCTGCAGCGTGCCTGGGGCTGTCACTGCTGGGAGATGCTCCAGGTGGGACACTCCACCTGCTCCAGGTCACTGGAAACCTTCCAGCAGCTTGGTTGCCTTGCTCTGCTGTGACCAGGGACACCATGGATGCCGTGTTCCAAAAGAAATCCATTTTTTCCCCCTGCCTTTGTTGGCGTGCTGAGAGCAGAGCCGTGCAGGAAGCAATAAATGTGACTTAAGAGACAAGGTTTAACCAATTAATTCCAATGCATTTGTGACAGGTATTGATCAAAGGTAACATTTATAACCAGGCCCTGCTTTGTCAAGGTTAGATCTTGCTCGGGAAACAGCCTTTGATAAGCTGAGCAATTGATTGCAGGTTGGAGCAGCCCCGGCTCTGAGGAGGCTCTTGGGAGGAGGAGGAAGGAGCTGAGTCTTCCTCGTGGGTCTGAGCATCCATTTTTGGGCCCTCTGGTGACTTCCATGAACCCTGAGGTGCAAGGCAGGCTCTTGGAGGGTAATTAACAGCTGATTGCTGAGTGTGGTGTTTAATTCCCTGCAGATGGTTGAGAGGTCAGCTGGTTCCATTTTGGCATTTTGTCTGTCTGTCCCTGCTGGGTCTGTCCCTCTGCCCAGCAGCTGGGATGGGCTTCCTGGGCTGTTCCCACAGGTTTCCCCAGTCCTGGGGCAGGATAATCCCGAGGCCTGTGGAGTGAGTGACCTTGGGAGTCTCCTTGGCCCCTGGCAGGGATTGTCCTGTGTTTGGCCAAGGCTTTGCCTTGGATGGTGGGCGCTCAAGGCCTCTCGAGTGCTTTTATTGCCACTTGTCCCTGACCAGATCCTGTCCTGATAAACAGCTGAGATCCCGTAATTGCTGTCAGAGTGGGGGCAACAAATACTGCTCTGTCCTCACCGTGTTCCTCAGCCTGAAACTCAGGGGGTTTAAAGCAGGTTGGATTCCTCCTCTTTCTCCCCCAAAATGTCCTTTAAGGATGTCACTTTGCAGCAACCCCCTTCTCTGCTGCTCTGCTGTTCCCTGGGGTTTGCAGTAGAGCAGACACCTGAGCTGGGTGTCTGTGGGTTCCTGGGGATCTGCAGTGATCCCAGAACCAGCAGTGATCCCAATCCCAACAGGCTCTGTGTTTCTGGGTTTAGGGCAGGCAGGCTCTGTGTTTCTGGGTTTAGGGCAGGCAGGGCTCAGGCAGGCTCTGTGTTTCTGGGTTTAGGGCTGGGTTTAGGGCAGGCAGGCTCTGTGTTTCTGGGTTTAGGGCTGGGTTTAGGGCAGGCAGGGCTCAGGCAGGCTCTGTGTTTCTGGGTTTAGGGCTGGGTTTAGGGCAGGCAGGGCTCAGGCAGGCTCTGTGTTTCTGGGTTTAGGGCAGGCAGGGCTCAGGCAGGCTCTGTGTTTCTGGGTTTAGGACAGGCAGGCTCTGTGTTTCTGGGTTTAGGGCAGGCAGGGCTCAGGCAGGCTCTGTGTTTCTGGGTTTAGGGCAGGCAGGGCTCAGGCAGGCTCTGTGTTTCTGGGTTTAGGACAGGCAGGGCAGGCAGGCACAGACATTGCTCTAATGAGCTGTCACAGTGACAGCAGTGTCTCCTCCTCCCCACGCCAGCCTGGAGCAAGGAGTGAAAAGCTGAAAGTGCCTTGATGTGATGCCTGGAGGTGGCAGGGACCTGCAGGGCCTTTGGCTCCTGTGTGACAGTGGAAACTGAAATTGGACTGAGCTGGGAAGGGCATACCTGGGATGTTTAACTGCTGGGAGCTGCAGGGAGAGGGGGAGGCTTGGAAAGGCTCAGGAGCAGGCTGGCAGGACAGCTCCCAGCTCTGGCTCAGCCAGACCTGGCTTAGCTGAGCCTGGCTGCAGTGCCTGGGGAGAAATGGGGAGTGATATTTATCCTTGGATCATATGGGACTCAGCTGTGAGTGTGATTCTCTCCATGTGACAGTGGGGACACAGCTCTGAATCTGGCTCATGGTCACAGAGCATGGTGGAAATAAATAAGTAAATAAATAAATAAACATCACCCTGGTGCTTTATTCACTGTACCTCTCTATTATGCCATTGTACTGTTATTAAATCTTGATTAAAAGCAGCTTCAGACTTGCCAGTCAGTGGAATGAAAGGGTCTGTAAGCCCCCAGATTTCTTTCACAGCTGTGGTGCTGTTGCAATTTTTCTCCTTCATTTCCTGTAGATAGCCAAAGTAATTGGGATGACTTTGGTGCTTTTCCAGTTTCTTGGTGCAGTTCTGTGCTCAAGCAGAGCTCAGTCAGTAGGACACAAGTAGCTGTGATGAATGGCAGGTTAGATTAAACATCACCCAATGGCTTCTTGTGGCTTTAATCTCTGAGCTAAATGTGTCTGAAGTCAATGGGAGGGGTTGCCAAATAAACCCTTGACTCTTTCCTTCCCTTTCCCTCCTCTTTAGAGTCCCTTAACATTTTTATATCAATTAATTCCGTAAAACCATTTCACCAGGACTGAATGTGGTGCAGGGCACCGTGCCCCATGTGCACAAGGAGCATTAACCCTTTCAGGGGAGGTTTCTGAACTCAGCAAACCCATCCCATAACTGTGAGGCAGCCTTTCAGACTGGGTAACATCCATTTCCGAGCATCCAGAGATACTGGGGTGCTTCAGAGATGCTGAAGTGTCCCAGGCCAGGCTGGGCAGGGCTTGGAGCAGCCTGGGAGGGTGGAAGGTGTCTCTGCCATGGCAGGGGGTGGGCCTGAATGATCTTTAAGGTCCCTTCCAACCCAAACAGTTCTTATTTCAGATTTCCATCTCCAGCTGCTGGAATTCACTGGCCTTGTCTGTGTTGCTGTTGCATTACCTGGTCACTCTCAATTTGTTGATGAAATCTGAAAAACCAGCTTTTTTTTTTCCTCTTTTTTTCTTTCCTCCTTGTGCTCAAAGTGGAATGAGCATCACTTGAGCGACTTAATGAAAAAAAAACCTCTGTGAGCTCTGTAGCTCAGAGTTGCTTTTCAAAAGTCTCTGGCAAACTTGCCTGCAGTTGATGTTTCTTTGAAGGGCCTGTGATGACTCTTTATCTGTAGATGGTTGAAGCACGCTCAGCCCTGCCTGGATGGCAGCACTTGCTTTTCAAAGAGAATTTGTTAGCACAAGTGCAGCCCCAGAGATGAAAGGATCTGTGTTGGAGGCAGCCAGGCACCCGAGAGGGAAAGAAAGCTTTTGAGAGAGATTTGCTTTCCCTGGTCAGTTGTGGCAGAGAAGCTTTTCTCCCAGGTGAAAATCCTTTTTGCTGGTGTGGCTGGGGGCAGAGGATGGGCAGCTCCAGCTTGGAGGGACCACAGTGAGGCATCTGCTACAGCCTGCCAGCTCCAGCAGGCTCATCCCAGGGCAAATCACACCCCCTTGTCTCCTCTGCTCCTCCTTCTGGGTCTCCACTGAGAGCTGCACTGAGCAGGGAGAGCTGGAAGTGGCAGCTGGACATGGAAACCCGGCCCTGTGTCCCTCTGGGCTGTCACTGAGCTGCCCTGTCCTTTCCTGTCCATGTTGATGGGCCATTCTTCTCTCCAGCCAGCTCTCCTGGCACAGGTCCTGCTCTGGGGGATTCCTCCCAACCCCTTGTGCTCGTGTTTCTCATTTTTGGACATCTTTGGCATTGCTTGATTCTCACTCTCCCACCAGTTCCTGGTCCTTTTGCCCCTTTTTCCCTCCTGTATCTTTGCAGGAACAAGGCCCCATCCCTGGAGCAGTTCAGAACCTTCCAGCAGCCCTTCCTACTGCTGTGAATTCCCTAAATGCTGCTCTTGCAGATTCCCCCCACTTTGGCTGTTTTTTCAAGCGTGTGCTCCGATGGTGAAAAGGAAAATATTCTGCCACTCCTATCAGCACATCATCCACAAGGCTGCCTGCATGGCAAAGTGCAGGCAGCCCCGGGAGGGCACAGGGGGGTGGGATTCAGTGCCAGGGGCACCTTTGATGAGGCAGAGATGCTGGCCCAGCCCGAGCAGGGCTCTCTGGGGATGCTGCTGCCAGGGATCGATCTCCGGCTCGACTCAGCACATCCCTCCTCTCCTGGTGCTGTGAGAGCAATAACAATAATAATAATAATAATAATAATAATAATAATAATAATTCTTGTGTTCTGCAGGGCCTTCCCTGAGCTGGGGAGCAGCTCCTGGGCTGCTTCTGGCTTGTGGTCCCTGAAAGCTGCTGGGGTCTGGGGACGGTAAAGCAGCAAAGCTGCAGCTGCCTGCTCAGGGCCTTGGTCCGGCTCTGTGGTGGGCTCAGCTACGGGGAAAGGCTGAAAATCATTTACCAAACAGCCCCAGGATGCTTCAGTTACCAAACAGCCCCAGGATGGTCCAAGTGAACGTGTTTGGGGTGCAGGGAGGGGCTGGTGCTTGTCCCCCTGCAGGGCAGGAGCTCGGAGCTGCCTCCATGAGATTCCTGCACTGCACCTCGCTCCTGCCTTAGGAAAGGCTGGGAATGGCAGTGCCTGGAATGCAGGGAGGGAGTGGGAAGCTGCCCTGGCAGGAGCAGGGCTTTATTGCATTTCCTGCACCCGCTGAAATGTCACTGTGCGCTGCAGGCCGCGCGTCCCGGAGATCTGGTGGACATTTGCAGCCAGAGCCCATCTCCCCTCAGGAGCCAGACATCATGTGGCTCCTGCCTGGCCCTGGGAGCTGTCCCTGTCGCTGTCACTGCTGTCACACGTCGGGGAGGAGATGCTGCTTCTCATTAGTGTCAGGGTAAAGGGCGTCCTGGGAGATGTGCTCCCGGCCTTCCCTTGGCCTGCATCACCCAGCCTGACAAAGGCTGGGATGTTTGGGCTCATCCTTGGTCTGGCTAACGAGGAGCTGCCAGGCACGTCCTCTGCCAGTGTGGCACACTCAGCCTGCTGTCAGGGCAGCGCTGCTTTGTGTTTTCCAGTGCTGCTCACCTGAGCGGGGCTGCCCAGGGTGATGCACGAGCACTGAGCCTGGCCTCAGCTCAGGAACCGAGAGGCTGAAGCTTCTCCTGGATGTTGATATCTCCTTTTCCTTAATTAGCATCACAGTGATTCTCCCTCCCCAGTGCCTGCTTTTCAGGCTGTGTTAGCCCTGAGGTGTGTTTTTCAGGAAGTGGCTGGATAAGCTGCTCTGTGGGGAGAGGGGGCTGATGGCTCTTTCCATCCTTCCTGCTGTCTGTTTTTCCCCCTCTCTGCTGTCTGTTTTTCCCCTTCCTCCTAGCTATTTTTCCTCCTCCTGCTGGCTGTTTTTCCCCCTCTCTGCTGGTTATTTTCCCCCCTTCCTCCTGGCTATTTTTTCCCCTCCTGCTGCCTGTTTTCCTCCTTCCTGCTGGCTATTTTTGCCCCTTTCCTGCTGTCTGTTTTCCCCCTCTCTGCTGGCTGTTTTCCCCTTCCCGCTGTCTGTTTTGCCCCTTTCCTGCTGTCTAGTTTTTCCCCTTCCTGCTGGCTGTTTTCCCCCCTTCCTGCTGTCTATTTTTCGCCCTCTCTGCTGTCTGTTTTTCCCCCTCTCTGCTGGCAGTTTTTTCCCCTTGCTGTCTATTTTTCCCCTTCCCGCTGTCTGTTTTTCCCCCTTCCTGCTGTCTGTTTTTCCCCCTTCCTCCTGGCTATTTTTCCTCCTCCTGCTGGCTGTTTTTCCCCCTCTCTGCTGTCTACTTTCCCCCTTCCTGCTGGCTATTTTTCCCCTTCCCTGCTGGCTATTTCCCCCCTTCCTGCTGTCTGTTTTTCCCCTTCCTTCTGTCTATTTTTTCTCCTTCTTGCTGTCTATTTTTCCCCTTCCTGCTGTCTATTTTTTCTCCTTCTTGCTGTCTATTTTCCCCCTTCCTGCTGTCTATTTTTCCCCTTCCTGCTGTCTATTTTTCCCCTTCCTGCTGTCTATTTTTCCCCTTCCTGCTGGCTGTTTTCCCCCTTCCTCCTGGCCATTTCCCCCCTCCTGATGGCTGTTTCCCCTCCTGATGGCTGTCTCCCCCCTGCCTGTCTCCCCAGAAGCTGGCAGCTGAGTGCCAGAGCGCTGGCTACCCGGGCACGCTGATCCCCTACAAGTGTGACCTGTCCAACGAGGAGGAGATCCTGTCCATGTTCTCGGCCATCAGGACCCTGCACCAGGGTGTGGATGTCTGCATCAACAACGCGGGGCTGGCCCGGCCCGAGCCCCTGCTCTCGGGGAGGACGGAGGGCTGGAGGACCATGATCGATGTGAGTATCCCTGGGCCACCTTTCTGTCTCTTCTGGCCACCATCTGCTCCTGCCAGAGCTGGGAGCTGCTCTGGCAAAGCCCACTTGTGCTGCCTGGGGAGTGGAAGGACATCCTGCCCTGCTGAGCCCTCACCTTGGAGTCACAGCAGCATTTTTCCTTTAGCTCACTGGCTTTCTGAAGGGTGAAGAACCTCCCTTTTTCTTTTTTTCTTTTTTTTTCCTTCAGCTCACTGGCTTTCTGATGGGTGAAGAGCCTCCCTTTTTCTTTTTTTTTCTTTTTTTCCCCTTCAATAAAGCAGGAAATCTAATGCCAGGCGCTGGGTTTTGCAGCTAATCCTGTTAGTTGTGGCAGTGGTTTGTAGAAATGGGCAGATTCTTTTTGGCTTAAAAAGCTGTAATGCTTTTTGTCTTTACAGCTTAATTTTCTGCCCCTAATCTGGTTAGGGCTGGATGTGAATGAGAGTATTTCATGGGCAGAAATGGGAGTTGTGCACATGGCCCATCCCATTTACAACTTCTCCCTGGGTCCTCCTCTCCTGAGGTGCTGCTGGGCATCTCCTGTGGCTTCACCATTTTTTGTCATTGTGTGGGGGCCCTTTTCTGCACAGCTGTGGGACCTCGGGATGCTTTGGGTGTCCCTGCAATGTCTCTGGCCAGTGAGGTGCTGACCCAGGAGCTTTCCATGAGGTGATTTCCCCTCCTGTGCCACCTTCTCTTGTGCATGGAAACGTTTTCCTCGCAGGAGCAGGGGTGGAGCTCATGGCTGGCAGCAACCCTTGTGGCACCTCCAGCAGCTCTGGGAGCTTGTCCTGCTGAAGGGAAGGACATGTCTGAAAAGCTGTTTGGAGGCTCAGGGCCACTGTGTCCAGCAGTGGGGTCAGCTGGGACGTGCCAGCTCCCCTGGCTGTTCCTGTGCTCTGATGAAACAGAGGAGCACTCTGAGCCTTCAGACTCCTGCTGCCAGCCAGGAGCTGCCATATCCTGCCTAATTAAGCTCTTGTCAGGATTTTGGCCTGGCTGCTGTGGCTGCAGGCAGGGTGAGCTGAGCCCAGCTCTGTGTGCCCAGCCTGGCTCACCCCGTTGCCATGGAGGATTTAAAGAAAATGAGCTGAAGGGTAGCTGGGGCTGAGCTGCTGCCCAGCAGGGCACTGCCCGGCCCTGGCTGGCTCTGAGCCAGGCCCTGGGGGTCACCTGGGCCTTGGCAGCTCCCTGTCCTGGTCCCTGGGTCTGTGTCCTGTGGATCCCTCAGGGATGCTGCGTGCCCCTCGTGCTGCTTTGTTTTTGTCAGGTGGGCAGGCCTGGGGGCACTTGTGGCTTTTCCCAGCTCCCCCAGTCCATATTCCCTTCTCCTGCTCAGCTGGAAGTGCTCCCATTATCTCACCTTCCACCACTTTTAAGGAGGAAGATTTTGGGCTGGGATTGTCCTGTGTGAGACACCGCAGTGTTGGTGTTCACAGTGGCTCCAAATTTGGGGGCCTGTGGGGTGCCCCTGCTTGTGGGGGCTGCTTTGGGTGGGGAGGAGAGGCAGGGTGGTGACCCCACAAGGGCAGGGTTAGGGAAGCAGGCTGGGGGAATGTTTTATTGTATGGCTGTCTCTGCTCTCACTGAAATGCCTGAGACACCCCAGCTTTCCCCCTGGGCTGGCAGATATTTCCCCCTCAGCATCCATCCTTGGCTCCTGGTTTCTGTGTTAATGGAACAGCCCTGAAACACAGAGGCAAAGCCTGGGATGCTCCAGAGCCCAAAGCTTCACCCAGCCTGGCAGGGGTGGGCTTTGCTTTTCATGCTGCTGCTGAGGGACAGGAACAGCTCAGTGGAGTTTTCCCTTTGTTCTGTGCCCCTGGCTCTGTCCCCTGGCTCTGTCCCCTGGCAGTGTCCCCTGGCAGTGTCCCCTGCTCTGTCCCTGTCTGCAGGCGCCGTGGCAGGGCTGGGGGGCTCTGCAGGGCCAGCCCCCCCTGCCAGGGCACCCCAATTCCCCCTGCCAGCCCTGGCCAGGCCCCTTTCCCTCTCAGGGACTGCTGCCAGCCCCTTCCACGGGCCACTGGGCTCTGCAGAGCTGTGTGGCAGCAGGGAGCCTTCTTCCCAGGCTTGCCTGGAGTGCTGGGAGATGCTGTGGGACAGTTCCAGGGCTGCAGGATGGGAAAAGTTTCCAAACAGCCATCCACCCATCGATTTAGGAGGCATTAGAGCCTTAAATTAAAGGCTTTTTTTTTTCCTTTTTGGTAAATTGATTTTTGCTTCCATGCATTTTTTATGAGCTTTGAGGCTCTATGTCCTTCCAGATTCCCCTCTCAGTATCCTCCTCCTTGCTATGCACCTAACAGTCAAAACCATGTTATGATTTACTTATTCCTGTCCTTTTCTAATGCTCTGGTTCTTCATTGTCTGGTGTTTATTCCCAGGGTGGGAGCTGCTTCTCCCCAGGCTGTTTGGAATGAGGGATGTGCTGTGGGTGCAGGAGGGAAAGTGTCACCCCAGGCAGGTTCTGAGCCCATCCTGCCTTGGTTCCCAGCTTCCCCCATTTTCTCACTGGTTTCTGAGGCTGAGCAAAGTCCTGACGTGCAGGAGGAGCTGGGGCTGCTGCTGTGCACACCCTGAGCCCCTGGGGCTGCAGCAGCTCCTTCAGGTCTTACCCGCTGACCTTTCCAGCCAGGAATTCAAGCTGAACTTCCCATTTTCCCTGCTCAGGGCACCGAGGGCAGCAGCACACATCCCCTCACTCCTCTGCACAGGGAATGGGTTTGATTCTTGGCATTGTTCACTGAGGAGCCAGGCTCTGTTCTGCTTGCTTGCCCAAACCATCTGTGCAGGGCTCTGTCTGCTGTGAGCTGTGCTTCCATCTGTGCTCTGGAGCTGGGGCACTGCTTTGGCTGCCTCGGAAAGGCTGATTCTGGGAAAGGGGAATGCTGAGCACTTCTAGGAACAGGATCTGCTGTGTTCTCTGATCTGGCAGGTGGAGCTGCTTAATTGCTGGGGGATGTGGCACCGTGGTGGCTGTCACAGAGCCCAGGTGTGCTGGCCACCCCTGCCAAGAAACCTTTGAGCCTGTGTTCCCTAAAACAGGAATGAGGCAGAAAAATGCCTCCTGTGGGTCTTTTTAACAGCACCCTCGGGGTCACACAGACTTGCTGATTTTCCTCAGGTTCCTCAGTGCCTGTTCCACGTTTTGCAATGGGATTTCACCCCAAAAACCAGTCTGTGCTGGTGGGAAAAGGCCATCCCAGCTCAGCTGCCTCCCAGCCAGTTGTTTTGTTGTACCGTGGGCTTTTATCACAGGGCTCTGGGCTTGCCCATGTGGCTGTTGACTGGGACCTGGCTTTGCCAGGAGCTGGCAGAATGTTGTCACTGTGCCCAGGCCGGGGATGGGGCTGCTCTGTGAGTCACTTTGGGGTGATGTTACCCTCTAGTGGCCTTTGGGGAGGCAGCTGGGAGTGGCTGCTCCAAAAGGAGGAGGGAGGCAGGGGTTTGTTGGGCACGGAGGGTTAGACACATCCCAAAGCCCTGGCTCCTGCCCTCCCTGACCACCCTGGGGTGGAATGCCCAGTTCTGCCTGCTCTGGGCTTCACCCCAGTGCTGAGGGGCCCCTGAGTTCCTTCCCTGCTCCTTCTCTTCCTGGCACAGCCCAGGTGGATTCCCAGGTTAAAGATTTATCTCTGCAGCCCCAGGTGTGATGTGAGGAACCCAGCAGTGACTCTGCCTGACCAAAGGGCACTGGGTGGGGGTGAGGGCTCCACTTGTGCTGCCTGGGGACTGCCAGGGTCAGATTAAACCCTCTTTATCTCTGGCCAAGACAAACCCCGTGCTGGCCTCTGGCAGTGAATGGGGAATAAGAACCAGACAAAAGCAGTGACAAAGATCTGACCCCACTCCTCTTTGTGCTGCTCAGTAATTGCATCTCCCAGCTTTCCAAACCCCTCTCCTGCCTGTCCTTTTGTGCCAGCAAGTCCCAGTTATTCTGCCCCATTCTTGTTCTTTGTTTTCCCAGTGATGATCCCCATCCCTCTCCCCTCTCCATCCCTCACTGTCCTGCTCCTGCTGCTCCACCTGCCTTCAGATTCATCAGAAAATCACTTCTTCCTGGAGACTGCACCCTCTGCAGCGTGCTCAGACCCTTCTGGGCTGCTCATTCAGCTGGCAAAGTGACACAGTGTTAGACAGGACCTGCCAGGGGATGCTCACAGCCTTTCTGGAGGCCTTCAGCAAAACCCCTTCCAAATCTCAGCCACTGAGCACTGCTGCTGAGATTGCTGCTCATCAGTCCCTCTGGGCCCTGTGTGTCCCAGCTGGGAGAATTTCCCTCTCTTTGCCTCCCCAGCAGCTTTGGCTCTGTGTTTGTGCTCAGCACAGGCTGGAGGCAGCAGTGCATGAATGCTTGTGGAGGTGACAGGACCGAGTTTAACCAAGCCAGGGCACACGGGGAAGTGCTGGGAGTGCCTGGAATTCCCTGCATCCTGAAGGACTGGCTAAATTGCCACTCAGGGCTGAGGCAGTGCCAGCAGGCAGTGCCAGCTTGGTGCCTTCCACACCCCCAGGCTGAGCTGCCCTGTGGCACCAGGTGAGCTTTGCTTCCCGTGCCTGGGAGCTCCTGTGGTGCCTGCTGCGAGCTGCTGGCTCTCTGACAGGCAGGATCTGGGGATTTCCTCGTTAACGAGCTGACCTAATTACCTGCTGTTAGAGCCCTGCCAGCTGCCCAAGGCCCGGAGGTGCTGGGCAGAACCGCTGTGGGGAGGGGCTCTGCCCTCCCTTCCTTGGGTTTTACCCTCACAGCTGCCCCTAAAACAACCAGGTCCATTTATTTCTGCTCCCTCGGGGTGCCTGTGCCCCCCCTGCCCCCGTGCCCCCCAGCTCAGCTCTGGGCTGTGAGGATGAGCAATTCCCTCCTTGGGTTTTCCTGGGGATTGCCCGGGGACAGGGATGGAGCTGATATCCCAGATTTTGGGCACACAGGGGGTGCCAGGCAGGGCTGCTGGCCTTCACTTCTTCTTTTCTCCCCGCTCAGGTCAATGTGATGGCCGTGAGCATCTGCACCAGGGAGGCCTATCAGTCCATGAAGGAGAGGAACATCGACGATGGGCACATCATTAACATCAACAGGTGAACAAAGGGGGCTGTGGGATCAGCCTCGGGGCCCTCCTGCTCTTCCCTGCAGCACGGACAGGATTTCAGCTCTGGCTGGGGTCAGCTTGGGGGATTTCTCCTCCTCCCTGCCTTCCAGGAAGGGTTTCACAACTGGAACTTCAAGCTTGCTGTGGTGCTGGTGGGGTTTCCTAAGGATTGTGGTGGTTGATGCTTCAAACTTAATCTTTGCTGGTCTAAAGCGAGGAAGACCAAACCAGGGAGATAATGGGACCCCGAACCAGGGAGAAAAGGATACCTCAAACCAGGGAGCAAAGGATCTACCAGACCAGGGAGATAAGGGTACCCCAAACCAGGGAGAAAAGGATTTCCCAAACCAGGGAGTAAAGGATATTTCAAACCAGGGAGTAAAGGATCCCCAAACCAGGGAGAAAAGGATCCCCAGACCATGGAGCAAAGGGTACCCCAAACCAGGGAGCAAAGGATACCCAAATGAGGGAGATAAGAGTACCCCAAACCAGGGAGCAAAGGATCCCAAAACCAGGGAGAAAAGGACACCCAGGGAGAAAAGGGTACCCCAAACCAGGGGGAAAAGGATGTCTCAAATCAAGGAACAAAGGATCCCCCAAACCAGGGAGCAAAGGATACCCAGACCATGGAGAAAAGGGTACCCCAAACCAGGGAGCAAAGGATCCCCAAACCAGGGAGCAAAGGATCCCCAAACCAGGGAGCAAAGGATCCCAAACCAGGGAGCCAAGGGTGGTTCCAAGCCCTGCTGGTGGGGCAGGGCTGTTGTTTGGTTTCTGGAGCTGCTCAGGGAGGTTTGGCCGTGTCAGAGGAGCCCGCGGTGGTGTCTGTCCCTCTGCAGCCCCGTGCCAGCCCTGGTGGGTTTACTGCAGTGCCCTGAGCGTGCCCAGGGTCCCTCCCAGCTCCGCTGTGCTCTGTCCCCAGCATGAACGGGCACAGCGTGGTGCCCCAGTCCGTGGTGCACTTCTACAGTGCCACCAAGTACGCGGTGACGGCGCTGACCGAGGGGCTGCGGCAGGAGCTGCGCGAGGCCAGGACCCACATCCGAGCCACGGTGAGTGCCAGGGCTGCTGCCCTGCTGCCAGCGCCCGGGCACAGCCCTGCCCTCTGCCCAGCAGCCGGGGGGATGCAGAAATGGGGCTCAGCACGCTGGGAATGGTCAGGGAATGCTGCGGTGTGCTGCCCCAGCTGGGGCACGGAGCGTCTGGGAAGGGATTTTTGGGGTGCACAGAGTGGGGAGTTGCTTGTTGGGGGGTCACATCAATCAGCTGGGCTGTTGGTGCTCAGCCAGAGCTTTTCCATGGGTTTTCTTTGCTTCTCTGCACCTCTGGGCTGTGAGGAGGGAGGTACCCACCAGAGGTGCCTGCCACAACAATCAGTAAGGCAAGGTCTGCTCACTTCACCTGGTCCCTTGAAAATGGGTGGGGAAGGAGAATAACAGAAAAACGAAATGTAATTTTTAAAATTCTTTTTTACTGAAGGGGAATTACAAATCCTATTAGGATGTGCTCTG
Source organism: Passer domesticus (assembly GCF_036417665.1). NCBI lineage: Eukaryota > Metazoa > Chordata > Aves > Passeriformes > Passeridae > Passer > Passer domesticus. Next base: position 1,718,037 of record NC_087492.1, on the reverse strand, counting down.
CTTTTTCCCAGTGTATATCTCCAGGACTGGTGGAAACAGGATTTGCTTTTAAACTTCATGACAACGACCCCGAGAGAGCTGCTGCAACCTATGAGAGCATTCGGGTAGGACTTGGGGGAGAGGAAGCAGAGGGAAGTGGCTCTGATTATAACTGAACAGTCTTTCTCCTGGCTGATGGTTCCAGAGAGTGCCCAGTGCTCTCCAGTCTCAGCCCTCAAACCTCAGATTTTCCACTGGTATTTACACACAGTGTAGGTTTGCATTTGGGTTCAGTTTCCAGCTCCTATTTTTCCTTTTATTTTGATGCTCCTGTAAATAAGTGTCAGTCAGCTTTGCCATTTTGCAGGCTGTGACTTCTTCACTGCAGGGAAGATGGGACAAGCAGAGATGCCAGCAGAAGGAGCAGTGCTGTCTTAGGTAGCAAGGGATTTCCTGTGGGAATCCCTGGCAAGGATGGCACTGCCTGACCTGGCAGAATCCCTGTGCCAGCAGTGAGATTATCCACAACCAAGGGATTATCAGCACCAGACACATCCTGTGTTACATTTTTTGGCTATTTCCTGCTTGCTTGCACCTCCAGTGACCCTCAGAGCCCATCAAGGATGGGCAGGAGAGGAGGGGTCTCCTGGGGAGCTTTGTGGGTGCCCTGTGACCGAGACCCCCTTGCTGTCATTGCAGTGTCTCAAGGCTGAAGACATGGCCAATGCTGTCATCTATGTCCTCAGTGCCCCTCCTCACGTGCAGGTAGGCTGGGGCTGGGGCTGGGGGCTGCCCTGGCCTGGCTGATCTGCTGCTGGATCAGCTGGAGCTTAGGGAGCCTGTGCTGGGGATTAGCAGGGATCACGTTTGTTTACACTTCCAGCTCTGGGATGGCACTGCTGGGGCTCTGGGATGGCACTGCTGGGGCTCTGGGATTGCTCTGGGATGGCACTGCTGGGGCTCTGGGATGGCACTGCTGGGGCTCTGGGATGGCACTGCTGGGGCTCTGGGATGGCACTACTGGGGCCCTGGCATTGCCCTGGCATCCCATTCTGGGATGGGCTCTCCACATCCCTGTGGATCCAGCAAAGGCTGAGCTGGCTCTGATTCTTCCCCCAGAGGGTGCTGGGGCACTGCCCAGGCTCCCCAGGGAATGGGCACATTCCCAAGGCTGCCACAGCTCCAGGAGTGTTTGGACAATGCTCTCAGGGTGGGATTTTGGGGTGCCTGTGCAGTGCCAGGAGTGGGACTGGATGATCCTTGTAGGTCCTTTCAAAAGTTCCTTTCCAACGTGGGCTATTCTGTGCTTCCACAGTCCCAAAAAAGGACAGTGCTAGGCAGGGGGATGTGAGGATAGGGGCACACTCTGCCCTTTTTTGGGTGGTGCCACCTGAGATCTGCTGGGAGCCTTGGCTTCTGCCAGCTGCCAGATGAAGTGTTGGACCTGCTGCCCCCAGTGTGAGATGCCAGAGGGCCTCTCCTCCTGAGAAACCAGGAATTCTTGGCCAGCTCTGGGCTGGAGGCAGGAGGAGGAGCAGAGCTCCTGCTGGGAGAGCAGACTTTGCTCAGAGAGCTTCCTCAGTGTCTCGGGTGGACTCTGCTCCCTGGAGCAGGACGTGTCCCTGACACTGCATCCCTGGGGATAACTGGCTTTTTTTTGGCTTAAAAAGATCCAAAACCTGCCTGTGGCAGCTCTGTGAGCCGGACCAAACTGCAGCCTTGAGCCCTGGGTTTGAAACCAGCTTCATCTGCACCTTTCCTGTGTTTATCTGAGCTTCTGCTGCCTGCTGAAGGCAGAGGTGCCTTCAGCTCTGCTTCCCTCCCAGGTCACAGGCTGCTGCAGCAGAGGAGTGCCCAGTGCAGAATTCCAGTGCAGAATTCCAGTGCAGAATTCCAGTGCAGGGCTCCAGTGCAGGGCTCCAGTGCAGGATTCCAGTGCAGAATTCCAGTGCAGGATTCCAGTGCAGGGCTCCAGTGCAGAATTCCAGTGCAGAATTCCAGTGCAGAATTCCAGTGCAGGGCTCCAGTGCAGGGCTCCAGTGCAGAATTCCAGTGCAGAATTCCAGTGCAGAATTCCAGTGCAGAATTCCAGTGCAGGGCTCCAGTGCAGGGCTCCAGTGCAGAATTCCAGTGCAGGGCTCCAGTGCAGCATTCCTGTTCCACTCCCTGCTGGTCTCTTGCAGATTGGGGATATACAGATGAGGCCCACGGAGCAGATCTCCTAGCAGGGCAGGAGGATGAGGAGGACCACGAGCAGCACCGTGCCCACTCCACCTGGAGCCCTCTGGCAGCCCAGGCTCCCCTCAGCTGGCTGGCAACGTTTTAATCAAGTACCAAGGATCATGCTTGAAGAATTATTTTTCTCTCCCTCTCTCTGAGCTGGTGCTGGTGCTGAGCCAGTTTGAAAAAAAGAAAAAAAATAACCACAAACTCGTAGTGGGTCTCTTTCTCCCCCACTCCTTTCTGAAACTGCTTAAGAGTAAAAATGTATTTGAAAATAATGCAGGGAAGTGGTTTGTGGAAGATTGTTTGTCTCCAGGCTGGTTTATTCTTCATTTTGCTTTCTTTTCAAGGTTTGTTTGATCTGAGTTGCTGATGCTGTGTGTGGACCCGGGTGAAGTGGCACAAGATGTTTGCCAGCTTTAGTGTGCTTAGGGTTTGAGACTTTCAGTGGACGTCCTACATGACCCCATCTAATCCTCTGAGTTTATTTCATCAGGTTGATTACTGATGGTGGTGATGCATGTGATATTTTCCATTTCTTTTGTACTCCACTGCCCTCACCCCAGTGTACAACCTCCCCCAGCCCTCCTTTCCCCTTCACACGACTCATGCCTGCCGAGTTTGAGGAAGTGTAAATGTGTGTGCTTGATATTTCTCTTTTTTTCTAGGTAGGTAAATAGTTGGAGGAAGAGCACCTGTCCCCGTGCAGGTTAGGATGATAACCTAAGTGGCATAGTTACAGTAAGAGTGAGTTGTTTGGCATTTTTAATAAAAACTAAACGTGTGCTGTCTTGTGCCCACCTCTATCCTCGGTATCATGTCCCAGCACTCTCGATGTTCTGTTTGTGATGTTTGCATGCATTGACACTTTTCTGGAAACGTGGATTGCTCTGGTGCTGTTGCAATGCTGGTGCTGAGGAGCTGGGAATGGTGGAAGTTTATTTTAATGTAGAGACACAAACTCAGAGAGAGAGAGAGAGAGAGAGATGGAGTGGAACGAGCCGTGCCGAAGGTGTCAGAACAAGGAGAGAGATTTGCAGGGGCATTTTGGCCACAGAAAGCAGCAGGTGAAGGGTCTGGCTGAGATCTCGTGTTGGTGCAGCCCCAGTGCTTGGCTCTGGGTTTGCTCTGAGTTGAGGGAGAAGAGAACTGGCCCTGAAGCAGAGCTGGAGTTGTCTGGAGACCCTCTGCAGGGAGCTCCGTGTGTGTCCAGCTCTCCCTGGAGCTCTTGGACACGTTGCCTTAGGATTGCAGACCCTGTCCAGCTCCTGCTGGGCTCCAGGAGGTCAGGGATGGTCGGAGCAGAGGATGGAGAGCCTGGGAAACTGGGGTTGGATTGCTTGGCTTACACCAGGAGAGCCCTGGGAGTTCATCTGTGTTAGCCCTGCACGAGGGAGACCAGAGCTGGGCCACCAAGACACGAGTTCAGCTCCCTGCACAGCCTTGGGCAAGTCACTTTACCTCTCTGCCTCAGTTTCCCCGTCTGGAAAATGGGGATAATACCACTCACCTACCTCACAGGGGTGTTGTGAGGACTCACAAGCTTTTGTAAAGCACTTTGACAGGCGCTGTGTAAGTGCTGAGTGTTGATATTGAAGTATTGTTATGAATTAAACCTTGTGATACCTAGAATTCCTTGTGCCAAAGGGGAGCAGCTGTAGGAGGATACAAGGAGAAAAATGGCAAAATGTTCCTTTCATGATGGCAAAAAACAAAAGGCAATTTGCCCCTTTTTTTTCCTCTTTATTAACACATGGTGTGTTCTGTCCATTCCTCACCTGTCACCAGTTTCTACTGACAAGTGCACCTGGATTTGGCTTTTAATTTTGTTGTGAGTGACATCCCTGCCCCTGGGGAAGCCTTGCACTGCCCTGCTCCAGGCTGGTGCCTTTGTGTGGATTCCCAGCAGTGCCCTGGGCAGTGTGTGCCATCCTTAGAAGGTGTTTGAACTACTAAAGAGGCTGAAAAAAAGAAAAAAATTGAGAAATTAGGAACTTCTGAGCAGAAAAAAACCGAGCAGGGATGTGGGCAGCAGTGGTGAAACATGGAATTGTGGCAGCAACTGCGTGCAAAGTTCAGCAGATGTTGAAATGTGTGGCTGAGGATGGAGTTTACATCTCCCTGTGCTGTAAAAGGAGGATTTGGAGAGAATTGCTCAAGACACAGAACCTTGACAAAGGGTTTGTCCAGGGTGTTGCTCCCTGCAAACACAACCTGGCAGCCCTGCAGCCCTGGAAGTTTTGTTTTATTTTTCCCCCAAGAACATTTGCAAGTCTCTGCAGTCACCTCGAGACGACGTGCAGTGTATTTTTCAATTTTAAATGTGGTTTTAGGGGGCATCCTTGCTGCCTGTTAACCTCCCCCAGAGGGAGGGCTCCTGGGGTGGCCTTGGTGGCACCTCCTGGGGTGGCCTTGGTGGCACCTCCTGCCACCTTCCTGGGGTGACACGGGACCCCACTCCGAGGCAGCGAAACCCCTCGAACACCAGGGTCAGTGAACTGTGTAATTTATCAGTAGCTTCCTATTGTGAACTGTAAAATAAAGAATAAAAAGAGAGGCACACTGTGGCTCGTCTGTGTTATTTTCGTGTTAAAACTGAACAGCTTTTTTTTGGCTGTTCACACCCAAAGTTTTGTTTGGGGAACGATCCAAACGGAATCCTTCAGTTTGGGGTCTTTATGAGGAAAAACAGTTTCTTTCCAGAGCTGGACAGCATCCAGTTGTCTCGGGGGTAACCTGTGGAGGGCTGGGGTAACCTGTGGAGGTCTGTCCGGGGACAGCTCTGGGATGCTCCGTTCCCTGGCTGTTCCCGGTACCCGGGGGTCACTGGGGTTCCCCGTTCCCGTGGGTCTGTCCAGGGACTCTGGGGTTCCCCTTTCCCATTCCCGGGGTCTGTCCAGGGCTTTGGGGTTCTCTATTCCTGGTGTCCGGGTTCCCCATTCCCGGGATCTGGGTCCGGGATGCTCCGTCCAGGATGCTCCTGGTGTCTGGGGGCTCTGGGATGCTCCATTCCCGGTACCCGGGGTCACTGGGGTTCCCCGTTCCCGTTCCCCGTGGTCTGTCCGGGGCTCTGGGATGCTCCGTTCTCTGGCTATTCCCGGTACCCGGGGTCACTGGGATGCTCCGTTCCCTGGCTACTCCCGGTACCCGGGGTCACTGGGGTTCCCCGTTCCTGTTCCCGGTACCCGGGGTCACTGGGATGCTCCGTTCCCTGGCTACTCCCGGTACCCGGGGTCACTGGGGTTCCCCGTTCCTGTTCCCGGTACCCGGGGTCACTGGGATGCTCCGTTCCCTGGCTACTCCCGGTACCCGGGGTCACTGGGGTTCCCCGTTCCTGTTCCCGGTACCCGGGGTCACTGGGATGCTCCGTTCCCTGGCTACTCCCGGTACCCGGGGTCACTGGGGTTCCCCGTTCCCGGTGCCCCCGCCCGCCGCCAGGGGGCGCTGCCGCGCGGAGCGTGCCGGAACCGGAGCGGGGCCCGCGCGCGCTCCCGCGGCTCCGGTGCCCCTCCGGGATCCCCGCCGGGCCCCGCTGGGCTCGGTGTCCCCCCACCCCCGGGCATGCAGCGGGCGCTGCTGCCCCGCCTGTGCCAGCGGGCCCTGCGGCTGTGCCGGGGCGGGCTCCGGTTCCGCTGCTCCCGCGGGGCCGAGCAGGGAGCGCCCCGCGGCCGCGATCCGCCCGCGTCCCTCCCGCCGAGCGCGGGGGCCGAGCGGGGGTCGCGCACCGGGCGGGAGCTGCGGCGGGCACAGCAGGACTCGCCCCGGGCCGGCGGGGGGAAGGGGCTGGAGCGGAAGGCGCTGTCCCTGGAGAGGACCAAGGGCTCCGAGATCCTGTTCGGGGTGGCCCCGTGCGGGCTGGCGCTGGCCCGGGCGCGCAGGGCGCTGTTCCGGCTCTTCCTGAAGGAGCCGCGCGGCGGCCCCGGGCGGCCCGTGAGGGCCGAGCTCGCCCTGCAGGCCGCGGCCCGCGGCGTGCCCGTGCTGCACGTCCCGGGCCGGGCGCTGGACGCGCTGTGCCGGGGCCGGCCCCACCAGGGCGTGTGCCTGGAGGCCGCCCCGCTGCCCTTCCGCAGCCTGCGGCACGCCGAGGAGCCGGGCCGCGGAGAGAGCGCGGGCCGGCAGCGGCTGTGGCTGGTGCTGGAGCGCATCCAGGATCCCATGAACATGGGGGCCCTGCTGCGCTCCGCGTACTTCCTGGGGGTGCACAGGGTGCTGGCCACCCGCAGCAACAGGTACGGGCCACAGGGACAGCTACGAGCCACAGGGATGGGCTACAGGGACAGGGACGAGCCACAGGGACAGGGATGGAGCACAGGGACAGGGATGGGGCACAGGGATGGGTCACAGGGACAGGGACGGGCCACAGGGCTGGGCCACAGGGACAGGGATGGGGCACAGGGACAGGGACGAGCCACAGGGACAGGGATGGGGCACAGGGACAGGGACGAGCCACAGGGACAGGGATGGGGCACAGGGACAGGGATGGGGCACAGGGACAGGGATGGGGCACAGGGGCAGGGATGAGGCACAGGGACAGGGACGGGCCACAGGGACAGGGATGGGGCACAGGGACAGGGACGAGCCACAGGGACAGGGATGGGGCACAGGGACAGGGACGGGCCACAGAGATGGGCCACAGGGACAGGGATGGGCTACAGGGACAGGGACGAGCCACAGGGACGGGACACAGGGATGGGCCACAGGGACAGGTACAAGCCACAAGGATGGACCACAGCCACAGGGACAGGGACGAGCCCCAGGGATGGGCCACAGCCACAGGACGGGCTCCTCCAGCCCCCCTTTTCCTCCCAGACACGTTTCCAGCCTGCATCACTCAGTTGTTGTTTAGGGAGATTTCTGGGACTGATCTCTAGAGCAGGGTTTGGATGGTGCTGCCCCACAGCAGGCTGTGGGATCCCAGGCACTCCCTGGATTCTCCGTGTTTAACCTATTCTGTGTGTCTGTCTCCTGTGACCTGTTTCCTGGGTTAATTCCTGAGCCCTTCTGTTCTCCACAGGAAAACATGTAGTGAGCGGGATCTAAAAATTCAGCTGCATTTCCCCTCGTGTGATGCTTTTCCATTCTTTTCCCCTTGCAGCTGCCCCTTGACTCCCACAGTGAGCAAAGCCAGCTCTGGAGCCATGGAGGTCCTCGATGTGTACAGCACAGATGACCTGCAGGGCTTTCTGAAGGTACAGTGAGCCACTTTCACTTTTTTCCTTTTTTTTTCCAGAAAACTCAAACGCCGCAGGGGAGGCACAGGGGGAGCCCTGAGCTATTTGCAGTGTCTGTGCTGGGACACCCCCAGCCCCATTCCGTCGGGTGGGGGGAGAGGGTGGATGTTTTTTCTGGGAGCTGGTGGGACCAGGATAATCCTGTGGCTCTGGGGATGCCGGGGTTTGTCTCCCTTCTCCTCGGGATGTGTGGCAGAGCAGCATCCCGGGGCCCAGGCACACGATGGCAGCATTGGGCAGCCTTTGGAGCAGGGAGGAGAGGAGGAACCACGGCGGGGGGGAGCTGCTGGGAATCTTTTTTCCCTATGCAGTGAGGTGTGAGAGGGAACCCTTTGCAGGTAAAAATTTTAGGGATGCCAAAAAAACCTCCCTAGACAGCTTAACTGAAAATGTTTAAAAAAAGAGTTTTTGCTTACATGATTTTTAATCTTGAGTATTTGGCAATTCTGGATTTCTTTCCTTTTCTAGGCTAAAAGTGCAGAAGGCTGGGAAGTGGTGGGAACAGCCAGCAGGCCTGAGGATGTGGAAGGTGTTCCTGTCATCAGCTGCTCGGAATTCCGGTGGGACAAACCCCTTATTCTAGTGATAGGTACTGCCATTTCCAGGGCTGTGGCCTGGGATTGTTGCGGGTCTGGGAAAGAAAAGCTGAGGGGGAATCATGGAATGGTGTGGCTGTGGATGAAGCAGGGTCTGGAGGAGCAGGGGGAGCTGAGGGGGCTCCCAGCAGGAACAGCTTGAGGATGCACTCAGAGTTCTGCAGCTGTGGAGGTCTGGGGGGCAGTTTTGGTGCCAGGGTGGTGTTTGCTTTGTGTTCTGTGTTTTGATGTGTGCTGGAGCCCCAGATGTGGATTTTTGGTGGTGAGCCCCAAGCTGAGGTGTTTGCTCTTCCTGCACAGAGCTGCTCGGGGGGAGCTGTGCCACGCTTCCCCTTAAAAACCAGGAATGTCTGGTCAGGGCAGAACCAGCAGGGAATGTTGCTGGGCATGGTCTGGAGGCAAAGCTGGGCTTTGCAGGCAGCCCTGAGAGCAGCCAGGGCACACCTGGGAGAGGGCAGAGCTGCTGGCTGTGGAGCAGCAGCAGAGGAATCTCCTCCCTGGTGGCTGCCACTTCCCTGAGCACCTGAACTGGGCAATTCCTGCAGGGAATTCTGCCCACTCTCACCTTTTGTGGGCACAGTCTGGGCTTGTGCAGCCTCCCAGAAGGTGAAGGGAAGGGGAGTAGCAGCTTTGTGGCAGCTGGAGAGAGAAATTCCCCCAGGAATGAAGCTCCAGGCACCTGTGTGTGGCCGTGCCATGTCCCCCACTCCATGTCACCTGGCACAGGGGCTGGCTGGAGCTTTTACACTTGGAAGTGGAGTCCTGCTGGCCACGAGCCAGGGAGGGGCTGTAATCCTGCCCCGTGCTGGGGCTGGCTTGGCTCGGAGGAGATTCCTTTAATTAAAATGTTTATTGAACTCCTGGAAACACTGACAAGACAACGCTGCAAATCTGGCATCTCTACAAGATGTGTGGAGCTGTATTCCAGGGGGAGCAGGGAGGCTGGCAGCTCTGCTGATTGCCCACAAAGAAATGCATCCCACAAACGGCGACAGCAGCCGGAGAGAGGCAGGGGCTGCGAGCGGCAGCAGCGCCGTTACCTTGAGTTATGAGAGATTTCTCCAGGAAAAAGTCCAAATATCCTTTTGTCAGGGGAGATTGGAGGCTGATTGGTAGATGCATGAGGAGAGCTCCCGGACCTTGCAGCAGTAATGATTTCAACTCTCTGCTGAGCACTAACTCTTGGCTGAAAAGAAAATTGAACATTACGGGCGTCTGATGCTGGGCTTGTTGGGAGAAACGTCCTGGATGTGAATATGGAGCATTCCTGCAGCTGCAGGGAGCAGCAGAGATAATTCAGCCTGGGATTGAGCTCCCTGGCACCACACAGATTGTCTTGTAAGTTAAGCATTTGCAGGCTCCAGTTCCCCCTCCTGGCATCCTCGCTGGCTTGGCAGAGAGTGATTTGGACAGTCCAGCTTAATGTTGTCTGCACTGGAGTCATTGCTGGAGGCGACAGACAGCTCAGACTGGGAGCCTGGTGCACACAGGAGCAGATTGGGAGCACTTAGATGGCTGAGTAAGAAGAGTTTCTGGGTAATTTGTTCTTCTTAGACCTTCAGTCTTTAGCTCGGGGTTTAAGGCTCTTCACAGAGCTGGTGGTTTTATGGAGATGCTCCTTTTGCATGTTTTTCTGCTGCTGGATCTGAATTTCCTGCACTGGAAGCTGAAGTTGTGAGTGGTGTTAATTGTAAATGGGGCAGGAAATATGTTTTGTCATTTCTCCAAGCTCTGGTCTTGGAGCTCTGTCAGTGAGGGACGAAGCTGAGAGGTGGAAGTTAAAGATCTGAAGTGGGAAGTGTTTTGTTCACCAGTCTAAACGAGGATTTAATCTGATTCAGTCAATACTCCCTCCCTTGTGTCACACTGCAAGTCTTTTTGCCCTGAATTTATTGTTCCTAATTATTTTAAGCAGCCATAAAAAGCTTTGTAAAAGCTGGAGGCAAAATCAGTGCCTTTATTGGGAATTGTAAGACCCTTATCAGGGGCAGGAGAGGATTTCTCCAGGAGCCATTGCTGCTGTCCCAGCTGGAGAGCCCTGTGGCAGTGTGGTTTGAGAGGCTCAGGAGGCAAATACCAGTGCAAGGTGTAAAACCTTTCCAGGATACCATTTCTGGGTTTTCTAAGCATCCCTGCAGTGGTGGTGGGGACACAGGCAGGGCCGTGGGAGCCTGGCTTTGATTGCTGCTGTCAGCCTGTGAGCTGGGATAACTCCCCCAGGCCTTGTGTGCACTGCTGCCTTGCAGCAGGAGGCAAGGATTGGTCAGCATGGGGCTCCTGAAGGCTCACTGAGCCCAGCCCAAGGGCTTTGGCCATGGCTGGTTTCATCTGGGAAGGTGATGCAGGATGCATTACCCAAAGCATCCTCTTCCTTACCCAAAGTGCAGCCCAGTAAAACGTGAGGGGGAAAAAACCCACCAGGGAATGATGGCAGTTCCCATCCCTGTGTGGTCAGAGGGATCAGGGTGCCCTGGCAGTGCCATCCCATGCTGGTGTGGGGCTCAGCCAGGTCAGGGCATGGCTGTTGGAGGGGTGCCACATGCTGGGCCTGTTTGCCAGAGGTGTTTGGGATGAGCTGGCCATCCTTGCAGCCCTGGAGCTGCCTGTGCTGCTCTAAATACCAAGAATAAAGAATTCTTTGGGGAGCCAGGCTGGCTGGGAGGTCCAGGGCCCTCTGCATTTTCACCTGTCTGCACACAGCATTGTTTAAAGCCTCTCCCTTTCCATTTCCCTTTGTGACAGTGTGAGTCAAACAACTACTAATGACCTGGGATAGATTTCAACTCTGTTTCACCAGTGTATCAGCCCAAACATATCAGGGCTGCTGCCTGCTTTAACAACTAATCAATTGAAGCCTCTGGTTGAACTGTCTGCATGCACAAGCTGCACCCAGCCCGTGGGGTGTGTGTGTGTGCTGGGGAGGCTGGAGCTGTCCCTGGGAGGCTGGAGCTGTCCCTGGGAAGGCTGGAGCTGTCCCTGGGAGGGCTGGAGCTGGCCCTGGGGAGGCTGGAGCTGTCCCTGGGGAGGCTGGAGCTGGCCCTGGGAGGGCTGGAGCTGTCCCTGGGAGGCTGGAGCTGTCCCTGGGAGGCTGGAGCTGTCCCTGGGAGGGCTGGAGCTGGCCCTGGGGAGGCTGGAGCTGTCCCTGGGGAGGCTGGAGCTGTCCCTGGGAGGGCTGGAGCTGTCCCTGGGAGGCTGGAGCTGTCCCTGGGAGGGCTGGAGCTGGCCCTGGGGAGGCTGGAGCTGTCCCTGGGGAGGATGGAGCTGTCCCTGGGAAGGCTGGAGCTGTCCCTGGGGAGGCTGGAGCTGTCCCTGGGAGGGCTGGAGCTGTCCCTGGGGAGGCTGGAGCTGTCCCTGGGAGGGCTGGAGCTGGCCCTGGGGAGGCTGGAGCTGTCCCTGGGGAGGCTGGAGCTGTCCCTGGGGAGGCTGGAGCTGTCCCTGGGAGGGCTGGAGCTGGCCCTGGGGAGGCTGGAGCTGTCCCTGGGAGGGCTGGAGCTGTCCCTGGGAAGGCTGGAGCTGTCCCTGGGAGGGCTGGAGCTGTCCCTGGGAAGGCTGGAGCTGTCCCTGGGAGGGCTGGAGCTGTCCCTGGGGAGGCTGGAGCTGTCCCTGGGGAGGCTGGAGCTGTCCCTGGGAGGGCTGGAGCTGTCCCTGGGGAGGCTGGAGCTGTCCCTGGGGAGGCTGGAGCTGTCCCTGGGAGGGCTGGAGCTGTCTCTGGGAGGGCTGGAGCTGTCCCTGGGGAGGCTGGAGCTGTCCCTGGGGAGGCTGGAGCTGGCCCTGGGAGGGCTGGAGCTGGCCCTGGGAAGGCTGGAGCTGTCCCTGGGAGGGCTGGAGCTGTCCCTGGGGAGGCTGGAGCTGTCCCTGGGGAGGCTGGAGCTGGCCCTGGGAGGGCTGGAGCTGGCCCTGGGGAGGCTGGAGCTGTCCCTGGCAGCAGGATGTGGGGTTTGCTGGAGCAGAGCTGGCTGTGGCCCCTTGCCTGCCCTGTCCCCGTGCCAGCAGCCTGTGCCCACGGGAGCTCTCTGCTGGCACAGTGGCTGCTCCCTGTGGGATCTCTGTGCAGCTATGTTGCATGGATATTCCTCAAACCCACTTCAGGTGCTGGGGAGCAGATCCAGGGAGGGCAGGGAGGAAGGTGCCAGGCTCCCCTCGGGGGCTCAGTTGCTGTGTGGGAGCTGGTGAGGTGGCTGAGCTTGGGGGGAGAGTGTCACAGAGACAGAGCACAAACAACTGCACTGAGCAGGGGGAAAGGCAGTGCTGGGAGCTGAGCTGAGCAGTGTCTCTGTCCTGCAGGCAGTGAAGGGGAGGGCCTTTCCCTGGAGACTCAGCTGCAGTGCCAGAGGATGTTGGCCATCCCCCCTGGCAGGGCGCTGCACCCCGGCATCGACTCCCTCAACGTCTCTGTGGCTGCAGGTGAGAGCAGTTCTGAGCACCAGGCACCAAACCCCAGCTTCTGCATTTCACAATCAAACATCCAGGCCCACTGAACGATTTTCTTGTGGTTTGGAAAAAGATAAAATCCCTTACTATTTATTTATGTTTGCTTTCCTACAGGTATCCTCCTGCACTCCATCTGCAGCCAGAAACGGAGGCAAGGAGATTGAAATCCTCTTGGTGTGGTGGAGGAAGCTGCTCAGTGTGGACATGGAAATGCTCTTCCCACGGTCTCCACCATCACCGAGTTCCAGGGAGTGCCCCAGAGGCCTGAGCTGCATTTTGGCTGCTGCAGAAACCACCAGATCCCTGATTAACACCAAAGGCAGACACTGATGTTGTGGGTGACACCTGGGAGGAGCAGCTGTGGGAGGCAGGCAGGTCTGGGAGCAGCAGTTTGGGCAGGAGAACACCCAGGGATGGCTGCCAGCACTTGTGCACTGGGGACTTCTGCATCACTTGAATTATGGGGACAATCTGGGCTGTGGGTGGAAGTGCCACTGGAAGTGCCTTGTGCTCTCCCCCTGGGCAGCAGCTGCTGAGTGCCAGCTGTGCCTGGGAACCACTGAGCTGGTTTTTCTGTGTTTGCTTACAAACCAGGTGTGCAGCCCTGCCAAGGGCTGGCAAACATCTGGAGTGGGGGGAAATGGAGCCAGTGGAAATAAAACTTTTGTAAAGATTGGTTGTAGGCTCAAATTAATCCATTTTGTGTCCTATAAATGCAGAGTGTGATTAGTGCTTCAGGTGGGAGGAGGGATCTAGAGCTGGTTTCCTTCTGGGGAAGTTTCCTTTCCAAGCTGGGCTGATCCTACTGGAGGCTGAGGTGCCCCAGGACCACTGTCCTGCTGGTGGCACTGGGCTGGCTTCATTTGCAGCTATCCTGCTTGAAAAACCAGGCTGGCTAAATTATTGAGAGCCAAAAGAATGTTATCACTTAGCACCTTAATTATTTTATTTAGCTACCGTGGCCCTTTGCATAGGATTCCTCATTAACGCTTAATTTACAGTGCCCTTTAGGGATAATTTCAAACAATTCCGTTCAGTCTGCCCCCTCCCCACTTCCAAATGAATAAGTAAATCACTCTGAGTGACTAATTAGGACTTTCCTTTGAGCTAAATGAAGTCTGTAAACCCTGCTCTGTGGCTGTGTTCCCTGTGTGTCCCGGGGAGGGTCTGGCTGGTGGCACTGGGGACACTCCAGGTGCCTGGCATGGGGGACAGGAGCTCCTGAAGGGTGTCCAGGCTCCCTTCTGTGGCTGTGGTGGAGAGCAGGGTGCCTGGGGTGGGGACACGTCCCCTGAGCTGTGTCCTGAGGAGAAGGACAAACCCCAAATCCCTCTGCAGTGACACCATCACACAAACAGGGCTGTGTGACCCAAATCCACAGGGAGCCGGAGAACCCTGAGCTGTGCCTTGAGTGCATTTTGGGGGCTGAATCTGCCCTTTTTTCTGGCTTAAAGCAGAGAGGAAAAGGCTGCAGGCCCCGAGGCAGCCCTGTGCAGCTGCTCTGCAGCCGAGGGTGCCCCAGCAGAGGGTGCCCGTGGCTCAGGTTTGCTCGTTTTCCAGAGGAAAGATTCCAGGATTCAGTACTTGGCTAACTGAATCCTTCCTCTGGAGCAGCAGGGATCAGGGTAAAGCCATTTCTTCATCCTTCACCTACAGCTAAGTACATTTATTTCCCAACTCATAGGAGCTGCTGTTTCTCCCTTTTTGTTTCTATTTTTTTGAGTTTGTCTCAGCACTGGGGAGCCCTTCCTGGCTCTGTGCCTGGCAAAGCTGGGCTCTGTCGGGCTGTGCTGGGCCATCTGCTCAGCCCCTCTGAGGAGGAGGCAGCTGAGGAGCCCTGCAGCAGCTCCTTTCCCTCTGGAAGGCTCCCAAAAAGCTTTGGAACCTCCGTGTCCCCTGGAGTGGGAGGAGAAGCTCCTGCTTGGCCATCACTCCAGCAGCCCTCTCCACTCTGCTGTGACTTCCCCACTCCTGTATCCATGGAGCACCTGGATTTGGCACTGGAGCATCAGACAAGGCTTTTTGGGAGCTGCTTGAGCTTGAGTTTTAGGATTTCAGTGCATAACTGGGGCTGCATCTGCGACTTTGCTGCTTGTAGGGCACTGAATCCCACTCTGGATGGCTCTGCTGTTCCCTCTGATCCCATTTCCCTCTCTGGTAAGTTTAGCCCTGTTTTTTTCCACGGGGATCCACCTGCAGTGACTTTTGGATGGAGCTGATGCTTGGTGCTCCTGCCCCAGCCCCATCCTGGGGCTCTGAGGAGCATGGGGACCTCTGCACTCTCCCACCTTTGCTGCTGGAGCTTTGTGCTGTGCCATTTGCCCCCGATCTAATAAATGCAATCCATTAATTGGATCATTGCCTGCTTCTCCAGTTAATTTCCTGGATATTTTTAAATGTTAAAATGTAGTTTTTATAGTCTTTCATTATTTTTAGCCTTAAGCTCGACTATAATTGTCCCTGTAATGTAACTGTAAAAAACTCCCAGCTTTATATCATAGAGGGGGACATTAATTGTCATTTTTTGTGTACATCAGCAAGATCAAAACACGTTTTCTGATTACTTCTGTTTGTACATAGAGTCTCTTTGATATTTAGATATGAATAAAGTGTGTGTGTGTAATTTGAAAGTCAATGCTTCCCTCCCTGCTGCTTGTCATGGATTCCTTTCAGAGGCTTATTTACCAAATTGATTTTAAAATTTACTAATTGCCCTTCCAGAATGATTTCTCAATAATCAAAGTGTCTCTAAGCACAGTGGCAAAATATTTGTCCTCCTTGATTCACAAGATGAGTTTGGCGCTGCCTTATCTTCAGCCAGGGGAAAACACCAATCCTCCCAACTCCCCAAATCCACCCCGGGGAGCTCTGGCTGGGAGAGCAGCTCAGCTCCTGGCCCACATTTCCCTCCTGTGCTCAGGGTATCCCCAGCACTGGAGAAATCCCATTGCACCCAGTCCAGCAACTGGAGAGATCCCATTGCACCCAGTCCAACAAATGGAAAAATCCTATTGCACCCAATCCAACCACTGGAGAGATCCCATGGCACCCAGTCCAGCAACTGAGCAATCCCATTGCACCCAATCCACTGCTGGCCCCCAGTGACATTTTGGAGGCTGGAATGGCTCTGGGACAGGGAACACCTTTCCCTCTGCAAAGGCCAGCCCGGTGGCAGGGGAAGGGAGCAGCCTGGGAATGCTGCTGGGGCTGGGAATGGGAATGCTGCTGGGACTGGAGCTGAGGCTGGGATTGCTGCTGGAGCTGGGATTGGGAATGCTGCTGGGGCTGGGAATGGGAATGGTGTTGGGATTGGGAATGCTGCTGGAACTGGGAATGGTGCTGGGGCTGGGATTGGGAATGCTGCTGGAGCTGGGATTGGGAATGCTGCTGGGACTGGAGCTGGAGCTGGAATTGTTGCTGGAGCTGGGATTGGGAATGGTGCTGGGGCTGGGATTGGGAATGCTGCTGGAGCTGGAATTGGGAATGCTGTTGGGGCTGGGATTGGGAATGCTGCTGGAACTGGGATTGGGAATGCTGCTGGAGCTGGAATTGGGAATGCTGCTGGAGCTGGAATTGGGAATGCTGTTGGGGCTGGGATTGGGAATGCTGCTGGAACTGGGATTGGGAATGCTGCTGGAGCTGGAATTGGGAATGCTTCAGGAGCTGGGAATGCTGCTGGAGCTGGGATTGGGAATGCTGCTGGGGCTGGGATTGGGAATGCTGCTGGGGCTGGGATTGCTGCTGGAGCTGGGATTGGGAATGCTGCTGGAGCTGGAATTGGGAATGCTGCTGGAGCTGGGATTGGGAATGCTGCTGGGGCTGGGATTGGGAATGCTGCTGGGGCTGGGATTGCTGCCCACGGGGCACCTCCGGAACGCGCAGCCCCGATCCCGGTTTGTAAATGTAATCAACCTTGAGGTCTTGTTACTTCCACAGGTGCAATTAACATCACCATCTGCTAATCCGTGATTAACGATGTTTACAAATATGCTACAACATGGTGAAATGGGCTGCCGCTCTTTGGGGCTTTTTTCCCTTTCTATTTTTTCCCTCCCTGCTCCAGCACAGGAGCTGTGCAGGGGAGGGATTGCCCCATGGAATGCTCCCCCCACCCCACCATTAATTCACAGGCATTTTGCATTTTCCTTGTTTAAAAGTGCTGTTAAAACTCCAAACCAGCTGCAGGAATGACGGGTTCAAATCAGAAGGTCAGTGCTGCTCAATGGGATTTAATTGCACGGGGGTTGAGGTACAAACTGATGAATCTGAATAATAAAACTTTGTGGGGAGCAACATATGGTGCAGTTTAAAGTAAATTTTTATCGATCATCCCACAACTGATGTGTTAATGGGATGGCAGCCTTTGCTTTGGGTTTGATATCGACGTGGAGTTTTAATAATGTCACACAGGAATATTGTGGAGGGGTTTATAGTTTAAAATAATAAAAAAAGAAAGAGTGTTTTCTATTAACTGCCTTCTTTTCTAGGAGAGAGGAATACATTACAAGGCTGCCGTGTGTCCTCCAGATCTAGGTTACATGTAATTGCTCAGTAATTGGTAGAACCATGTAAAAGCCATGGTATTTGCCAGTAAACCCTCCTAAGTTACCATGAAATTGAAGTGTGATATTTATTCTCTACAAAACTGGCTGCCCAAATGCTGTGTGGGATCTGCTGGCCAGTGCAGAGGAGTTCCTGCAGGAGGGAGGATCCTTGAACCTCCTTGGCCTCATCCTCAGGGTTATCCACAGAATCTGGAGTGGTTTGGGTGGGAAGGGACCTCGGAGATCATCTCATCCACCCTGTGCCATGGGCACCTCCCACTGCCCCAGGCTGCTCCTCCAGGGATCCAGGAGCAGCCACGGCTGCTCTGGGCACCTGTGCCAGGCTCACCACCCTCACAGGGGAGGATTTATTCCCCATATCCCATGTCTAAATGACAGCTATTAATAATCTAATATATATAGATTAGAAATAATAATCATCTAATAACTCTAATTATTACAGCTGTGTCAAGGCCCAGCTCAACACGATGGAAGTTCTCATGTTTTCAGTGGGCAAGGAGCAGTAATTGCACTAATGATGTTTTTTGGAGCCTTTGGAGATTAAATATTTCTCAGTGCACTGGGGGTACCTCTGGGTCACCTGAATTTTACCTTTTGTTAAGCAGGACATCCAGAACTGTTCCCAGCTGGGCAATTTCCATGATTTAACCACGACTGATCTGGAGAGCTCCAGCCCTGGGGCCTCCTCAGGAATTTTCCCCCGCCAGGTCAGTGATGGCTCCTTGGCACTTGGAGCGGAGCAGCAGTGAGTGCCTCGCCCCCGATCAGGAGTTTTACACTTTAAAACTCTAACAAAGTGCTGGGAATTGCTGGGAAGTTGAAGCTGGTCAGGTTTAGGAGCTGAGCAGGGATGTGCTCTGGGTGCACCCCCTCCCCAGCCAGGGCACACTTATGGCAAGGTTTGGGATTCCCGAGGGAGTCACAGCAGGGACAGCCTCACTTTTCCACAGGGATCATTCCTGGCACCCCAGCTCCATCCCAGGGCAGCATTTTGGGGTGAACTGAGCAGTTTTCATCCCTGCCTGCTGAGGATGGAGCAGGTTGGTGCCACAAACCCACCTCGGGGTGGGCACCTGAGGGAGTGGGGAATGGATGGAGAAAAGGGGGATGCAGGGGTGCCTGGATTCCCTGGCACTATAAGGAGGTGTTGGTGCTGCCTCCCAGCTTTGCCAGCCCTCATTAGCACCTCCCAGCCAGGCACAGCTCGTTCCAAGTGCATCCCAAGCTTCTGCTGCAGATTGCATCTGTGCCTAATATGCATTTTTATATAAACAAGGGTACTAAATGGCCTTTCACTTCCCTCTGTAATGTCTTTTTTAATGGAAGGTCCTGAATTAAGAACATATATATATGACTCGAAGAATTTTCTAAGTGATATTGAAAACCTATTGTAGAGTAGGATTTCTCCTTGCAAAATTATTTTAATGAGGTTCCAGTTTATTTTCTGGCTATATTTTACTTATTTAATCCTCCAGAGGGGCTTTTCAGAGGCAGCATCTCATTTTCAATGCAACTATTCTTAACATTAGGGAAAACTACCTTTCTGAAATGCATGAAGGGGAAAAAAAACCCCGAACCAGAGGAAGATGTACGAGATAAGAATAAACTTGAAAAGCTTTGAGGTGGTTTATGGCTTCTGTGGAAAGAATAACAGTTCATGTATTTTTGTTATGGTGTGGTTTAATGATGCTTGCAGAAAAAAGATAAGGTAGGAATGGAAATATAAAATTAAACCAGCAAAGTGAATGTGATTATTTTAGTTACCAGTATTACCTGGGGAAAACGCTCGGGGGGGTTTTTATCTAGACTAAATATTTGCTTTTCTAAGAGGAAAGGGCCCTCTGCATCTCCTGGCACGAGGCTGGGAAGGGGAATTCTGTGGTCCACAGGGAGGATTGGGATGGAGGGAGCCCTGGCTGTGCCAGTGCTGGTGTCCTGGGAATGGGATTGGCACGGGGCTGTGCCAGTGACGAGGATGAGGTGACCCCAAAAGGGAGTTCCCAGCCCCAGTCTGTGCCTCGTGGCACTGTGTGTGCCCTGGGCAGGGTGAGAGGTGGATGGGCATGAGCCGAGGATCCTGGATCCTTCACTGGGATCTGGGAATGGCTGATTCCTTGCGAGGGGCATCACCCCATCCCCATATCCCCATATCCCCACATCCCCACATCCCCATATCCCCACATCCCCACATCCCCATATCCCCACATCCCCATATCCCCATATCCCCATATCCCCACATCCCCACATCCCCACATCCCCACATCCCCACATCCCCACATCCCCACATCCCCATATCCCCATATCCCCATATCCCCATATCCCCATATCCCCATATCCCCACATCCCCACATCCCCACATCCCCACATCCCCACATCCCCATATCCCCATATCCCCATATCCCCATATCCCCACATCCCCACATCCCCACATCCCCACATCCCCACATCCCCACATCCCCACATCCCCACATCCCCACATCCCCATATCCCCATATCCCCATATCCCCATATCCCCATATCCCCATATCCCCATATCCCCATATCCCCATATCCCCATATCCCCATATCCCCATATCCCCATATCCCCATATCCCCATATCCCCATCCCATCCCATCCCATCCCATCCCATCCCATCCCATCCCATCCCATCCCATCCCATCCCACAAAGGCTGTCACACCCCCCAGTGCAGGAGCTCTTGATTTCCCACAGGTTCCCAGTCTGGGTGGTGCAGTTTGAGGAGGGATCAAGAGGATCAGCCAGATTTGAGTCACCCGTGGCACACCAGGCTCCCAAACATCCCACTCCAGCCCCTGGGTCATGAGAGGCAAACCTGAACTGAACCCGATGTGTGGCCTTCAGCCTCCCTGGGTAGTTAATTTTTCAATTTCTTCCAAGGATCTGGAAGAGCAAAAAGTTTGTTTATAATTAAAATACTTGGAGATTTATCCTTTAATTCAAATACCAGAAAAGAAGCGGTTTCTATGTAGGTTTTTCACTATCAGAATCTAAACCAGATTATTATGTAAATTTTCTCGATCCTAAATTCATTACAATATTCAATTTCAGGAAATGCTCTTGACCATCTGCTGCTGCTCCAAGAAATGAGTCTTGGAGATTGTTTACCACCAGAAATATTGTAGGTATTTAGGGTAGATGGGAGGCTAAGGGCAATGCTCTGATTCCTGAGCCTGGTTATTTAACCTGGAGTGCTGGGGCCACGAGCTGAGCTGGGAAGGACACAGCAGCAGCTTCTGCTCTGGCCCTGCCCTGGTGTCACCCCTGCCACCATCCTCAGCAGAGGCTCCTGCCCTTCTTGGCTCCTGGGGAGGCAGTCTGGGTTCATTCCCGCTCTCCACACCAGCAGTTTGGGATCCCTGGGATGGGAAGGATCTGGGAAATCTGATCTGGTGTTTGTTGTAGCCCCCAAGGTGCCCAGAGCACCCCAGCGTGGCGGGTGAGGATGAGGAAGGTGATGTCCCCCGAGCCCCACTCGGCTTCTCCCTGCTTTCCCCGTGAGTTTGGCTGGCACAGCTCGCTGCCAGCTGTGGTGCCAGTGACAGGGCTGTGCCCCAGCCATCCCCAAACAGGCACATCTGGGGAGGTGAGCGCCCGTCCTGCAGGAACAGCCTGGGGAAAGGGGCTGGGCGATGCCCAGGGGGGCACAGAGGTGATGTGGGACTGGCAGCTCCTGGAGCAGCCTCTGCCAAGGGCTCCTGGCAGCACTCTGAGCACAGCCAGCAGTGTAACCTTGGAGCAGGGCACGGGGTAACCTCGGAGCAGGGCCCAAAGTGGGTTTTAGCAACCCTGGTTTGAGCACAAGGCTCGTGTGTGCCCCCAGCAGCACCCAGGAAGGGAATGCGGGTGTGGATGGACAGGACAGGGATGTTCAGCAGAGAAGGATGAAGGTTGGAACGTGGAGTTGATGGAGAGGGGTTTTCTTCCTGTTCTTCACTCATGGACAAACTGAAATGGGTGCTTTCTTATGTGGAGCTGTCCCAGGCTCCAGCATTCCAACCCCAAAAATCTCCTGATTCCCCTCCTTCAGGGGAATTTTAACTCTTGTTCTCTGCTGCTGAGTAGATCCTTAAGCTGGTAATGACGTGAGACAGAGGGAGATGAACGGCCCTGCCCTGCCCCTTCCCCAGCTGAAAACCACGGCAGAATTCCAGGAAAGCATTAAAAAGGTACAAATTTGCATTCAAATGCTGCTCCTGCTGACGAGGGGCTCTGTTTGATGGGGTGCAGGGCACTGTGCCCTTCCCTTTCCCCCTCTCTGGACCCAGCAGCTCCTGTGCCCCAGGGTTTGGCTCTGGGCACAGGGACCCCTGGTCTCCTTGCCCACATCCCTGGCTGCCCTGGAATGTGCCAGTCCCCGGGGCTGAGGAGGGTGGGGTGGCACCGTGGGGATGCTGTGGTGTCACTCTGGGAGGGGGGACACACAGGGCCAGGGCCACGCTGGCCTTTGTCTGCCTGTGCCAAACAGATGTGAACAAACCCGAGTTCGATTTCCGAGACCGCCTGGGGAATATCGCTAACTAATTATAGAAAACAGAAGATGCGCTCCCCTCCTCTTGCATTTTTTGATAAACATTGTCTCCTCTCAACAGCTGAGTATTTAATTAGTGTTGATTGTTGTTCCCGTGTTCAATAACCACTCATCAGGAGGGGGGTGTCCGCTGGGGCAGCGTGGCCTGGAGCACAGCGGAGCCGAGGGTGTTCATAATTAAGGATGCAATTTATTTGAGCAAGTCATGTGTACAGCACCCTGTGTTTTAGGTTAATTTTCAAGGTTAAAGGGGAAAAAAAAAAGCCCAAACAACTTCGGAAGGCGAGGAGAGACGGCTGGAAACTCAACAGTGAAAACTGCAGGGAGGGATGAACTTAGAAATAAAAGTGTGTGTGCACAGGGACATGCATGAGGCACCCAAAGCTCCGTGTGTGCTTGTGAATGCTCCCACGGGGCCCTACAGACCCCTGAGTGCTTCCCACCCTCCTTCCTTACAGACTGGCTCTGTTCCCAAGCTTTGGCTGGAAAATGTGACGTGGAGCTGGAGTCTCCAGCTGTGGGAAGGTTCCTCAGGAAGCAGGTGCAATAACAACACAAAAGAACATAAAAGCAGCTTTTTCTCACGCTGCTGGCTGTGGGAGGGCTGAGGTTCACCATCAGCGTGGCTTTATCCACTCCTGCCTCAGCTTTGGCTGTGTTCACCCAAGGAAGAACAAGGAGAACTCCCAAGGAGTGTCCCTGGAGCATCCCGGGCCTGGCGGGCAGGGGTTGGGCTCTGCTTTCCAAACCCCTCGTGGATCTCTCCCGTTTAGGGCAGGAGAAGCAAAGCCAGGGTTTCCAGGCAGGTGTTGATGCTGTGAGCACATGCAGCATGGACTGGGACAAGAGTTCTCTCTCCTCTTTTCCCACTGCCCTCCACCCATGTCCAGCAATGTCCCGAGCAGGGAGGGGAGGAGCATCCCTGCTGTGGGGACGTGGGAGTCCCTTCCCAGGGGTTTAGGGACATTTCCACCAGGCAGGACTTGTCTGGGTCCCCTGTGGAAGGAGGAGAAGCTCTGGGGGCAGTCCCTGCCCTGCGAGGCTGGGTTTGTGCCTGGGGTGAGGCAGCAGGTAGAACCCTGCAGAGGCAAATGCCTGGCTGGTTCTTCTGGTTCCCCTGTCTCTGATCCCCTGTCTCTGTTCTCCTGGTTCCCCTGTCTCTGTTCTCCTGGTTCCCCTGTCTCTGTTCTCCTGGTTCCCCTGTCTCTGTTCCCCTGTCTCTGTTCTCCTGGTTCCCCTGTCTCTGATCCCCTGTCTCTGTTCTCCTGGTTCCCCTGTCTCTGTTCTCCTGTCTCTGTTCTCCTGTCTCTGTTCTCCTGGTTCCCCTGTCTCTGTTCTCCTGGTTCCCCTGTCTCTGTTCCCCTGTCTCTGTTCTCCTGGTTCCCCTGTCTCTGTTCTCCTGTCTCTGTTCCCCTGTCTCTGTTCTGTCTCTGTTTCCACGTTCCTGCTGCCGTGGCCCTGCCAGCAGTGATGGAGCTGTCACACTTTGGTGGCCACGGGCACCTGTTCTCTGTGCTAATCCCTGTGCTCACAGGGGGACCCCACACACCGCCCCAGCACACAGAGCGGGCAGAAAAATCAAACCCAATTACATCCCATTGATTTCCTTCCAAATTTGCTTCTAATACACTTTTTGACTACTCCTTGATTTTCTTCTTTTTTTAAAATTTTTTCCCACTTTTCCTTTCTCTGCCTCACACAGCAGCAGCTCCTCCTGGGGAGTGAGTGCTGCATTCCCTGTGCTGGACACCCCGGAGCAGAGCAGAGCAGAGCAGAGAGCAGAGGGGCTGTTCTGGCTCCTCACAGGATGATCTGTGTGCTGATCCTCCTCCTGAGGGACAGGTAGGACTGTGCAGCTCCTGCATTGCTTCTTCCCTTCCCCTCCTCTGGTGTTTTCAGTGCCAGCCCTGCTGTGGGCAGAGCTGTTGGCCTGGCTGGGTGCTCAGGAGGTGGCAGAGGGTGCCCTGCAGGTGGGCAAGAGGGGCTGGGGTGGGCACTGGGGGGCTGGTGACAGCAGGGCATGGCTCAGGGTCAGCCATTCCCCAGGGTTTGCTGCCACTGAGGTTCCCTGGCACCCAGCAGGCACGGGCGGGCAGGGCTGAGGGAGCTGGGTGTCCCCAGCCCTGGGGACAGCTCTGCTGGGTGGCACAGTGCCCTGCGGGCAGCAGCTGAAGGGTTAAAGGCGCCGGGATGAGGAGGCACGGGCTGCTCCCTGCAGCTCTCTGTGGTGTCGATATATCGAATATCTGCTAATCCGGATCAGCGGCAGCGGGGAGGGCCCGGGCACAGCCCGAGCTGCCTGGGGCAGGACTCTCGCTGGGCTGGGGGACATGGGACACCCTGCTCACCCTCGTCCTGCCCCACCGCCTGCACACCACGCTCCCAAACCTTGTCAGCTCTGACAACCAGCAAAAGGAACCCCAAAGAGAGAAAACCCCAAAGACTGCTCCGTCCCTTCCTTCTGAGGGGGACCTGGAGGCCTGGGCATGGCCACCAGTGCCACCTCCACATGTCCCCAGTGCCCCCAGTGCCATCCCACCCCACAGCCTTTGGAGCACCCACTCCCAAGGGAGGCCAGATTTATAGCAGAGGAGATGTATTTAGGCTCATGGCAGTTCAGTTGTGTTAATTATGAAAATCTAAAGATAATCTATATTTAATGTCAAATTTTTCTCAAATTTGCTAAAGAAGGAGGAGAATATATGCACATGATGACATTTAAATGAAGAACAAGGTGCAATTAAACTCCGAAACGTACAGTAGACTAATTGGGGAGAGGATGACAAATATAGTTATCATCAGCAACTAATTAGGGCCCTGCTTTAGCTTTCCCTGCTTGATTAATCTTGACTAGGTGTTAATAAGTTCCGTGGGCCTGGCCAGCAGTTGGGGACAGGCTGTTTGTGGCTGCAGCCCTGGGCCAGGAGGGATGTTGGACCAGGAGGAATGTTGGTTAAGGGGGTTGGATTTCTTTTTGGAGGAGGATCAGAGCACATTTGGGTGGTGGAATTGTCCCCACAGAGCCTGGGAGAGAGGAAGAGGAGGAGGAAGAGGAGCATCCACATCCAGCCTCTGTGACACGTCCCCGTCTCCCAGATTTACACTCTTATCTTTTTGGGTTGAAAGGAAAGAATAACAGTAAAATGTTCCTGCTGTACTCCACATCTAAGGCTGCACGTAAACGGTGACATGACACGGGAGGCAGATAAATCACGGCTGGGCAGACAATCCTCCCTGCCAGACACAGCACATGAGCTCTCCCAGCACAGGAGAGTGCTCGGGACAAAGGGGGCTGCAGCCCAAACCCTCTGGTTTTCACCACATTACAGAGATTTTTCCGTTTGCTGCTGGTTCCCTCTGGAAGTGCCTGCAGTGAATGGCTCTGGGGACTTCACCACCATGAGGATGCTGAGGGCATCGAGCTAAAATGAGGAGGCAAATAGGCTTTTGGGCACAAAACTCCCATCCCTGGCGTGCTTTTCCTGGTGGATTTGCAGCTTTTGCAGTTCTCCTGGAGAGGTGAAGCCACACAAAGCCCCGGCTCCCCTGTGGGAAGGTGATGAGGGAAAATCCCCACAGCTCGGCCGTGTGGGGATGGGGTTTTACAGCCACCCTACAACCACCTCAGCACTGTCCTGCATCTCTCCCACAACCATCCCGTGCTGGAAACCACCAGAACCCGGTCCCACTGCTGCTCCTGAGCACCATTCGCACCCGGATTTGCAGTTCTCCTGGCGAGGAGAAGCCACACAAAGCCCTGGCTTTGGAGGTGGTGATGAGGGAAAATCCCCACAGCTCGGCCGTGTGGGGATGGGGTTTTACAGCCACCCTACAACCACCTCAGCACTGTCCCACAGCTCTCCCACAACCATCCCGTGCTGGAAACCACCAGAACCCAGTCCCACTGCTGCTCCTGGGCACCATTCCCACCGGAGAACCCTCAGAGGGCGCCAGGCCATGGTGGGGGACTGTGAGGGGACACTGAGGGGACACTGAGGGGACACTGAGGGGACAGTGCCGGCACTCTCCAAACACAACCCCAAACCCCAGTAGGGCCGGGGGGTTCTCCCGGAGGAATGCAGCCCCTGAGGGGGCCGAGGCTGTTCTGTGGCCAGGAGCAATCCCGGCGAGGAGGGAGAGCAGAGCCATTACCGAGGGGGTGAACTTGGCTCGGTCGCCATGGAAACGCGGCCGGGCCCGGCACCGCCGGCGCGAGCACAAGGCCCGTTGACCTCACTTAGAATTATTACCTTTAGCCAAATAAAATAATTTGTGTTAATAAAGAGACCATTTTCGCTCGGCTTCCAAGCGAGCCTTCCCCAGAAGGCAGAGTGACTCCTTAATTACACTTTTACTGCAAGGTGATTAATGTTCAATATGTGATACTCCGTTTAAATAAGTCGCTTATTAACACCTTTAATATATTTAATTTTTTTTTTCCCTTTTCTCCCCCTCCTTCCCCCTGGCCCTGGCGGCGGGAGGGGCTGAGCAGCGCTAGATGGAGCTCTGATATTGGGCATGGGGGGTGAACCCTGGAAGGACAAAATGATGGGAAAAGCAGGGGAGGAAACCCTGAGTGCCAAGGGCGGCAGAATTGGAGTGGGGAACAGGATGGAAAACTCGCTTTGCTTTGTGGTTTGTGGCCGGGAAAGGAGCGGGAGAAGGCTCAGCCCTTGGACAGCAGCTCTGGGATGCTGGGCGGGGGATCCAAGGAATTTGGAGACTCCAAAATGGTCCAGCTGTGCCCATTCTGCACCACATCCCTCCTGGCAGGGACAGGACAGGGCTGTCCTGGCACACATCCTGGCACTGCGATGTCCTGAGAAAACAGGGAAATGCCTCCTTGGGTTATTTTTTGGGGATAGGTGACAGAAGCTTCTGGCTGGTATTTAAAACCAGAAAACTGTTCCTGCCTGCAATGGATTGTTCCTCCTGATTGCAGCTCAACTGCTAAATGAAAAAAGTAATTTTGTTTTATTCCGGATTTCTTCCTTTTAGAACTACTTTTATTCGTGCAGCAACAGCTGTTTATAAATACATGTTATTGTTTGCCATATACAGAATGTTTTATTCCCAAAATGGGAACTCGCACAATAAACACCTGGCGTTGGTGCAGAGTTTGGAAATGGTGCTGGAAGCTTCTCCTTTTGGAGCCCTGTGAGCAGAGGAGGGGCAGAGGACCCCTGGGGGACAGGGGGAT
Organism: Passer domesticus; assembly: GCF_036417665.1. Lineage (NCBI taxonomy): Eukaryota > Metazoa > Chordata > Aves > Passeriformes > Passeridae > Passer > Passer domesticus. The sequence continues at coordinate 1,691,264 of NC_087492.1, read as the reverse complement.
GGCACAGCCCCAGTGTCACTGTCCTTGCAGAGGAGCCCTGGTCCCTGCCACCAGCCCCATCCCAGCTTTTCCTTACTCATTTAGTTGGAGCAGCATCTCAAAAGGACAAACGCAGCAGATTTGACATTTTCATGGCACGGGGGAGCTCCTTCCTGCTTGGGCTCCTCCTGCTTTTCACCATCCATTCTGCATCTCTGAATTTCTGCTTGGAGCCTGCCCAGAGCTGGGTGGGAGATGTTCCAGCAGCCCCAAAAACACCAATTCTGGGCCAAACTGCCCCAAAATGCAGCTCCACGTGGAGCTGCTTGATTCCATTTTCCTCCCTTTTCCTGCTTTCTGCTGGAAGTGGGGTTAGTGATATTCACCATCACATATGGAGAAATATTCTGTGTATTATACAGAGAGAAATATTCCATGGAGCTTGTAAAGATCTGTCCTGGCTGCTGCTGAGGGTGTGTGTGCTGGAACTGCTGCAAAGTTAAATAAAACTGCAGAGAAACAAAGCATTTCTAAAGGAATTTGTGCCTGAATCCATCCCTGAGAGCTCCTGAGGAAGGCTCAGCTACTCCCAGTCCCAGACTGGGGAGCTTTCCTTGGGAACCCCATTCCCAGCCAGGTTCCAGGTGGGGATTGCTGAAGGTTATAAATACCTGAAATGCAGATTAACTCCTGCATTTTGTTTCCTGCCCTCAGCTCCTGAAGGGAATTCCAGATTTGGTGTTTGCAGGGGTGGGCTCTGCTCCCCTGATTTTGTTCTGCTGCCTTTCCCTTTTCTTTCTTCCTCTTCTTTTCCTGCAAAAAGCCATTTTAGTGGAGGGATACCTCTGAGACCCCAGCTCCAGCTGCTCTCCTTGCCCTGAATTCCTCCACTTTATTAAAATTCTATTAATAGAAGATGCCTAGTAGACCCCTGTAAGGGAGGTAACACCTCTGCTTTTCTCTTGCTCTGTGTTTTTTTCAGGGGTGGGGGATGTGGGCTGGTTTGGGTTTAGTTTCTCATTTCCTTGGAGTGGTTTGAAAAAGGCAAGAACTTGGCCTGTGTGAAAACCTAAAGGAATACAGGAGGAAATGCTGCTTAGCTGGTGCAAATACTGAACCCCCTGTTAATTTCAGGGCTAAATTAGACATTTTCTTAATTGTTCATCCTGCAAGCCCCACTCTGGCAGAGAGGCACCAACCCCCTGGAGCTCTGCAGGTGTTTGGGAGTTCACTGGTTCAGGGGCTGAGCTATGCATCACCTGGCATTTCCTAATAGCCATCTCTTTCAGGGCTAATTCCCATCGAAAATGAGCTTTTATTGCATTAAATAAAGCTTCAGGTAATTCTGAGAATAATATTTCTCCAGTGTTCAGGGGAGAGGCTGGTGCTGCTCAGTCCTGGGCAGGGCTCTCCCCTCTCTCTTTTATTTCCCACCTTGGCCCCTTTTGTATCATTTTTTTTGCTTGCAGCTGGATATTTTGCTGTGCAATTTCTGGCTGATCTAACAGTGCCTGCTCTTCCTGGCTGCTCGAGCTGCACATAAATAAAGAAATAAATAAAATGAGGTTTGTCTTGGCTGTGGGGTGGCCACGAGCCAGGCTGGTGCAGAGCCTCGAGGAGCAGTGGCATCTCTGGTGTGAAAGGAGAGGATTAACCAGGCCAGCAGACCTTCCTAAAATATCAACCAGGCTTCTGGGGGGTGTAGGAGGCCGTGAGCAGCGAGGGGACCCAGCCTGTGCCACCCCCAGCAGTGCCAGGGCCACCAGGCTCAGTGCTGGCCATGTCCCTGTGCCACCCCCAGCAGTGCCAGGGCCACCGGGCTCAGTGCTGGCCATGTCCCTGTGCCACCAGCAAACCCAGACTGGTCCCAGCCCTGCTCCCCTCCTGCCCTCCCCTGCACCCTGGAAAACTCCTCTAAAACTTAACAGTGGCCAGTAATGAAGCAGCAAAGGTTTATTGCCTATAAAGGATAAAATTAATGTGAGTAATCCTCATAAAGCCCCCTGATTTGTGCTGCTCTGGCTGCAGGGCCCTGGCTCCTGCTCTGCACAGCTAATGGGGCTGATTAAGGGTTAATTAGCGAGTGCCAGCCCTGCCTTGGGTGGCACCTGTGGGTGCTGCCCTGGCCTCTGCACCCACAATTCCACCTCTCCCCCACCAGGATCTTGGATAAATGTATTTTCCCAATGGCTGCTGCATCCCAAAGGTGGTTTTGCTTTCCACTGACCAGCTGCACTGAAATCACTGTGATGTGAATAATTCTTACAAAAAATAAAAATCCACACCTCAGTTTCCCTCTAATGCTGGGGCTAAACCAAAATGAGAAATTCAGAAGACAAAACCACAGCAGTTTGTACCTCTGAGTCTGCAGTGGGTTTTTATGGTGGTTACTTATTTCCCCTAAATTGATGAGGCTTAAAGGGGAAGTTAAACTTTTCACTGATCTAGAGGTGAAATAATATTAAATTCCCATATTAAAGATCATCATTAACCTGTTTGGGTTTTATTGCACTAACAGTAAACACAACAAGCTGTGAACAGGGTGCTTAATTATTTCAATGAATATTCATAATGTACAGGACCCTTAGAGGAAATAAAGAGAGGAAATTGTTCTACAGCAGTTGGTAGGGTGATAAGCAAAGATTTAAATTGAGGGAGGAAAATGAAATACACCTGCACTGTAAATCCTTGATGCATATATTTACATTTTTATTTATTTTTATGTATGATATATTTTTAAGAAATGAATAGAACTCTTACTTATTAGAGAATAATTTGTTTTCAATGGACACTAGGTGTGTTTAGAATAACTTAAAAGAAGAAGTATTTATTTGGAGCCTGATGCTGCAGCACCACCAGTCAAAATTCAAATATCATCACTGATTTCTGTAAAAACACAGGATTTTGGCTGCTGGAGTCCATCTATTTCCCTCTTCCTGCTGTATCCTGAAATAACTCCAAAGGTGTTTTCTGCCTGTACCAGGGATTTTGGGAGTTGGTTAAATAAGAGAAATCACCAATGATCTGCACAATTTCTCCCTGAGAATCTGGAAGAGGCCCCAGATCCTTTGTCCTACATTTCCTATAAGGGCAGGTGCATTTTTAGCTGTACAGAAAGGTGGAAGTTGTAAAGCTTTGTACAGACAATGGGACTGGGTGCCATAAAGGGACGTGTGACTGGTGAATTAAGACACTTGGTAACTTGTGGAATAATGGCTTAAAATGACTTTATTTTATGGCCAGTTTCTGCCATCTGAGTGATGCTGCATGTATTGGTTGTATTTATAACTTAATAGCTTTTCTCAATTTTATTATACTTTTTATGAGACCTGTGGCTTTATGGTACTTCATAATTTTTCTCAGATTCATTAATCCCGTGGAGGGTGGGGCTGGTGGCATTGCCAGGGCCATGAGCAGCCTGGGGCCCAGGCTGGATGGAGCTCTGGGTCACCTGGCCTGGGCAAGGTGCTCCTGCCCATGAGTTTTAAGGTTCCTCCAAGCCCAGACCAGTCTGGGATTCTCAAAACCCCCTGGAAAGTGAGGAAGCAGCTCTAGGCTGAGCTCAGACCATGTGAGGTGAACCTGGGATTGAGGGAAAGGATGGAGTGGGGGGTGAGAGCTGAATTCCAGCAGCTTGGCCCTGGGCATTGACAGATCCTGTGGGGTTTCTCCCATTTCTGCACTAACCTTGTGCTTTGTTTGCTGTAACCTTTCTGCTCCTGTACCAAAGCTCCGAATTCCCCAATCCCTGCAATCCCCAATTCCCGAAATCCTGAATTCTTGAG